>NC_089237.1:17990356-18297616 GCF_963924675.1 Phocoena phocoena
TGCCCTACGCCAAGCGGGTACGGGGCCCTCCCGGCTGCCCAGGTCAGGGGCGGGGGTGGGGGGGGGCTGGGTGCCTGGGCAGGGCAGGCCATGACCCCAGCCTCCGCCCGCAGGTGAGAACCTGGCGAATGCACTTGTTCACGGGCACTCAGATCATCTGCCTGGTAGTGCTGTGGGTGGTGAGAAGCATCAAAGCCATCTCGCTGGCCCTGCCATTCATCCTCATCCTCACGGTGCCCCTACGCCGCTTCCTGTTGCCACTCATCTTCCAGAACCTGGAGCTCCAGTGTGTGAGTTGCTTCTCCCACCACCCAGCCCGCGCCCCTCCCCCCCATTTCCTATGGCCAGAGGGCACAACTCCAGAGCGGAGGGCAGCAAGGGGACATCAGTGGGGCTCAGCGAATGTGAGAAGTGTGTCTGGGAACTAAGGAAGGCAGAAGAGCAGCGTGATTAAGGTCTAGGTTGGGGCCTGCGTCCAAATCCCGGCACTGCCACATCCCAGTGTGTGACCTGGAGCTAGCGGCCTCGTTTCTCTGTATCTCAGGTTTCCTCACCTGTAAAGAGAGGAATAATGACAGGGCTGGTGAGAGGACTGAGAGGCTCACGAGATGTGTTCCACTTGGGTGGTCCCCACCACTGAGCAGCTAGTCCCGTGGTCTTATAAACCATCCGGAGAGTGGCTCTTCCAGTAGAATTCTTCCACGATGTGACACAGGTCACTGTGGCGCTGCCCCGGTGAAGGGGTCTCCTGCCTGCCGTCTGGAGGCCCTCCCCTACCAGGGCACCAGATTCCTGGAGGCTCCCCGCCCTGAGGAAACCTCTCATCTAGACCAACCCTAGGAGATGCAGGGACAGGACAAGACTTGTCCAAGGTTCAAAGAGAGACAGGCTCTCCTGACCCCAGAGGTGCCTCAGCGCTGGGGGGAGGGCTCACCTGGGCCCTCAGCCACTCACCCTATGTCCTTCCTGCCCCCCCGCAGCTGGATGCTGACAATGCCAAGCCGAACTTCGATGAGGAGAACGGTCAGGATGAATATGATGAGGTGGCCATGCCTGTGTGAGGGGAGGGCCCAGGCCCCAGAGCCCCCTCCATCATTCCACTTCCCCACTCTCCCAGGAAAAGCAGAAGTTTATGGGCACCCTATGGACTCCCAGGTCCCTCCTGGGGCAGCAGTCGAGGCCCTGGGGCCACGGGTGGGGGAAGGAAAGGGTGTCTAGGAAACCTTGTATGAAGGGTAGACTGGCTTTTCTGGATAGAAAAGGCCAGTGGGGCCCACAGTAGGGGGATTCGCTGTGCAGTCCCTCCTGTGGCCATACTGCCACCTGGGGGTCCCACCCTGGAAGACTTAGATTCAAGCCCTACCTCCTCATGACACAGACACGGGAAGTAAAGAGGATGGGAGTTGGTGGGGGGGGGATTCAAATTCCTGCTTTCTGTGTGACCTTGGGCAAGTCCCTGGATCTCTCCAGCCTCTGCTTCCTCATCTGTAAAATGGGTCTATTGATAATCACACCCACATACAGGATGGTTTCTGAGGACCAAAGTTAATGTGAAAAAAGGGCTTCGTAAAATCTGAAAGAACTATTATACAGTAGTCATCCTTCTTCAAGCCTGCCCAAAGTCACATAGCTCCTGAGCCATACAGCTGGGATTTGGCCTCTGAGGCCAGAATCTACTTCAGTCACCCACCTTTCCATGCTTAGAGATGCCCCTGCTGGCCCCTCTCTTCCTCCTCTCTGCTCCCACTGGGGACCCTCTTCTCTGGGGCGGAGGAAGGTGTCCTGGTGAGGGCAAGGTGCAGGTGAGGACAAAATCAGGGCTGGGACTCAGGACTCCTAAGTGCTGCTCCCTCCCCCACGCTCTCATTCATTCACTCATCCATTCATTCCACAAACATTTATCTAAGGCCCTGGGCCCCCGTGGACACAGAGGTGACTGAGACAAGACCTTGCCTTGGGGTTGGGAGTGGGGGGCAGTGTACAGTCCATTCTTGATTTGGATGGGGGGTGGGGGAGGGTGGGAAGATAGGGAGGAGATGGGGAGGGGGAGGGAGGGAGGTTTGTAATTTATACCTCGTGTATCCTCAGAGCTTTCATTGTACTTCAGCTACACACAGGCACGCTCGCGCATGCGAGCCCCAATTAGAGACACACCGTCCTCAGCTCCACTTGAACCAAATCTTGGGGAGAACCCAGATTTGACCAACTGGGGTAGGAGACAGTGGGAGCTGCAGAATATGGGCAAAATCTATTTTTTTACAAAAGAAAAATATAAAAAGAGTTGAAAGAACTGGAAGTGGTGAGAGATGGTTGAAACTGAGAATCAGGGTGTGACAGAAAAAAAGGAGGCTGAGAGAGGGCTCTCAGGTACCTCCTGAAGGCTCACAGCTGCTTCCCACCACTTCACTGTTCTATGCCTCAGTTTCCTCATCTGTAAAATGGGGACGATAATGGTACCTACTTCGCAGGTTTGTTATAAGGATTAAAGGAGACATTGCCTATAAAGTGATTGCTTAGTACAGCGCCTGGCCTCAGACCCCATCAGAAGAGTTCAATGAAGTTAGCTGCTGGTATTGTTATTCTGACTGGGATGCCCCTGCCCCTTCCTACCCTCTGCTACTTGAACACTGCCAAGTGGAAAAAGTCACTCACCCTGCTAGCACCCTTCCCCTTGATGCTTGGGAATAGGTTTTACTAATAAATGCATCTGTGGTGGAGTGAGTGCCATGCTGGAATTCCCTTCCCAGGGTCGGGGGTCCAAGGGGTCTGGGCTGGAGAAGGAATGTATGGTGTGGAGCTAGTGCAGGGCTGTGGCCCTAGGGGGCAGGAAGGGCCAGGCTGGGGGAGGGGTGTGGCACTAGAGTTGGGGGAGAGGCAGGGCTGGTAGGCCAGAGCCCTAGGGTGGAGAGGGCCAGCACCCAGTGAGGGGGTGGGAGAGCAAGGGAAGACAAGTTTATGCCCCGGACATCCCTCCTCTCCAAAATAAGCAAGACCCATGGAGGTGGGGAGAGGGGCGCCTCCTGCCCTTTGCACAGTGAACCCCACATTCCTTAGGACCAGTTAGCCCCTTAGCCTGGACACATCAGTCTGGGCAGCACCGCTAACACAAATTGTCAGAGAGAAAATGCGGTTTGCCATCAGTCACACAGGAACAGCAACTCTTGACCAGCTTTCCACCAGCCCCCACTGTGACGCCCTTGGAGGCCCTGCCCCCGACTCCCACCCCCAGCCACTTCCAGCAACTCTAGGGGACTGCTGGGCCAGGTGTCACCCACCCCTGGTGAGGAAGGTGTCAGGACATCACCCCTCACCACCCCAACCTTCCAAAGAGAGGTCAGTGCAGTGTTGGGCCGCCTGACTTCCTTCCCTGGATCTATATTTACATACTGCCTATCCCCAGCTGACCCCTCCCAGGCTGGCCAGGGCAGCCGCCAAACGGCCAGAGAGCTACTGTGGCCCCAGGGTAGTAGTCTCAGCCACTCACCTCCCACACACGGCAGCGTCATGTCCCACAGAGTTGTCCCAGTCCCCAGGGCTTGACAGAGGGACACCCTAAGTCAGCAGGGAAGGCATTAAGGAAATGTGAAGACCACAAAAAATCCATCGGGATCCAGCTTCCTGCCTGGCCCGAGACCTTACTCTCCCGACATTTCCTGCCCCCTCTCCTCGCAGATGCCCTGCCCCCCACGTCCACATTTCCTCTCAGGAAAACTACCTCACCGTGAATTAACTGCCATGAGGAACACCCTTTCGTGTGAACACAGAGTAACCTAAGCCTAACCCACTCCTGGCAAGGAAATAACTCAACAGAATTGAAAATCTCTGTACCTGAAACTATTCTTTGCGGGACTGTCTATGAAAGCAAAAAGCTAGAAAGAGTCCAAATACTCAGCAATAGGAGAGCTGTTAGTAAATTACAGTGAATTACCCGACATCAATATAATGGACCATTAGGCAGGCCCTAAAAATAACGATGATGATGAAGTGATTGGATCAGCTTGGTGCAATCACGTGATCCTGGGCATCTGAGGCCGAGATATTTGAAATTCCAGCTAAGAACCACATTCCTGAGCTCAGTTTTCTGCATCTGCACAATGGAGGTCAGGACACGGTACTTACCTCACAATGTTACTGAGAGGATGAGTTGAGATCACACACCAGTGGGTCCTAGCCCAGTGCTGGCACTGAGTAAGCAAAAGTGCATTCCTAGGATTTCCCTCGTGGCGCAGTGGTTAAGAATCCGCCTGGCAATGCAGGGGACACAGGTTTGAGCCCTGGTCCGGGAAGATCCCACATGCCGCAGAGCAACTAAGCCCGTGCACCACAACTACTGAGCCTGCGTGTCACAACTACTGAAGCCTGCACGCCTAGAGCCCGTGCTCCGCAACAAGAGAAGCCACCGCAATGAGAAGCCTGGGCATCACAGTGAAGAGTAGCCCCCGCTTGCCGCAACTAGAAAGACTTTGCGCAGCAACGGGACCCAACACAGCCCCCCCAAAAATTTAAAAATAAATAAATAAATTAATTAAAAAAGAAAAAGTGCATTCCTATTCCTAGGGGAAGCATGCAGTGATGTGACTGTCATGGTGACAGCCTTGTGGAAAAGTACGGTGGGCACAGGAATGAAGGTTAGAGGCTTAGATGGAAAAAATTAAAATGCAACGGTGGTAGAGGTATAGGGGATATCAATTTCTTTCCTCCTTCTTTTGGACTTTAGGTGCAAAGGGTTACGTTAATCATCCTCCCAGAGTGGATTTTCGTTGACCGTTCTTATTTCCTTCCTTCTGTCCTTCCTTCCCCTTTGTCCTCATTTTCTATTCCCTATTTTCTTTCCCCTCCATAGGCGGTCACTCTCACATGTTTAATGTGTATCTTTTTGTGTGAACATAGTCTTGAAAATATGTGTCATTGATATTGTTTTAAGTTTTATTATGAATTTTAATACATACACAAAAGTAGAGACAATAGTACGACAAACCACCATATACTCATCTCCCAGACACAGAACTTATCAAGATTTTGCCTTAAAATCTTGCTTAAATCTTTGCCTAAAATACACTTTCTCTTTTTTCCCTCTGCTGAACTAAATACTTGAAAGTAAATTTCATACGTCATGCCATCTCACCCTTATACCTTTCAGCTATGCGTCCCCCCCAGCACTGATCATTTTTGAACCCAACTGCAGTGCCATTGTCACACCCAACAAAATTAGCAAAAAATTAGCATTCAATCCATAACTAAATTTCTCAGAATGTCTCTTTTTGGTTGGTTTCAGGGGGTATGTGTGTGTTGGGCTGTACCCCACAGGCCTACAAGCCCTGTGCTTGCCCAGCTTCGAGACCGAAGAAAGAGCCCAGAGTCAGCAACAGACACATCGATGGTTTAATGGATGGGGGAGCTTACATGTGTGAAGCAAGGCCCTGGAGCGACACCTCACCATGTACGGCAGACAGGACGTGGTGGCAGTCTTCGCTCCCTAAGGGAACGGGAGACTGCCACATATAGGGGGAACTGACATCAGGTTGGCTCATTAGTTACCAGGGGAAGAAGCAGAGAGGCATGCCCCTCACCACCCCTTTGATAAGCTATCACTAGCTGGGCCTGGGGCAAGTACATAGGAAGGTCAGTCATGTGCGTAGGGTATAGGTGAAGCACGCACTGGTCTGGCAGGGGATGTACACAGAGCAAGAGAACAGCCATCTTGAATGGCCTGACCATACAGTGTGTGTGTATTTCTATAAATTACCAGCACTGTGTTCTAGGCCTTGCCCTGTTCGTCCTCTTTGCACCCAGCACTGTGGCCTTAAGATCCAGCCAGGTTGCCCTGAGTTGGATCCAGCCAGGAACAGAGTTGCTTTAATTGCTGTGGGGCGCTCCATGGGGGCATTCCCCACCTTTGACCTCTTCACTCTCCCAGGGAGGGACATCTGACTGCACCCAACTCCCCTCCAGTAAGCAATGCTGCAATGCACATCCTCAGCCTTGTCCTCTTACGGATCTAGTGAGAATCTCTCTGAGTTATAAATGTTGAAGCCAGGAGTGGACTTGCTAGGTCATAGGGTATAAATACACCTGCCTTCATTTGACTAAGTACAGCCATATTTTTCTCCGCAATGTCTGCACCAGGCCACACTCCCACACACAGAGCAGGAGGTTCCTATATTCCCATATGATTGATATTATCCAGCTGTCTGATTTTTCCTACCCCGACTGAGGTATTATCTCACTGTTTTTTGGGGTTTTTTTTTTTTTGCGGTACGCGGGCCTCTCACTGTTGTGGCCTCTCCCATTGCGGAGCACAGGCTCCGGACGCGCAGGCTCAGCGACCATGGCTCACAGGCCTAGCCGCTCCGCGGCATGTAGGATCTTCCTGGACCGGGGCACGAACCTGTGTCCACTGCATCGGCAGGCAGACTCTCAATCACTGAGCCACCAGGGAAGCCCCCTCACTGTTGTTTTATTTGCATTTGTCTGATCACCAAAGAGTTTGAGCATCTTTGCACTTGGTGATTAGTCTTTAACGTTTCCTCTTATATAAAGTCTTTTTACATCATTGGATCATATTTCTATTGATGCCTTTTTGGAGGTTGATTTGCAAGAGATCTGGAAGGATCTATGTTGGTTTTGGACGTTGCAAAAATATTCTCCCATTTTGTCATCTCTCTCTTAACTTTGTCCACCTCATTGAACAGAAATCTTTAACCTTGATGTAATTAAATATACACAAGAGGAAGAGTTTGGGTTTGATTCAACAGGCACCAGCAAGTCACTGCAGGTTCTAGAACTGGGGATGACATGATGAAAGTGATTCACCTGGGAGCTATATACAGGAGAGGTTGGCTGCAAAGAGGCAAATTGGGAATCCTTCCATGTAAGTGAGTCAATAGCAGAGGCAGGTGGACATAGCCCCAATTCTCATAGGACTTCCAGTCTGCGTGGGAGCCAGGCGTTCAACAAGAATGATGCGTAATTCTGCAGGGAGTGCTGGGGGCAGAGGCCGGCTGAGGTTTGGCAAGGATTCCTGGAGACATTTACTCTGATTCCTGAGGGAAAAGTAAGAGCTGGCCCAGTGATGAGAAAGGGGGGATATCTTGAGAGAATAAGAGTCTGGAAAATGGAAAACATTGAGAAATAATCTGAAGATGAAGTGGGTGAAATTTGCTCAGCAAAGCCAAGTCACATGGTGGAAAGCCTGCTGGGTTGGCAGGCCACATGGTGACCTCAAAAAATTGTTTCTTTCCCAGGCACCTGGGCCCAAAGCCAGATGACAGGAAGTGAGGAAGGAAGGGCTGGTAAGCAAGCAGAAGCAGGAGGTAGAAGCCATGGTCTGGGAGCTTGGCAGGAATGGGACAGAGAGCACCCAGCTGACTTTTTTCCAAGATAGCCCAGGCTAGGAGGACACATTTGCAGCCATGCAATCATCTTTCTCTTTCCCTTAAAACATGTCTGTATATTTTCAAATTTCAAAAATAATACATGTATACTATAAAACACTTAAAATTACAGAACTATTTAACATAGAGAATAAAAGCCTCCAATACCCCACCTCCACCCCAGTAACCATTGTTAATAATTTAGAGTGTTTTCCTCCAGATATATTTATATGTGAACACTCATTTCCACATATATAGTTTTTTAATGGAGCATATATAATTTTTTAACAGAGCTTCAGATACATGAAGCAAAACCTGATGGGACTGAAAGGAGAAACAGATAAATCCACAGTTACAGTAGGAAACTACAACTACCCTCTCGATAATCCATAGAACAGGTAGAGAGGAAATTATTAAGGATACAGAACCCCTGAAGAGCACCATCAACTTGCTTGACCTAGGTTACAGTTGTAGAACATTCCAAGCAACAATAGCAAAATACACATTCCCTTCAACTGCACATGGATCACTCACCAAAACAGACCATATTCTAGGCCACAAAAAAACCTTAACAAATGTAAAAGAACTGAAATCATACAGAGTATAATTTATGTCCGTAACAGAATTAAATGACCCGTATATCAAAGATATACAGTGTACAGTATAATGATTTGACTTACATGCATCATGAAATGATTACCACAATAAATTTAGTGAGCATCCATCATCTTGTATAGATATAAAGTAAAAGGGACTTCCCTGGTGGCACAGTGGTTAAGAATCCACCTGCCAATGCAAAGGACATGGGTTCGAGCCCTGGTCCAGGAAGATCCCACATGCCGTGGAGCAACTAAGCCCATGCGCCACAACTACCGAGCCTGCGCTCTAGAGCCCTTGAGCCACAACTACTGAGCTCGCGTGCCACAACTACTGAAGCCTGCACGCCTAGAGCCTGTGCTCCGCAACAAGAGAAGCCTGCACACCGCAACAAAGAGTAGTCCCCACTCACCACAACTAGAAAAAGCCCTTGCACAGCAACGAAGACCCAATGCAGCCAAAAATAAACAAATAAATAAATAAATAAATTTATAATAAAAAAAAGAAATCATACAATGTCTTCCCTCAGAACACAATGGAATTAAAGTAAAAGTCAACAACAGAAAGATAGCTTGAAAATCCCAAAATACTTGGAGATAAAGCAGCACACTTCTAAATAACACATGGGTCAAGGAAGAAATTTCAAGAGAAATTTAAAAATATTTTGAAATAAACGAAAACAAAAATACTAATCAAAATTTGTAAGATGTAGCAAAAACATTGCTTGCAGGGAAATTTATATCACCACGTGCATATAGTATCAGAAAGAAGAAAGAACCAAAATCAATAATCTAAACTTCCACTTTAGGAAACAAGAACAAAAAGAGCAAATTAAATGCAAATTAAACAGAAGAAAAGAAATCATAAAAATCAGAGCTGAAATCAATGAAGTTGAAAACAGGAAATCAACAGAGAAAATCAACAAAACCAAAAGCAGGTTCTTAGAAAAGATCAACAAAATTGATAAGCTTCTAGCCAGGGTAATTAAGAAAAAGAGAGAAGACACAAATTGCTAATATCAGAAATGAAAGAGGGGACATCACTATAGCTCTCATATACATTAAAAGGATAATACAGAAATATTATAAACAGCTCTATGCCTACAAATTTGATAACCTAGATGAAATGGACCAATTCCTTAAAAAATACAATCTGCCAAAATCCACACAAGAAGAAATCTGAATGGGTCTTTATCTATTAAAGAAATTGAATTAATAATTAGTAACCTCCTAAAACAAGAAGCACCAGGCCCAGATGGGTCACTGGTGATTTCTATCAAACATTTAAGAAAGGGGTTCCCTGGTGGCGCAGTGGTTGAGAGTCTGCTTGCCAATGCAGGGGACACGGGTTCGTGCCCCGGTCCGGGAAGATCCCACATGCCGCGGAGCGGCTGGGCCCGTGAGCCATGGCCGCTGAGCCTGCGCGTCCGGAGCCTGTGCTCCGCAACAGGAGAGGCCACAACAGTGAGAGGCCCACGTAACGCAAAAACAAAACAAAACTTAAGAAATAAATTATAACAATTCTCTACAGTCTCTTCCAGAAGATAGAAGCAGTCAACTCTTTGTATCCTCAGGTTCCACATCTGCAGATTCAACTAACTGTGGATTCAAAATATTCCAAAAAAATTTTTTCCAGAAAGCTCCCAAAACCAAAACTTGCATTTGCTGTGTGCTGACAAGTATCTATGTAGCATTTACATTGTATTTTCAACTATTTACATAGCAGCTACATTGTATTAGGTATTATAAATAATCTAGAGGTGATTTAAAGTATATGGGAGGATGTTCATAGGATATATGCAAGTGCTAAGCCATTTTATATAAGGGACTTGAGTATCTGTGGATTTTGGTATCTGCAGGGGTCTTGGAACCAAGCCCTTGTGGTTACCAAGGGATAACTGTACTTCCTAACTAATTCTACGAGGCCAGCATTACCCTAATACCAAAACCAAAGACATTACAAGAAAAAAAAAAACACTACAGATCAATATCTCTCATGAATATAGATGCAAAAATTCTCAACAGAATATTAGCTAATCAAATTCAACAATGTATAAAAAGCACTATACACCACAACCAAGGAGGATTTATTCCAGATATGCAAAGCTGGTTCAATAGTTGAAAATCAATTAATGTAATCCATCACATCAACTGGCTAAAGAAGAAAACTCACACGATTATATCAATCGAGGCAGAAAAAGCATTTGACAAAATTCAATACCCATTCATCATAAAAACTCTCAGCATGCTAGGAATAGAGTATGCGCCTCAGTTTGATAAAGAAGATCAACAAACAAGGTACAGCGAACATACTTAATGGTGCGTATCTTAACGCTTTCCCACTAAGATCAGGAACACGGTAGGTATGTTCTCTCTGACCACTGCTTTTCAACCTCGTACTGGAAATCCTAGCTAATGCAATAAGGAGAAAAGAAAGGAAAAGGAAAGGAAAGTTTAGGAAGAAAGAAGCACAGATTAGGAGGAAAGAAATAAGGCTGTCTTTTTTTGCAGATGACGCGATCATCTATGTAGAAAATCTGAAAGAATCAACCAAAAAACACTCCTGGAATTAATAAATGATTATAGCAAGGTTACAGGACACAAGGTTAATGTACAAAAGTCAATTGCTTTCCTATAAATCAGCAATGAACAAGAGGAATTTGAAATTAAAAAACTGTTATTTACATTAGCACTCAAAAAAAAAAAGAAAAGAAATACTTAAGTATAAATCTAACAAAATATGTGTAAGAACTATATGGGGAATATTACAAAACTCTGATGAAAAATATCAAAGAAGAACTAAATAAATGGAGAAATGTCCATGTTCATGAATAGGAAAACTTAATATTTTCAAGCCATTAGCTCTGGACTTCCCTGGTGGCGCAGTGGTTAAGAATCCACCTGCCAATGCAGGGGACACGGGTTCGATCCCTGGGCCAGGAAGATCCCACATGCCAAGGAGCAACTGAGCCTGCATGCCACACCTACCAAAGCCCGCACGCCTAGAGCCCGTGCTCCGCAACAAGAGAAGCCACCGCAATGAGAAGCCCGCGCACCGCTCGCCGCAACTAGAGAAAGCCCACGTGTAGCAATGGAGACCCAATGCAGCCAAAAAAAAAAAGACATCAGTTCTTGTCATTTTGATCTACAGATTCAAAGCAATCCCAATCAAAATTCCATCAAGTTATTTTGTGGACATCAACAAACTGATTCTAAAGTTTACGTGGAGAGGCAAAAGACCCAGAATAGGCAATGCAATATTGAAGGAGAAGAACAAAGTTCAAGGAATGACACTACTCAACTTCAAGATGTGTATAAAGCTACAGTAATCAAGACAGTGTGGTATGGGTGAAAGAATAGACAAGTAGATCAATGAAATATAATAGAGAGCCCAGAAATAGATCCACATACATATAATCAACTGATCTTTGACAAAGGAGCAAAGGCAATACAATGTGGCAAAGATAGGCTTTTCAACAAATGGTGCTGGGGAATTCCCTAGTGGTCCAGTGGTTAAGACTGGGCACCTTCTCTGCCATGGGCCCAGGTTCAATGCCTGGTCGGGGGAACTAAGGTCCCACAAGCTGCGTGGCACAGCCAAAAAAAAAAAAAGTTGCTGGAACAACTGGACATCCACATGCAAAAAATTTAAAAATCAATCTAGATATAGATCTTATATCCTTCACAAAAAATTAACCCCAAATGGATCATATACCTAAATCTAAATCACAAAACTATAAAACTCCCAGAAGATAACACAGGAAAAAACCTAGGTGACCTTGGGTATGGTGGTGGCTTTTTAGATACAACACCAAAGGCATGAAAGACATCACTGATAAACTGGAATTTATTAAAATAAAAAACTTCTGAGAAAGACAAAGTCAAGAGGATGAGAAGACAAGCCACAAACTGGGAGAAAATATTTGCAAAAGACACCTCTGATAAAGGACTGTTAGCCAAAATATACAAAGAACTCTTAAAACCCAACAATAAGAAAACAAACAAAGTCAGGACTTCCCTGGCAGTTCAATCCCTGGTTGGGGAACTAAGGTCCCACATGCTGCATGGCAAGCCAAAAAAAAAAGAAAACCACCTGATTGAAAAACTGGGCAAAAGATCTGAACAGACATCTCACCAAAAAAGATATATGGATGGCAACTAAGCATATGAGAAGATATCCAACATCACATGCCATTAAGGAATTGCAAATTAAAACAACGAGATATCACTACACACTTATTAGAATGACCAAAATCCAAAAACACTGACAACACTACTTGGCAGTATCAAATAATGTCCAATATATTTATAGCCTATGATATAGGAATCCACTCCTAGAAATACACCCAGGAGGAATGAATGCATATATCCACCAAAATATAGGCACAAGAAGGTTTGAAGCTGTTTTATTCATAGTAGTCAAAAACTGGAAACAACCCATATGCCCATTAGAAGTAGAAAGAATAAATTGTGGTATATTTATACAGTGGAATACTACATAGCAATGAAAAGGCATGAACCAGTATTACGTGCAACATCATAAAAATTAATCTTAGACATAATGTTGAGTGAAAGAGGTTAGATGTAAAAGAATACATACTAAATGATTCCATGCATATGAACTCCAAAAACAGGCAAAACTTATGGCAATAGCTCAGAATACTGGTGACATTTGGAGGGGAATATTGACTTTGAGTGAGCTTGCTCAATGCTAGAAATATTCAATATCTTGATCAGGGTGGTAGTTGCATTATACATGTATGTATATGTATGCATGAATATATATACATACATATATGTAACATGTAAACTATGTATACATAGGTAAAAATGCATCAAGCTGTACTCTTAAGATGTGTACACTTCATTATCTGTAAGTTACACCTCAATAAAAAAGAAAAAAATAAATGAGGGACAGTAGCTCCCCCCAAAAAAGAAGCAGGTTTATGTCACTATCTTAAATTTAAAAAAAAAATGCATTTCCAAATACGCAATATAATACATAACTTTGAAAACAATATATTCATCTGTACACTATCTAAAATTACTCCATGTACACTAGGAATTTAAGTGCCACACTTTGGTTAATGCATTCCAGGCACAGTAGGGGTTTTATATGAGCTAGTGCTGGGATACTGGCAACCCAAGGAAAGGCTGGGGCCAAGTGGAGAATGAGTAACTAGGATTATGCCTTGTCACCAGCCTGGCTGGGGTTGTGGAATGCTGAGGCTCTGCTTCAAGGCTCAGGGCAGAAAACTGGGAGGGAGGGGGAAGTGAATTGGGAGAGGTGGCATATAAAAAAGACCAAGGGTAGGTTCCCTCATGCTCTGGCCCATAGCCCAAGTCCTAGACTCCTGACCTCACCAGAGACACAATAGATGTAAAACAAGCCAATTGGTTTCCAAGTGGGAAAAGTGCCAGCTATGGTTTTTGCTGCCCAAGAAATGAAAAATCAATAATTATCATTCTTGGGCTTCCCTGGTGGTGCAGTGGTTAAGAATTCGCCTGCCAATGCAGGGGACACGGGTTCGTGCCCCGGTCTGGGAAGATCCCACATGGCGCGGAGCAACTAAGCCCATGGGCCACAACTACAGAGACTGCGCTCTAGAGCCCGCACGCCACAACTAATGAAGCCCGCACGCCACAACTAATGAAGCCCGCGCGCCTAGAGCCTGTGCTCTGCACGCAACAAGAGAAGCCACTGCAATGAGAAGCCCACGCAACCCAATGAAGAGTAGCCCCCACTCATCGCAACTAGAGAAAGCCCCGCGCACAGCAACCAACGCCCAATGCAGCCAAAATAAATTAATTAATTAAAAATAATAATTATTATTATCATTCTTATGATTCACGTTCATCCTGTTTTATTCCAAAGCCCTTTACCGAAAGGCCCCTTGGCCCAGCCAAGAAGTTCAGGGCCAGGAGCCAGGACACCTGGACTCCAGATCTGTGTGTGGAAGACTTGGAACTTTCTTGGGGTCTAAGTCTCATTGTAAACATCGCAAGTGACCTTGTGGAGTATTTTACAGTTTTACATATATCATCTCACTCGACCCTCCAGCCCCTGGCGAGGAAAGCAGAGAACATAGGATTGCTATTTTAATTTTATAGACAAGGAAACTGGGATCAGATGAGGTTAAGAGATTCAATCAAACTCACACTGTTAAGAAGGTTGGGAAGCCGCTCGGAAGCTGGGACTTCTGACTCCAAACCCTTTGCTGTTTCCCAGTCAAAACAAGAAAGTCAGTCCCTGCAGGCTCGAAGTGCAGTGTGAGATGTCGTGGTCCTACACAAAATGCACTCTGTAGGTTCCAAGGGCAGAGCTGGGTTTGTGGGGCTAAAACTTGTACAATTGGAGGGGAGGGGGAGACTCAAAAATAATACCAAATGATGAATCAAAATTAAGGACAGGGCCTTGAACAGGCCCTGCGATGAGGAGCCCTGAAGCGTAAGCTTCAATAGCGTCAAGGTAAATCGGCCCCTCCTACAAGCCCTACCCACTGAAAAATCCAGACACACCAGACCTTGACAGGATTTTCCTCCTTGTTTGTGAAACGTGGCAGATGTGGGCTATGGAAGTCCTGGGAAAGGAATCTCATTTCTCCCAGGAGACAAGAGGAATTACAGCAGCAGCGAGGCTGTTGTGTGAGGATGGAGAAGGCTGTGTGCCAGGGGAGAGTCCAAAGGGGCCGGTGATCCAGCTGGTCGAGACGTGGGCCGTAGCAGTATTGGTGTGGTAGACTGGCATTCCGGGACCCGGGAGCAATGGCTCTGCCCCCGGAGCGATGGCCCAAGCCGTAGGCTCGCCGATTGGAAGCAGGCGTTCTTCAGACTGTCTTCTGGCTTCCTGCGTCCAGATGAACCTTTCTCGGAGGAGGAGAGGCAGAGACAGACAACCACAGCCGACGGCAATGGGAGGGTAGATGGTGGTCCCGCCCAGGCCTTTCGATCCCCGCCCAGGCCCTAAAATCCCTGGCCCTCAGGACGGTGGAGAGCGGAAACCTACGAGGAGGCTGCCCCGCTGCGGCTCGGGCGGCGAGGCCGGGGTGCAAGGCTCCCCTCGCGGCTCCCCGCCGCCGCCGCCGCCGTGCGGGGGGCGGGGGGTAAGGTTGGGGGGGCAGTGCCCGCGGCCTGTTTTCCCAGGGCTGGCCGAGCCTTTTTGACAAGCTGATTGCGTGGCGGGGATTGGCTAGTCCGGGCGTGACGCCGGTTAACAACAAAGGTGGAGTTGGAAGAAATTAGATTAAAGGCGAGGGGGCAAAAAAAAAAAAAAAAAAAAAATTAAACGGGGAGCAGGCAGGGGACAGGAGGCAGAGACCGAAGGGGAGATACTCGAAGCGCGGTCTCGCGGCTCCGACTTTGCCCCGGAATCCTCTTCGCCTAAACCAACCAGGATTTTTGCTCTCAACCCGGGCTCCGGCCCAGCTACCGAAGCTGGGGTGGGAGGGATGGTTTTGCTTCTTGAGGAATGCCCCCCAACTCTCACCCTGACACCCCCTTGCTACGGCCCAGGGGGAGAATTATTTGCTCGGACTCCTTGGACCCTAAACCCGAAGGAGGTGAGGGGCATTGAGAATAGCGTGAGGCTCGCTCTAAAACCCGGAAGGCCCTCGCGGGGCTCCGATATCGGACGAGGCGGGGTACTCCCCCGGTTTTCCAATGTGTTACAAACCTAAGAGCTTCTTGCTTGCTTTTTTTTCTTCTTTTTGGTAACACCCCCCCCTTTCTATCCCCCCCCACTTGGCTCCAGGGTTGCAAAAGCAAAGAGCAATAAAAAAAAAAAAAAAGCGCGCACACACTCAGACACACACCAGTGGCGACAGGGGAGAGTTGGAAAGACGCAGGAGAGAAGCAGGAGGCAGGAGGCAGCGGGGAGGGAGCAATGGGACCGGGAAGCCGCAGGTTCCCTCGCAAATCCCCCTCCGTCCCCACGTCGTCTCGCCGGCCGCGGCAGGGGAGCGAGGAGCCGGGGCGAGCAGATGGAGGAGTGGAGCTCGCTCTAGGCATCGGGCTTGGCCGGAGAATGGAGGAGCCGCCAAGCGATCGGCTGATTGGAAGAGAAACGCAGAGCGATGGAGGCGGGGGTAGGAGGACGATTTCTCTGCGGGGACTGGCGGCGGCGTATACGCCCGGGTCGGGCGCTGCAGAGCTTGGCTAGCTTTCAACCCGCGCTTGCCGGCTCCAGCCCCGCGCGCCCCCCACCCCCAGCCCTCCCCGGCGGCTCCGCAGGTGAGTGCGAGCTGGGGGCAAAAAGATCCGAAAGTCTCAACACGCCCGCCCTACCGAAGGAAAAAAAAAAAAAGCATTTTTCCTTTTCTTTTTTTTTATTTTCGTGCAGCCCCCAGCGCGGTGGGAGGGAAGGGGTGAGGCTAAGCCGCCCGGAGGAGGCGGAGGGGCCAGGCGAGGCCCGGGTGGCCCGGGAGGCGGCGGCGGCGCCGAGGCGGCTCTGACGGGCGAGCGCTCGGAGCGGCGCTGCGCTGCGCCGAGGCGGGCGGGCGGGCGGGCGGAGCGGGGCGGGCGGAGCGCGGCGCGTGGGGCTCGCCATTAGCCGTCGCTCCGCTTCGCCATCTCGGGCTTTGTCTGGCGACTTGCCTGCCCCGGCGTCGGCTGCGGCGGAGCTGCGGCTCGGCTCTTCGGCCCGCCGCACCCCTAAGGTGCCCCTGGCCCGCGCTCCCATTCACCACCGCTCGGTAAGTGAGCCCCGGCGCCGCCGATTTCGGGGGAGAGGGGTTGCTGAGAGTGGCGGCGGCGCCGATCTCCATGCGCCCGGTCAGGCCTGGGGAGCCATGCCGGGCTGGATTGAACCAGCTCCCAGAGAGGCTCCTCCGCCGGAGCCCGTCGCCCCCTCGCCCTTTCGGGGTTTAAAGAGCAAAGGAGACTTTTTTTTTTTAATTAGCAAGGAGGATATTTTGTAGGGATAATTTTTTTTGAAAGTTTCGTGTGTGTGCTGCTCGGCAGCTAGACGACCGCGAGGCAGGCGCCGAAGCCTGGCGCCGCAATCGGCGTGCGTGCGCCCCGAGCCGGTGGCTACGCTCCGGGGATAAGGGTGGGCGCGGACCGCCCTCGCTCAGCGAGGCGGGCGAAGAGAGCGTATGAGGGCTGGAGTGGAAGCCCGAATCTGAGCTGGGAAGACTGGGGAGAGAGCTCCGGAGCAGGGCTGCAGCCGACCCCTGAGCCTCCACGGCCGCCTGGGGGCCCTCCGGGCACCCTCTCTGCGGCCGCACCTCGCGCCCTCCCTCCCGCGCCGGCCGAGCCTGCTAGTTCCCCCGCGGGTCTGGCGAGGTCGCTCTTGGCGCCCGCCCGCCCGCCCGCCCGCCCGCCCGCCTCGGCTCCGAGCCCTGCCGCCATCCGGCGGCTGCGTGTCTCCCTGCCCCGGCCCCCCCCCGCTCCCCGGCGGCAGCCACCGCCGCCGCCGCCACCACTACTACTACCACCACCACCACCACCACCACCGCCGCCGCCGCCACCACCACCACCACCCCCTCCCCTCCTTCCTTCCCTCCGCCTCGGCCGCCCGGGTCCCCCCAGCTCCCGCCCCTCCTCCCAGCTGCCCCCCGCGAGCCCGCCCGGGCAGGCTGTGGGAGGGAGCGGAGCCGGCGAGGCGGGCGGGCTGGCGCTCGCTCCCCGGGGGTCGGTGTGCGCTCTACGGGGAAGGACGCGCTCGCTGCCCCGCTTCTCCCGCCCCCCCTCCCGCTCCTCCTCCTTTCTCCCTCCTCCTCCCCGCTCCGGCGGCGGAGGTTGCGGCGGCGGCGGGGGGTGTGCGAGCTGAGGCCGGGGCCGGCGGGCGGGCGGCGGGCGGGCTGCCTGCAGGCTGAGGGCGCTGTGCTTTGTGCTTTTCGCCGCGAGGAGCAGCAGGCAGCAGCCACAGCCGCCGCCGCCACAGCAGCAGCAGCAGCCGCCGCCCCAGCGCCGCCGCCGCCCCAGCGCCCGGAGGAGGAGCCGCTGCCGCCGCGGGAGGGAGCTGCGGCTGTGCCCGGCCGAGCGGGGGAGGGCGCCGCCGCTCAGAGCCGGGGAGGGAGCCGCCGGAGCGGGAAGCCCGGAGGCCGCGCTGCGCCGGGTAACCGAGGCAGCTGAGGACGCGCGCCGGGGTCGGGGCCGGGGCCGGGGCCGGGCGGCGGGGAGCGAGCCGTGGGTGCGGTGGACACCCGGAGGAGACCCGGGGCGATCTCCGGGCAGGGGACTGGGCGAGAGAGGACCAGGGCACTGGAGAGGACGCCGAGAACCGGGGGAGGGGAGGGCAGGAAGCGAGGCCCGAGCCGAGCCCCGGCCGCAGGCGGAGGAGCCCGCGCTTCTCCGAGCCGGCAGGCGCAGTTCTCTCCGGCCGCCGGAGGGGGCGGCGGGGCCGGTGAGCGCTGCTCCCCCGCCTCCCGGCCGCCGTCCTCCCGCCCTCTCCTTGGCTCGGCTCCCCGGAGGCCGGGGCGGGGGCGCCGGCGGGGCTGGGCCGCAGGCTCGGGGGAGGAGGCGGCGGTTCCCGCCGTGGTCGCGCCTCTGCGCCGGGCTCCTCCGTGAGCGTCGGGGTGGCTGGGCGGTGGCGGCGCCTCTGGCCGGGGTGGGTGGCTCGGGGGCGGGGGGCAGGCCAGGCCGCTTCTCTCCGGCTGCTCGCCCGCCCAGGCGGGCGGGGACGGCGTCGGGAGCCCGAGGGGGAGGGCGGCGGGAATCCAGATCCGGTCCCCGGGGGCGATGCGGCCGCTGCGCTCCGGGGCCGGCGGCGGCTGCGCTGCGTCCGGGTCCCCGCCGGGTTGCGGAGGCGGGGGGAACCGGCCGGGGGGGAGCGGGAGGAGGAGACTACAGCGCGTGCCCGCTTCCGCGGCCGCGCGCGCCCTTTACCCGCCCTTCCTCCTCCCCCGCCCTCCAGCCTGGGGCCTCCCCGGGGCGGGGCGCACAGAAGAGGAGGAGTTTTTTTGTTTTTTTTTTTTTTGGCCGGGGTGGGGGAAGGAGGGCGGAGGGCGGGTGCTATAGCTGCACGCGGGAGCTGGGAGCAGTCTCTCGCGTGGGCAGGGGAGGGCGCACGCCGAGGAGCGGGGCTGTAGGAGCTGTGGGGCGGGGGTGGGGGGGGTGTGGTTAGGAGGTAGAGGAGGAGCGCACTCCCACCCCCACCAACTCATTAAACCTCCTAGAGTCTTGGCTGGGTTTCCCTGAGAGTGTGGGCTTATGTCCCCCTCCCCTTTGGGGGAGGGAGGGATAGACAGTCCCGCACCTCTCAGTCCGCCTGAATGGGGACTGGTGTCTCTTCTAAAGGGTGAGGTGGCTTTGACCCCGGCTTGCCTGGCCAGCACGACCGAGGAGGTGGCTGGACGGCTGGAGAATGAACGGAGAAGCCGACTGCCCCACAGACCTGGAAATGGCCGCCCCCAAAGGCCAAGGTAGGAGCCCCGACCCTCAGGCCTCTTTAACTTAAATTCTCTTTTCTCACGTAGGTCTGCAAGGCCCACTCCCCTTCTAAAGGTTTTCTCCAGTCTGCATTCTCTGAAATGATATGGAAGGGAGCGGCTTGAGTGTCAAACATCCCTTACACTGGGGGTTTGGCTAAACCCAAATTATTTGGCCTTGAACCTATAAACTGTATTTTTCACACTCCATTACCCCCACATCAGAGGGGGAGAAGGAGGCATATGCAAGTCTTCCTTCTGGGGTTCCCAGTCAGCTCTAGTGTGTCCCCAACAGTGTCCTGGAACGGGAGGGAAGATGAGGAATGTGGAGGAAGGGGGAGATGAGAGGGATTGGGGAGGCTTTTCAGGTTCTTTATTGTTATTAAGAGGACAGTTTTTGGTGAGGCAGGTTGGAGAGAAAGGGTGTTTTGATGGCTTGAGGCCTCAAAGATAAATAACTACACCCTACCCCACCCAGTGGGGATCCAGTGTGTAGGGTGGCAGGGGGTAGGATGAATCTGAGCATCTGGCATTGCCTGTCGGACATTGAGAAGAGAGAGGATTATGGGTTCATGTGACCCATCTGTGGAAACCCTGGCCCAGGTTACCAGATGTAAATACAAGAGCCCTTTTGACTCCTAGCCTTGGATAGATGTCCTCCCAGCTCACTTTCCAGGGTAGCCACCCTCCAGAGAGGCCTCACTGGAGCTACCTTTCAGTGGCTGGAAATAGCTGGTCCAGACTCCGTTTTTTGCCTGCATGGGGAGTTGGGCTGAGAAGACAACTCAGAATTCTAGGGGAGGGAGCAGAGGGGCGGTGTTTCCCTGGAGCAGGGCTGTGGGAGCGTTTGCCCACCTGCCTGCCTTGCCTCACAGCTGCCCTATATGGTTCTACCATTGTTTTACTTACCCCAGATTCTCCTTTGGTCCTCTTTGAGAGGAGGGGTAGGATGGTGGAATACTCATGCCTCTAATGCTAGTTTCTAGCTGTGCTGGAGAGAAACAACAGCATGGGTTCTCCTTACTGCCCACACCCCTTCCTCAGTCTGCGCATTTAGGGTAGCCACCTAGAACTTGGATTGAATTTAGCTTCACGTTTAGATGTGTTGCCTCCCTCCTTCCCTTTCTTCGATAAGCTAGCTGTTCTCCAGCAGTGTCCCAAATCACTGTAGCGTCCTTTCCCCCCACTTCGCTACAGTAAACTGTAACCCGTGTCAGGCTGGCATGTTAGAAATGATAATAGCTTTGAAGTAAGCCAGACTTGAGTCCACGTCTGGGTTTCTAGGCCTGATGCTGTCTAGACTGGAGTCCCCACTCTAATCCGTATGGCCATGGCTTTTCCTTAAGGCCAGGCCATGTCTTGTGTATGCCTTCAGATGGGAAATAATCAGGGTCTGGGATGCTCTGGGAAGGAAGGGTTGAGTGCTTAAGGACCGGGGAGCAGATGGGGGCTGGCATGAGCTAGGCGTGATGGCTTTTCTTACCCTTCCCCAGACCGCTGGTCCCAGGAAGACATGCTGACTTTGCTGGAATGCATGAAGAACAACCTTCCATCCAATGACAGCTCCAAGTTCAAAACCACTGAGTCACATATGGACTGGGAAAAAGTAGCATTTAAAGACTTTTCTGGAGACATGTGCAAGCTCAAATGGGTGGAGATTTCTAACGAGGTAACGGATCCCCCCCCACATGCTTCCTGACACATTCGAACACACATCTACACTTACCCTTGCCTCAACCTTCCTGGTGGAGGAGATGGAACAGAAGTCTATAAACAGGAAGGAAAGAGACTAGGCGAGGTGCTCTTGTGGTCGCCCTTGTGCATTTCGGGAGGTGGCACGGTTGACAGCACTGGCCAAGACTTCTCAGTTCTGCCACTTTCTAGCTGTGTGGCCTTGAATACTTACCGTCTTAGAGCGTCTGTTGCCTGAGCTGTTTGAATGAGGTGCTGACATGAACAACCATTTCGAGTTCAGGCGGTCACCTTGTTGCTGTCCTGTGCTGTGTACTGACTGCCTGGGCCTCTGCAGTAAGCACAGACCAGTGCCTGGGTGTCTGCCTGGGTGTCAGGGCTGCCTGAGTTGTGTCACTGTCGGCCCCTGCCCTCCTCCTTTGATAACTTCAGTCTAGTGGAAAGTAAAGAAGGCCCATTGGGGAACAAGGCTTCGTTCCTGGGTGGTGTCCCCCTCTTCGGAACTTCCCCTTCCACTCACCTCCCTTCTTCCTCCAGGTGAGGAAGTTCCGTACGTTGACAGAATTGATCCTCGATGCTCAGGAACATGTTAAAAACCCTTACAAAGGCAAAAAACTCAAGGTGAGTTTCCAGGAGAAGGAGCACAAAGGTTTGGAGAGGCAAGGTCCAAAGAACGGCCAGTGTCTCACCTTGACCATGTCCTTGTCCCTCCTTCCAGAAACACCCGGACTTCCCAAAGAAGCCCCTGACCCCTTATTTCCGCTTTTTCATGGAGAAGCGGGCCAAGTACGCAAAACTCCACCCCGAGATGAGCAACCTGGACCTGACCAAGATTCTGTCCAAGAAATACAAAGAGTTGCCAGAGAAGAAGAAGGTGGGGGGAGGGGGACCAAGGTGGGGGGAGGGGGACCAAGTGCGGGGAGGGAAAAGGCCGGGAGCAGCTGATATGGTGTAGGTCATCTGTCGGGGGTGGTGAGGGCTTAGACCAAGGGACCTGGCATCAGGGGCGTGGGTGGGCCAGCTGAGCAGGGTAGGGCCTTGGGCAGCTACACCTGATCCCCCTCTCCCAGGCCCACACACTGTCCGGCGTGGGCACTGCTGCAGGTGTAACCCTGACGGAGGCAGGCAAAACCCGTAGTGTTCTTTCACACACACGTCCTCACTGTTAGGCCTGCAGAGCTGTTCACTTCTGCTATTTCCCCACGTGGTCTCGTTTGATGCTTGTAGAGGTAACGCCGGGAGACTGGGTTATCCTGATCTTGTGGGCAATGAACGGGGGTGCAGGAGGGTATCGTGTCCCAGGACTCCGGTTTAGTGTTCAGGTTCCCTGCCTAGTGCTTTTCCCACTGCCACGTCCACAGGTTACATGGGCAAGCTTCCCCTTGCACACATTGTCCCTCGTGGCCTCACGCTCTCCCAGACCCTCAAGCCCGTTAACCTTGGGCAGGGGCTGCCCAGCCTCCCAGGCAGGGGTGGACACAGCACAGTGAGATCATGTGGTACCTTGCAGAGATAGACAGCAAAGCACTGCAGCTGGGACACGAGTGAGGTGGGGTGGGGAGAGAGACCCACACACAGAGGAGATGCTACATGGTAAGATGGAGCCAGGGAGAGATGTTGGCAAGGGGCAGCAGGAGAGACAAGAGGGCACATTTATTTGCTGGGAGAGGACACAGAGTTGCAGGCAGCCGGCTCTCGGGAGGGCACCAGCGCTGGGAGTAGCCCTCTTCCTGGTCTGCAGACCCTGGCTTCGGGCTCACGTGGCCTGGTTCTGTACCCAGAAAAGGAGCTAGCTTGGCTGGGTAGATCCGGCTGTCTGCAACTACTGCTTGAGCCGAGCCAGAGTATGAATCGCTGGAGCCATTCTTGACCCCTACAATGGGGCCGTCACAGAACTGACTGTACACATAACACCGAGACATTTCCGCGGGGTGGGAGGGAGAGGCAGAGGGTCTCAGGTTCAGGGAGGGATAGAAGAAACTCCGTGGTAGAGTGGACAGAGTGCCGGCCCAGGGGACACAGGCCTTGAGCCTGTTCTCCTGGCTACTGCTGAATCGCTGTGTATGTGCGCTTCGGTAAGTTACTTCAGTCCTTCGGGCCTGATCTTGATCTGAGGTGTGGAGAGTGAGCCTGATCTGGGTGGTGCGTTCCGGCTGTAAAAGCTGCTGTCTTGCGTGAGGAGGGCTGCGACTGGGGCTGAGCCGGCTGGGTTCTGCTCCCGGTTTTCTGTGGGAACCTCGGAGGGAAGTGGAGCTGCCTCGCTTCTTGCGCCTGATGAGAGGCAGGGGTTGCGCTCAATGAGTTTGAGACCCTGGCCTCCTCCAGTGCGAACTCATTTGTGAATCTGGGAAGAAGAGGGATAAAGGAAAGATGGACATTGAGTGGGAGCCAGGACAGGATGTAGATGAGAAAGGGAAAGAGGCTGGAAAGGAAGTCAGAGTGAGGGGTGTGGAGAGGCAGGAAGGATACCGGGCTGGAGGTGGGATGGTGGGAAGGGAGGACCAGGCTGATAGAAGCCGGTGCAGGCGAAGGAAGGGAAGCCAAACAGCAAAGGAGAATGATGGGGCTGGGGGAGGGAGGGCTCAAGGAGCCAAGGAGCCAGGAGCCTGGAAGAAGGGATCAGAGGCAGGGAAGGTGGCAATGACTGAGGAAGGGGGTGGGGGTGGGGATGGTGTCAGGATCACCGAGGACAGCCAGGGACCCAAAGGTAGCAGATGGGGGGGAAAAATCCAGATACAGGAATTCACTCTGGGTTCCCTTCAGTGCGATCTCCCTTTGGAGCAGGACTCAGCCTGCCACTTGCCCTGTGGGCCACTTCTGAGGGGGCGGATTAGCATTAGCTGCCACAGACTCGGGAGGAGAGCGCGACAGGAGCGAGACCTACATCTCCTGACTCTCCCTGGGAGTGTCCTGGCGCTGGGGAAAGGCAGAGGGGTAGTGTTGCGGGGAGTCCCAGCCCTGTCGCTGCTTACTGTGTGACTGGATAATGCCATGTCCCTTTCCTGGGACTCTTTCCCTTTCTTAAAGGGAGGGGATAGGATGTAGGATGTGTTCTGGGAGACCCCTGTAGCTCCCGCTGTCTGGGCTACGGTTGAGTTCCCCATCCTCAGCCCACTGGAAGGCAGACCGCCATCCCTTTCCTGCTCATGACATCCTCTGTATACATCACCAACTGGGAGGCAGAATAGCTAGCAAGGAGGACTTAGTGGGTTTTGTAGCTCAGGCCTTGGGTTGTGGATGACCCCGTCACCTCCTCCCCCCAGATGAAATATATTCAGGACTTCCAGAGGGAGAAACAGGAGTTTGAGCGAAACCTCGCCCGATTCAGGTAAGGCAGTGGAGCCCAGAGGAGGGCCCCAGGGCGCTGGGTGCGGCAGGAGAGGGTAGCAATGACCAGAGCCTGGCACTTGAGGCACGGGAGATGGATGAGTTACCTGTAGACCCTAGTGGCTTAGGCTCAAGGGCAGGGACCGGCAGGCAACCGCTGTCCCGCTAGGCCCCAGCTGATAGGCCAAGGAGCCTTGGTGGGTGGGGCAGCTAGCTTGGGCCTGCCCTGGCAGGATCCCCCTCCCCCCATTGACTGTTGCTCCCCGTGCCCTGGCTAGGGAGGATCACCCAGACCTAATCCAGAATGCCAAGAAGTCGGACATCCCTGAGAAG
Source organism: Phocoena phocoena (assembly GCF_963924675.1). Taxonomy (NCBI): domain Eukaryota; kingdom Metazoa; phylum Chordata; class Mammalia; order Artiodactyla; family Phocoenidae; genus Phocoena; species Phocoena phocoena. The sequence goes on from NC_089237.1 coordinate 18,015,047, forward strand.
CCCAAAACCCCCCAGCAGCTGTGGTACACCCACGAGAAGAAGGTGTACCTCAAAGTGCGGCCAGACGTGAGTGTCCGGCCAAGGGGTGGCAGGGAGGGCGCACGGTAGTGGCAAGGGGGAGCCGCGCCAGATCGGCCGGGCACGGTGCAGGGGAGCAGGAGAGGAGGCCCCTCCCCAGGGGTGGGCTGCATGGACAGGGCCTGGGCCAGCTGGCGTGCGAGTGCGTGCATGTGTGCGTGTGTGAGCCTGTCCCCTCGCACCCAGGCGGGACCCCCCGCCCCACCCCACCCCACCCCCGCCGCCTCTCTGCCTTCCCCTCCTGGCCTGTGGGGGACACTCTCGTGACCTCCTGTGGCCTGAGGGGGCGGGGGCCTCTGTGTCCCCCTCCCCTGCCCCTCCCCCCTTGCCCCTGGCTGCCTGTGTGTGTCTGACGGCTTTTGGTTTGCAGGCCACTACGAAGGAGGTGAAGGACTCCCTGGGGAAGCAGTGGTCTCAGCTCTCGGACAAAAAGAGGCTGAAATGGATTCATAAGGCCCTGGAGCAGCGGAAGGAGTACGAGGTTAGGCTTCCGCTGCGCTCCTCCCCGCCCGGCTCTTCACGAGCCTCTGCCCTCTGACTCTGCGGCCTCCGCACTCTGCGGCAGGCAGTCTCTCCCCGTCCTACCGCTGAGGGAGGGGCCTTCGGGCCCCTCACCTCTGCCCCTACCTTCCCCGCCCCGCCCCACCCCATGAGATCTCAGGCTAGGGCAGGGCAGGGCACCACGTCTCGTGTGACACAGCAGACACGCGGCCACCCCCCAGCTTCGCTCCCTGCCTCCCCTTCCCAGCGGCTCTCCCCCACCCCCCCGGCCCCAGCTAACCCCACACCCCGTTGCCCTCCATCCCCCCCACCTCACTCTGCAGGAGATTATGCGAGACTATATCCAGAAGCACCCCGAGCTCAACATCAGTGAGGAGGGCATCACCAAGTCCACCCTCACCAAGGCCGAACGCCAGCTCAAGGACAAGTTTGACGGGCGACCCACCAAGCCACCTCCGTGAGCGCTGCCCTGGGGCGGGTGGGCGAGTGGGCAGCTAGGGAGCCGGGTGGGGGCAGGGCCTCAGCCCAGGCTCTGGAAGTGAGGGGGCTGCCGCCCTGGGCCTCCCAGGTCGCTCACAGGGCCGCTCCTCCCTTGCTGCCGGTTGTGACAGGAACAGCTACTCGCTGTACTGCGCAGAGCTGATGGCCAACATGAAGGACGTGCCCAGTACAGAGCGCATGGTGCTGTGCAGCCAGCAGTGGAAGCTGCTCTCCCAGAAGGAGAAGGATGCCTACCACAAGAAGTGCGACCAGGTGAGCGGTGGCAGGAGCCAGCCCTGGAGAGGGAGGACTCCTGGAGAGCCTTGGGGGTTTGAAGCGTGAGGTCTGACCCCTGGGCACCTGCTTCAGACATGGTGTGGTGCTAGGCTTAGCATCTGGGCTGATCCAGGCAGATTCTTGGGCCTCGCGCTTGCCACCTATGGAGGGAGACTAGGCCCTGTCCAGGCTCTGGAAGGTCTGCTGAGGGCTACTGTTTGTCCCCTGAGCATGGGAGGGTCTCCCGTGAGGCTGCCCCCGTACTGACCCTGACTCCCTTTCCTTCCCCAGAAAAAGAAAGATTATGAGGTGGAACTGCTCCGTTTTCTAGAGGTGAGTGTTCCTTTCGGGAGGGCAGCGGGCAGAGAGAGGCCGGGGAATTGGTGAGCAGCGCCCTTAAGGCAACCAGGAAGCAGCCTGGGGACCAGACATTCAGCCCCGTGGCGCCCCTTCTCCCCAAGCAGAGCCTGCCTGAGGAGGAGCAGCAGCGGGTCCTGGGGGAGGAGAAGATGTTGAACATCAACAAGAAGCAAGCCACCAGCCCAGCCTCCAAGAAGCCCTCCCAGGAAGGGGGCAAGGTGGGCAGGGGGCACGACCCAAGCAGGTCCTGGGGAGGGGGGGAGGCGGGGCTCCCTGTGAGCACCCCGTGGACCCCGACCCTCTTTGCACATCTACAAGGGTGGCTCGGAGAAGCCCAAGAGGCCCGTGTCAGCCATGTTCATCTTCTCGGAAGAAAAGCGGCGGCAGCTGCAGGAAGAGCGGCCTGAGCTTTCAGAGAGCGAGCTGACCCGCCTGCTGGCCCGCATGTGGAACGACCTGTCAGAGAAGAAAAAGGTCAGGCTTGCAAGACCGGAGGGGCTGCTTCTCCCCTGGGGGCTAGCTGTACTTCCTCACCCTGCCCCAGGTGTGTGTGGGGTGTGAGCCGCAAGGGTGCCTGGGCGCAGATGGTGGGGCTGGGAACCCAGCGAGCCGGAAGGCGGGAAGCTGTCAGCTGTGGGCTGTGAGCTCCCTGGGGAGCAGGGCCGCTGGGCGGCTTGTGCCCCTGGCCGGAGACCTCTGCACCGGCCCACGCCTCTGCTCACCCCACCCTTGCCGGTGGCGGGGAGAGCCTTCAACTGCTGGACGAGCCACGTGCGCCCCCTGGGGGTGGCCGGAAGGCTGACGCCTCTGCCGCCCCTCCGCAGGCCAAGTACAAGGCCCGGGAGGCCGCCCTGAAGGCCCAGTCGGAGAGGAAGCCGGGCAAGCTGCCAGAGTCGCCCAAAAGAGCCGAGGAGATCTGGCAACAGAGCGTCATCGGCGACTACCTGGCCCGCTTCAAGGTGGCAGGCAGTGGGAAAGGGGTGGTTCGGGGTTTTTTCTTTTCTCTCTTTTCTTTTTCTTTCTTTTGGGGGGTGTGTGTGTGTGTGTGGGGTTGTTGTTGTTGCTTTCCTGCTTTCTTTTTCCGTTTTCTTTTTCTTTCTCTTTTTTTTCTTGATAAGTAGTTGCTTTATTATTAATTTCATAGCAAAGGGGTTGTTCTGCCACCGCCCATGCAGACCCGCTCCAGCCCTGGGTGACCCTTCCCACAGCTGACACCCCTGTCTGTCCCCAGAACGACCGGGAGAAGGCCTTGAAAGCCATGGAGATGACTTGGAACAACATGGAAAAGAAGGAGAAACTAATGTGGATTAAGAAGGCGGCCGAAGACCAAAAGCGATATGAGGTAGAAAGAGGGCTTCTGGTTAGCGCGGTGGGGCAGGATGGAGCTGGGGCCACCTCTCTCCACCACCCTCCTGGGTGGGCGGCTTTCCTCACTGCGTGGGACTTGGAGCCAGAAGTCCCAGCTTGGGTTGTGTGACCCTAAGTAAGTCTCTTAACTTCCTTCTGGGAGCCTCAGTGATGCATCACTAAAACGAGGGCAGTGATATTAGTCGTGTGAGTGCAATTATGAAAGCACTTTTAGACGGCAGTGCCTGTCTGACACAGGTGTGAGCTGTTAGGAAGTTGCTCCTTGGCTGTGCCTCAGTTTCTCCTCCTTCCTGGTACATAAAAGGAGAGTCAGATGGCATGGGGCAGGCGGGAGGATGAGTGTGACCTTTCCGGGTGTCCCCATAGAGAGAGCTGAGTGAGAGGCGGGCACCCCCGGCTACTGCAAACTCATCCAAGAAGATGAAGTTCCAGGGAGAACCCAAGAAGCCTCCCATGTGAGTCTGGGGGCTGGAGTTCACCCTAGGGATGGGGAGGGTCAGCGCAGGACGGCTGCTTGGTTGGTCTCCTGACCTTCCCTGCAACACCCCCGCCTCCCAGGAACGGTTACCAGAAGTTCTCCCAGGAGCTTCTGTCCAACGGGCAGCTGAACCACCTGCCACTGAAGGAGCGCATGGTGGAGATTGGCAGCCGCTGGCAGCGCATCTCCCAGAGCCAGAAGGAGCACTACAAAAAGCAGGCCGAGGAGCAGCAGAAGCAGTACAAAGTGCACCTGGACCTCTGGGTCAAGGTGAGAGGGCCGGGGGACCCTAGGAAGGAAGACGGAAGCATCGTGGTGGCTGGTCTGCATTCATGATTTCATTCAGTGTCCCAGCAGTCCTTCAGGGTAATGATTACTGTCAAAGATAAGGAAACCAAGGCTCAGAGAGGTTAAGTAACTTAGCCAAGGTCACACAGCTAGTGAGTGGGAAAATCCAAATCAGACTGCCTTTTCCTCCCTGCAGCTGGGACCGGGGGACCTCTCCTAGATTCTGGCTCAGCCCCTAGCCTCTGAGCTTCCTTTCTGTGCCTTGCTTGAGCAGTCAGATCTGTAAAGCGGGGAGAGTCACTGATGTCCTCCCCGGCCACCCAGGCAGGTTGGCCAAGAACCCAGGGAATTAGCAGGGTTTAAGTGTTTCAGAAGTTTGGTGAGCCCCACTGCGTTGGCAGTGGCTCTGGACTTGGCTTCTGGGGAGGAGTGTTGCAGCCAGGCTATGGAAGTCATCGTATTGGGGCTTCTCTGAGTTGAGGAAGACCCTGAATCTGGAGCCTCCATTTGGGTAGAGTAACAGGACAGACATGAAAACCAACAGTCCTAGGACAGGGTAGCTTAGAAAAGGCTTCAGGGCATCTTAAGCAGAAACACTGAGCTGTGTTCTCAGGTCCCTGGGGTTCTCTGCAGAGACCCAAGGTACGGGGAGACTGGGACGGGCGAAGGTGGGATGGTGGGCAGTGCTCAGCCCACTGCCTGGCACTTGGCCAGCATGCTCAGTCAGCAGTGGTTTGGGTCGTGTTTCAACCCTCACGTCTTCTCTGTCTCCCCCAGAGTCTGTCTCCCCAGGACCGTGCAGCATATAAAGAGTACATCTCGAATGTGAGTCTGGGAGCGGGCTGGTGTTGGGAGAAGGAGGGAACTTGGGCGGGGTGGGGGGTGTTAGCTGCTCCCTTTGCCCACGTCCCCATCCTCTCCTACAGAAACGTAAGAGCATGACCAAGCTGCGAGGCCCGAGCCCCAAGTCCAGCCGGACGACCCTGCAGTCTAAGTCGGTAAGGAGCCCCTCTCAGAAGGGGGACCGGGAGCGGGGGGTCCACGGTGCCTGGAGCGGTGTGGCAGGGACCACTGATGCGCTTCCGTCCCTCCCAGGAGTCTGAGGATGACGATGAAGAGGATGAGGAGGAGGAGGAGGAGGAGGAAGAGGAGGAAGATGATGAGAACGGGGACTCCTCTGAGGATGGGGGGGACTCTTCCGAATCCAGCAGCGAGGATGAGAGCGAGGATGGGGATGAGGTGGGATGGACGGGGCCCGATGGGAGGGGAGAGTGGGGTCCCGCCAGGACGGCCACCTGGTGACTGCACACTCCTTGCCTCGCAGAACGAGGAGGATGACGACGACGAGGACGACGACGAGGACGACGACGAGGATGAGGACAACGAGTCCGAGGGCAGCAGCTCCAGCTCCTCCTCCTCGGGGGACTCCTCGGACTCTGACTCCAACTGAGGCTCAGCCCCACCCGGGGCTCCCCTCCCCGACTGACCACCTTTGTTTCTCCCCCATGTTCTGTCCCCTGCCCCTTGGCCTCCCCCACTTTCTTTCTTTCCTTTTTTTTTTTTTTTTTTTTTTTTTTAAAAAAAAAAACAAAATACGGTGGGGGGAGGCACTGGAGGCGCCCAGGCCAGAACTCTTCGGCCTCAGAGACATCAGCCCTGGGGGGCCCTCCAGGGAGCACAACCATCAGACTGAGCCACCACTGGACTGGCCCAGCCCACCCCCGTCTGCACTTGCGGTTCCGGCATGGACAATGGACCTGGGAGTGGGATGGGGGGGGGTGGGTCCCAAAGAGTTCAGTGAGGCCCCCTACACCTGCAGCCCAACCCAAGGGAGGGTGGAAGCTTGTGGAAGACCCCTTTCTTTCCAGAGGGGCTTGCAGCCTGGACCCCTACGTTGGAACTGGAGGCAGGGAACATGGGAGAGGAGGGCGGGCGCCTATGGGAAAATAGGCACTGCCCCATGGCCCTCTCCTGCCCCCTGCGGGAAGGAGCTGCCTGGACCCACTCATGGCGGGGAGGGGGCAGAAGTGTTTTTTATATATGTGTATATATTTTTTTTTTTTAAGCTCTGAGCTGTCAACGAGACGTTTCCTACCGACCTCGGCTGCCGTCTCTGTTGTCATTTCTGGGAGAGGGAGGGTTTAGGGGGTAGGTTTGGGACTTTTTTAAAACGGTCTTGATGCGTGTGGAAAAGTGTGTGTGCGCGTGTGTGTGTGTGCGCGTGCGTGTGCGGCCTATACATAGCATGGGTGCACCTGTGGATGCGTGCAAAGGCACATGGGCGTTTGTGCGTGTAAGAGAGAAGGGGGCGCCCACCTCAGTGTGTGAAACTGGTAAAAGGGTTGGTGAGGGCCAGGGAGACGTTGATCCTGGTGGGGATAGGCCGCGGTGGCCCCTTTCTCCATATCTTCTGCTTTGCTTGATCTCTAATTCAATTTGGGGGGTGTACTGAAGCCACTCTGATGTCTCCTATACTGGTTTCCCTCTGTCAGGGTCATTGGAGCTACTGCTAGTCTCCAGTACCCAGCAGGACTGTGGGGAGGGGGAACGGACCAGGTGAAGCTTAAAGCTTTGATTTGGTGGGAAAGGCCCCTGCAGCTCATCTGAGGGGTCACCCAGCCACCCTGAGCCCTGAACCTGGCCTTCAAGAAATGTGTTGGAAGCTCTTAACTTACACATCCCTCCTGTCTTTACCCCGCATATCCTCCAGCTACCCCACGCCTGTTTCCTTTGATTTCTCAGGTGTGTTCCCTTCCCCGCCCCACCTCCCCAAATCCACAGCTTTGGGAAGAGGTCTGCAAAAGCTGCTTTTGCAAGCTGTCCTCCTAAACCTTCCCAGCCATCCCCCTCATTTTGGTACCCTGATTCCTAGATTCTTCATAAGCCAAGCCACCTTGCCTCTGTGGGTTTAATTTTTGTTGGTTTGTTTTTTATTAAATTTTGGCTTCTCTCTTTTTTAAAAAAAACAATCACATCAGTGACCTATTTAATTGGGGCTTTGTGCATTTCACCTTCCCCTCCGAATGGAAGCCAAGGGACGGGGAAGAATGGGAACTCTACCTAGGAGGTGGGATGGGAAAGGTAGGTCCCCTTCCCAGAGGAAGGCAGACCAGCTGCTTTGCCTTAGCCATGGTGCTGTGGCGGGGAGGGGGTGGCTAGGGAGGGACACTCCCCACTCCTACTCCTCTTTGTCCGGATCCTGGAATTAGGTACAGGGGTCCGTAAGGTTCTATTTCTTCCCAAGAGCCCCTGCAAAGAACCCCATTACCCTGAGTGCCCCTGCGCTGTTGTGTTTTAGCGGAATGTGTTTTCATTTAAAAACAACTTTGAATGGGGCACTTTTTTTTTTTCCTGTTTTAAAGTTTGAAAAATTCTTACAGTACAAACAGGGCTGTGGTGGTGGGGGAGTTAGTGCTGTGAGAGGTGACTCGGTGCATTTTGGCACTGGGATGGGACGGCTGGGGTGGGAGGACCCTCACTCCCACCCCACCTCCCTGTTTTTTTCTAATATTTAAGAAGTGTTTTTGTAGGTTTCAACAACAACTGCAACTTGAATTTGCATCATGGGAGGTGGGAGGGAATGGCTTAGAGGTGTCTGCCTAAGCTGAAGGCCAACTGTGGAAGTTTTGTTTTCCCTTTTTTTGTACAATAAAGTAAAAAACAAAGATTTGACTGCTGTCTGATCACTGGACTCAATGAAGGGCGAGTAGAGACAGGGGCGACCGGACAGTCTCGATGTGGAAAGACCCTTGAAGCCAGCTTGTTTGCCCCTTCTTTCTAGAACCATCTTCCTCATCCCTGACGATTCCGTAGGCAGCTTGCCTTCACATTGTTTCGTGCTACTGTTCTTGCACTTTCTCATTTCAGTTTGTTCACCTCGGGTTGTCAGACCACTAAGGCCTGAGAATTTGGGAAACAGATACATTATTTTCTCCCAGAATGCACTGCCTTGAAAAACGGAGGTGATGAATGAACCATTAGGGTCAGGGGTGTTCACCATGGTCATGCAAGGGCTTATCTTTGGGAGTTGGGGTAACCCTCCCACCTTGAGCCCTCAGCCTCACCAGGGTTAGGAATGACTTTCCTAATGACCCAGACCTCTGATGGGAAGTGGGCTGGGCTGAGATGACTTGCTCTCTGATGTTAAGGAGGACAGCCTTCCCTCCACAAGCCTTGGCTGGGTTCCTGCAACCACCAAGGGCTAACGACCCAGGGCCGTCTAAGACCTCTCCCTTCACCCCACACCCCTCTCTCATGCTTGGCCAAACTTCTGAAAAGCTCCTTGCCCCTCATGGTCTCCCATTTCCTCACCTCCCACCCACTATTCCCCTGAGGTGACTCGCTGAGGTCACCAACATGTTCATCAGTTACACCCAGTGGACACTTGTCTGTCTCTCTTTTTTTAAAATTAATTTGGCTGCTCTGGGTCTTAGTTGCGGCACAAGGGATCTTTTAGTTGTGGCATGTGGATTCTTAGTTGCGGCATGTGGGATCTACTTCCCTGACCAGGGATTGAACCTGGGCCCCATGCATTGGGAGTGTGGAGTCTTAACCACTGGACCACCAGGGAAGTCCCACTTGCCTGTCTCTTGACTTCTTGGTCGTCTCTGCTGGCATCCACTCCTCCTCATTCTTTTTTTTTTTTTTTAAATAAGGGATTGATTTTATTTCTTTTTTTAATATTTATTTTATTTACTTATTTGGTTGTGTGGGGTCTTAGCTGCGGCAGGTGGGCTCCTTAGTTGCAGCACATGGGCTCCTGAGTTGTGACACGTGGGCTCCTTAGTTGAGGCATGCGAACGTTTAGTTGCAGCATGCATGTGGGATCTAGTTCCCTGACCAGGGATCGAACCCAGGCCCCCTGCATTGGGAGCATGGAGTCTTATCCACTGTGCCACGAGGGGAAGTCCCACCTCCTCCTCCTCATTCTATCCTAGGTGTTCAAGTCACTCTATGAACCCCCAGTTATCACCCACAGTAACCATTCCAAAAGGTGGTCTCTATAGAGACCGCTCTTCCAAGCTGCAGACCCGTACAGACTTCAGTGTATCCTTTGGGATATCTTGCAGGCACCTCATACCTCAAGACCCCAGATGATCACTAACTATCTGGTCATTCAATCTAGAAATCAGTGTATCATCCTTAAGTCCTCACTCCCTATTTCATCTCTTAGTGAAAGGAGGTGAAATTCGCTCACCTAGACCCGTCCGTTCCATTTCCCATATCTCTCTCAAATCTGTCTACCTGCTTCCATCCCCATCCTCTTCAGGCCATCACCATTGCTCAACTTCTGCAAAGACCTAAAACTGGTCTTCCTGCTTGCTCTCTTGCCCCCTACAGTCCATTCTGCACACAGCAACCAAAACTATCTTTTTAAAACAAATCTGATGACCTTACACTTACAACTCCTTGTCTTACAATGACCCTAAAAGGCCTAAGCCTTGTTTCCCCTCACCCTTCTCTCACTCCACTCTTCCTAATCACTCACAAGGATCGAGCCAAGGGATCTGTCTTTTGTTCCTCAAACATGCCTACCACAGGACCTTTGCACTTGTTTTCTCTACCCAAAATGCCATTCCCCCAACACTACAGATAGCTTGTTTTTCCCATCCTTCAGACTTAAGCTCAAATGTCACCTCACAGGCCTTCCCTGACCACCCTCTCTAGAGAGGCCTTCTTCTACATCTCCTTGTTTCTGTATCTGTTTACTTGTTCATTGTCTATCTCTCCAAGTAGAAGGCAACGTATCTGTTCATTCATTACAGTAATCCCAGCACCTAAAAGTGCCTGGCATACATTTTACAGTCAAGAATTATTTGTTGAGGGACTTGCCCGGCGGTCCAGTGGTTAAGATTCTGTGCTTGCACTGCAGGAGACGCAGGTTCGATCTCTGGTCAGGGAACTAAGATCCCACATGACGTGCAATGCAGCCAAAAGAAAAAAAAAAAAAAGGAAATATTTGTTGAATGAGGGAATAAATAGGGCCCACAATGCCCTGGGGGATCTGGTGCCCTTGCTGGCCTCTCTGCCCAACTCCAGCTACACAAGCCATCCAAGATTCAAACACACCACACTCTCTTCCCACGTTCTGCCTGTGCACATAACCATTCCCTCTGCCTAGAATGTTCCTCTTCACCTCTCTTCCTCGTTAATTCAGGGCTCCACTTAAAAGACCACTTCCTCCAGGGAGCCTCCCCTGACCCCCTGACTAAAAGATCTCTATGCATTTGTTTCTTCAGCAGCCTGGATGCCTTCACATTCAATCTTTCTTCCACTTCAGGCTTTGCTGGGCTGTAAGCCCCACTAGGACAAGGTCTGTGTGTCTCTCTGGCTCACTGCACTTCGCCCAGAGCCTGGACCAGTGTAGTCCTTAGTGTTTATTGACTGGTGCTAACTGTGGAGACCGGGCACGTGCCCAAAGAGGTCACCACCACAGACTGCTCAGGCCAAGTGCCAAATGAATAGTACAATCCAGTTTTAAAGGAGTTTCTTGTGAGGGTGGCCAGGGGTGAAGTGAGGAAGGATTTAGGTAAACAGGGAGGAGATAGGAAGGCTTCCTGGGCATGTGTAAATTCCTCAGGGCAGGATGTATTGCACATATTCCGAGACTAAGAAACAGATCAGGGTCATCGGAGTGGAGAATTCCTGATTCACACTGTGGAGACACCTGAAGTCCTGGCCTCACTACTTTGCTCTAGACTCAAGTTCAAACACCTTCTGAGAGTCTCCACCAGCTGATTCCACAGTAACTCCAACATATCTCAAACTGGACTTGTCATTGTCCTGTATCCTCACATCTCCTCCTCAGAGTTCCCCATCTTGGTTAATGATGTATTCAGGGTCTCTCTCTCCTTTACCCCACAGATCTCAAGCTATAACAAAAACCTACTACTTCTAAGCTATCCAGACTCCACATTCCAGAGTGATCTACTTAAGATGCAAGTCAAACAGTTCCCCTTGAGGACTCCTCACAGCCTGTAGGGTTAAAGCCCGCAGACTCCTCAGAACACCCTTAGTCCTGCATGGTCTGCCCTGCTTACTTCTTGCTGTTTCCCCATATATTCCTATGTTCCAGCCAGTGCCCAGACTCCTGGGCACTTCACTTTTTTTTTTTTTTTAATAAATTTATTTATTTTTGGATGTGTTGGGTCTTCGTTGCTGCACGCAGGCTTTCTCTACTTGCAACATGCAGGCTTTCTCTAGTTGCAGTGAGCTGAGCGGGGGCTACTCTTCATTGTGGTGCGCGGGCTTCTCATTGCTGTGGCTTCTCTTGTTGCGGAGCACGGGCTGTAGGCGGGCGGGCTTCAGTAGTTGTGGCTCGCGGGCTCTAGAGCACAGGCTCAGTAGTTGTGGCGCACGGGCTTAGTTGCTCCGCAGCATGTGGAATCTTCCCGGACCGGGGCTCGAACCCGTGTCCCCTGCATCGGCAAGCGGATTCTTAACCACTGCGCCACCAGGCAAGTCCCTGGGCACTTCACTTCTGAAACTTCTGTGTGAGATATCTAGTGCCTTCTTGGCCTGCCTTGACCTGGCTCCTCTCCCACTAAAAGCAGCCTTTCCTGACCAACGCTTTTACGTCATTTGATTCCTTCACCTGGCCACCTCTGTCCCCTATGGTCAGCTCCAACCACCGGTGGAACCCGTGCCCCCTGCAGTGGAAGCACAGAGTCTTAACCACTGGGCCACCAGGGAAGTCCCGAGCTCCCTTATTCTTATTACACTGGCAATTATTTTCCTACAGGTCTGTTTACCCCACAAATTGTGAACTTCTTGAGGAAGTATAACTGTCTTATTTTATTTTTGCATCCCAGCACGGATGCACCATAAGAATTCTTAACAGCGCACCGTAAGAGTAACAGCTAAGATTTATCAAACACACTGAGCCGAGTTTCTCAGGCACTGACTTGTCAATCCCCACAACAACCTAATGAGATAGGTACTATCATTATACCCTGTGACAACAGTGTAAACTGGGGCAACAGAGAGCTCGTTTGCTCAAGTTCGTTTGTCAAGTCCACAGATTTAAATTCAGATGATTCCTGGTCTTAACCACTTAGGACTACTGCCTCTATAAATGCTTGCTGAAGACTAAAGAATCAGTGATGGTCCCAAAGTATATGATTTAAGACTTTCCTCATTTAATCTCATCTTCTGAAGGAAGAGGGCTGTCATACACCCGTTTTAGGACTCCAGACACAGAGAGTAACTGAGATGGAAGCGCCAGTCTAAGCATCTACTGCGGCTGGGAAAGGCCCTTTGCTCCAGAAGAGGGACTGTGAGAGCGCGCGGATAGGGGCACACACTGGGGAGTAAGTAGAACTGGGTCGGAGTAAGGGTCTGGCCACTGACTGGCAAGCTGTGGAGAGGAGAGGTGGGGTGGGGGGCGGTCCAGCGTGGGTTCCGGAAGCAGGAAAGGCGAGCAGGTGTGGGATCTAAATTAGGATGACGGCGGGGAGGGCGCTCCGCTCAGACTGGCACAGCTCGGCCTCTGCCCTCAGCGGAGGACCCTCAACTCGGGCGTCTGTTGGTTCTCAGGCCTGGAGTGGGCTGAGACCCGCCCAGGAACACGGGGAACCGAGGCTCGGACGAGCCCCCTTCAGGTTTTATGGCCTGAGTTGCTGCGTCCCACTTCAACTCTGGCCTCTGGGGTGGGGGCGCTGGGGGTAAAAAGAGCCGGGAGCCCGGAGGGAAGGGCGGGGGAGCCTGGGCCGGAAGGCGTCCCAGGCTAGGCTGGGAGCCGGCGCTCTCTTTCGACGCCACCCGCTGCCCCCGCCCCGGAGCCGGCCGGGACGGCACAACGTCTCCGCCCCCAGCGCACCGCGCACCTCACCTTGAACGCCGCTCCACCCACCGCCATCCTATTGGGCCGGCCGGGCCGGGGCGAGACGGCAATTGGCCGAGGTGGCTCCCGAAGGCCCCGCCCATCTCCCCGCCCCCGTCCCCGTCCGCCGGTACTTTGGACGGCGGCGTGGCGCCCCTCCTCCCCGCCCGGTCCCCGCCCCCTGGAGCAAATGCTGCCGAGCTGCGGCCGCGGGGCAGATGCACGCGCTCGGGCCCTTCTAGCAGGCGCGAGCAGTCGCTGGGCGCGCGAAAGCGAAAGAAGGAAGAGGAAGGGAGGGCGGGGGCGGGGTGTTGAGGAGGGGCGGGAGGAGGAAGAGGAGGAGGTTGGAGCGCGCTCGCGCTTGGCCTCGCGCCCGCGCGAAGGGAGGGGGGAGAGGGGCGCGCGCGCGCACGCTCGCGTTCTCGCTCGCTCCATCCATCCATCCTCCGGTCGCGGCACGCGCGCGCGCTCCGGGCTCGCGCCGCACCCCCCGCCCGGGAGAGGCGGGCTGGAGTGGGGGGCGGGGGGAGGGGCGCGCGGACGGCGCGCGGACTGCGCGCGGGCGGGGTGAGGTGAGGAGGAGGAGGCGGCGACGGGACGAGAAGGGAGGGGAAGGGGCCATGGCCGCCCGGTGAGGCGGCGAGGCGGGGGGGCGGCCCGACCCCCCGGCCCCGGGCCCTGGGCCCCGGGGAGAGGCGAGGACGGACCGACGGACATGGGGCTCCGGAGCAGCCGCCGCCGCCGCCGCCGCCGGAGGACGCGGCCCTGAGAGGCCGCCGGGCCCCGGCGCGGCCCCCCGGGCGGGGTGAGTACGGGACGGAGACGGGGACGGGGGAGGGGCCTGCGGGGGGCGGGGGGCGGGGCCCGAGGCGGGGCTTGGGCCCCCTCCCCCCAGGTCTGGGTCAGCGCCCCTTCCCCTCCCCCCGGGCCGCCGCGGAAACGCCCGGCTTCCCCCGGCTTCCCGGCCCGGCCGGGGCCCCCCGCTCTCCCCCTGTCTGGGTCCCCCCTGGGCGGGGCAGGGCCGGCCGGGGAGGGGGCGCGGGGCCTTTGTTAGGGAGCCAGGCCCCAGCCCCCGGGACAATAGAGACACCCTCCCGGACTCCTCTCCCCGGCCGGCCGGGGCTGTCGGCGGGCGGGGAGGAAGAGGGGCCGGGACGCGTCCCACTCTGCCCACTCTCTAAGGGTCGGTCTGTCCCGGACCGGCGCCGGCCTCCGGCGGCTCGGCTCTCCTCCCCCCAGTTGGTATGATGCAGCAGCAGTGCCGCAGGGACGGGGGAAGAGCCGAGGCCCGGCCTCCTACCCTCCCCAGTGCCCCCGGCTCATTTGTCAGTCCCCACCCCACTCTAGGCCGGCAGCTCCTTAAACTCGTACCCACCGTTCAGAGGGGCCCCGGACTGTGGGCGCTGTTTCTGAATCCTTTGGTGGGGATTCCTGGACTTTGGGGCTCTTGGAGAGACTTCCGGGCTGGTCCTGAGGGAGGGAGGGTGGTTATCTAAAAGAAGAACAGGTAAGGGGAGTGCCCACTCTTGGCCTGCCATCCCACCGGACTCTACCTCCTCTTGCTCATGGTGGCTAGAAATGCCCCTTTAGCTCTAGATTTCTGTGGGCTCTGCTCCCCTTCTGTAGTGGCAGGCTTATTGCAAGGGAAGATAAAGTGGGGTGAAGGTTGTAGGGTCCTAGGGCCATTCCTACTTCTGGTAGCAGTACCCCCCCAAGTGGACATCCTGGCTGAAAGCAGAGGTGGCTCTGAGGAGAGCCTAGCGAAGGGAGGGGAGTGTATTTAGGAGTCTGTGCAGTTCTTTGCCACACCCTGTGGGTTTGCTTTGAGGCCTTAGAGTTCCTTCTCCTCCCCCTGCTGCATTGCACCATGGGTATCGAAGAGGGGTTTGAGTTTTGGGGACCTGGGGGGAGCTGCTGCCTCCTGTAGACCCAGACTCTGATTGGCAGTAGAGTCCAGGGCCTGAGTTCAGGCTTGGGAAGGACTAGGCCGCCCTTGGGTTTCAGGCCCTGAAGGACCATCCAGACTTAGTGAGCCTAGGCTTTAGGGAGAGGTAGATCCTGATGCCACCATTGAGCTCTGGGCAGCGAGGTGCGGAGGGGAGGTGGCAGTCATCAGAGGTGTCTTGGACTCACACCAACACCCCCACCCCCATGTGTGCAGCCGTGTTGCCGCCCGCTGTGCTATGAGCAGTCAGAGCGCCGTCTCCACAAGAGTTTACAAATGAAAATGGAGGAAATGTCTTTGTCTGGCCTGGATAACAGCAAACTAGAGGTGAGGGCTCCCCCACGTGTGCCTCCAGTTCTTTCTCTTGATGTTTCTTCGTCACTTTATCTGGCATCCGCACCAGAGAGGAATTTGGGTAGTCAGCCTTGTTCCTTAAAGGGAATAGCCAGCTAAGGAGGCCCGAGGATCCAGAAGAAGAAAGAACTCGAAGTCAAGATGGGGAAAATGGCAAAGAAAGCATTATTTTTGACCAGGGCGAATTGGCAGGAGATTTGGTTGGTGAGAGTTGCTCTCAGTCCATGGGACTATGACTCTTGTGACCCTGGATGTTCTCCCCTGGGCCCAGGCCATCGCTCAGGAGATATACGCGGACCTGGTCGAGGATTCTTGTTTGGGATTCTGCTTTGAGGTACACCGGGCTGTCAAGTGTGGCTATTTCTTCCTGGACGACACGGACCCTGATAGCATGAAGGATTTTGGTGAGCTTCAGGGTTGAAGGAGAGCAGTCTAGCCCTGTCCTGGGAGTGCTTGGAGGGTCCTTCTCTGGCAGCCGCACCACATGTAGAACGTGGAGCTCCTGTGAGCTTAGGCAGGGGCTTTGAAGAGGCCATGGGGCCATGGGTGGGAACGAGAGGTGAGGGTCCCCTGCCCGCCCTGATCGACACGCCTCTCCTGTCCCCAGAGATCGTGGACCAGCCGGGGTTGGACATCTTTGGACAGGTTTTCAACCAGTGGAAGAGCAAGGAGTGTGTTTGCCCCAATTGCAGCCGCAGCATTGCCGCCTCCCGTTTTGCTCCCCATCTGGAGAAGTGCCTGGGAATGGGTCGGAACAGCAGTCGAATCGCCAACCGCCGGTGAGGGCTTCTCCCCCTGCTAGAACCAGAGCGGCTCACCTTTTGCAGCCCGTCCCATGGTGTAGCCCTCCAGGGGCATTTGTAGGGCACAGAGGGTGGGTCATGCTTGGCCCCAGATGCTCCACTCTACCTGTGAAGTGGGGGGCAGAGAGGTGGCAGCCTTGACCCTTCCTCTTCCCTACCCTTGGCAGGATTGCCAATAGCAACAACATGAACAAGTCTGAGAGTGACCAAGAGGATAACGATGACATCAATGACAACGACTGGTCCTATGGCTCAGAGAAGAAAGGTGTTTGGGGATCTGGGGAATTTGGGGGCCATTGGGGTGAGGCGGGCTCGCAGGAATTGGGTATGTAACGGTCACAAGTTGTTATCCTGAATGAGGGGGGAGAGTGTAGCTTTGTACTTTGCTTTAGGTGCCCTTAGATTGGGAACTTAAAGTGACCCTACCTTTTATCCTTTTGTCCTGCACAGCCAAGAAGAGGAAATCAGACAAGGTGAGAGCTGGGGCAAGCATGAGGGAGATTTGGGCGAAGGACACATACCCTCCCCTTTGGGTAGGGAGTCCTCGGGTGTCTTGACTCATGTCTGAGGTCGCTGGGTACCTCTCTGGGTTCTGGGATGAGGGTGTCTGGTGGGCAGGAGGGCAGCAGAGGCCTTGGGGGAAGGTGGGAGGAGGGAGTCTGGGTAGACGGGCCTCTTACTGATGGGGAAGAGTAGGGATTTGAGGATGCTTCTTTGTCAAATCTTTTTTCCTTCCCTGGGTTCTCGGCTCCCCCTTATCGTTACCCTTTCCCCAAAGCTATGGTATCTCCCATTCCAGAACCCCAATTCCCCTCGAAGATCCAAGTCTTTAAAACACAAAAATGGTAAGTGGGGCTGGAACAACGGGAGTGATTCTAGCTGAGTCTTCTGGGACTCATTGCTGGAGGGCAGAGGGGGGCGCGGGGGGCGGGCCGGGGTATCGAGGGAGGGCCTGTGATCCTTCTGTCACCCCCACTTCCTCTCTGGTTATTTTCAGGGTTCTCTGTCTGTACCTCTGCATCAAACACCCTTCCCCTTCTTTTTTCTTCTTCAGGGGAACTTAGCAATTCGGATCCTTTTAAGGTGAGTAGGGGCTGCCCCTTGTAGGTTCCCTCTCATTGTCCTTGTTGTGAGTTGCGTGGGATTGGACAAGTGGGGATCAGAATGCTGACAGCCAGAAGCACTAGATGGGGTATTTAGGTCTTGCATATGTATGTTCTCTGTAGGTCCCAACCCCTTACCCCTGTGCAGGTGGGATGGAAGGGATTGTTGGGAAACTGCTGGGCAGTCTTAAGGCCTTCTCACTTAGGAAGGGATGAGAGGGACTGATTCTGCAACCCCCACCCCCAACCTCCCTTCTTTGGCTGCCCCTTCTCTAACCTGTACCTCTGGTTCTTGCCCAGTATAACAACTCAACTGGGATCAGCTACGAGACCCTGGGGCCGGAGGAGCTGCGTAGCCTGCTCACCACGGTGAGGGACCAGGGAAGGGGAGGCCCTCGGGAGCGAGCTGAGCCACAGGCAGTGGTTGAGGCCCTGAAGGAGGCTGCTGACATGGCAGTGAGGGCACCTAGGTCTCTCTCTGGAATTAGGCTTCCTGGCCGTTGGTGGTCTGGGGCCGTCTGCCGTGGACACCCTGGGGCCATTTCTGCTTACAGTCTAGCATGTGTACGGAAGAGAATGTCTAGTGTCTAGAGTAGGCTTTCCTCCATCCCTCCTTTCAGCTTATATTCCTCTTCCAGCAATGTGGGGTGATTTCTGAACACACCAAGAAGATGTGCACAAGGTGAGCTCAGAACCTAGGAACAGGGCCAGGGGGCCCTCCTGCACACTCACCCTGGGTACACGGGTCGGGAGTACCCCTGGACTTGAGCAGCGGGACTCCCACCCTTCCCCTCCCCTCTTCTAATGGTCAGGCCTGAGGCCACAATCTGGGGGCTCTCCGTTCATCCCTTCCCTGCCTGTGTCCATCCCTCCCACCTCTGCTGAGGGGAGGGGCTTCACCTGTATTCCTCAGACCCTTCCTGCCTTGTCAGGGTCTGATAATTCTCTCCCCACCAGGTCCCTGCGCTGCCCCCAGCACACGGATGAGCAGCGGCGAGCCGTGCGGATTTATTTCCTTGGACCCTCGGCGTGAGTGACCCTTCAGGAAAGGTGGTGGGTTGTGGAGATTAAGGATGATGATTGGTATCCCTGAAGCCCTTCTCTGGCCTCTTCCCTTTCCAGCGTCCTTCCAGAGGTCGAGAGTTCCCTGGATAATGACAGCTTTGACATGACTGACAGCCAGGCCCTGATCAGCCGGCTTCAGTGGGATGGCTCCTCCGATCTCTCACCTTCTGATTCAGGTTCCTCCAAGACGAGTGAGAATCAGGGATGGGGTCTAGGTAGGTGATACAGATGGGCCCCAGGGGCTCTCTGCCCGAAGCCAAAGACGGGGAGCACCTTGCGTTCCCCTGCCACGACCCTCCCCTCAACCCTCGCGCCTCCTTCTCTTCAGGTACCAACAGCTCCGAGTCACGGAAAACCAAGAAAAAGAAATCCCATCTGAGCCTGGTAGGGACTGCCTCTGGCCTGGGCTCCAACAAGAAGAAAAAGCCAAAGCCTCCGGCACCCCCGACGCCCAGCATCTACGATGACATCAACTGACTTGGGTGCAAGGGATAGCCTTTGGCTGAGCAGAGCCCTCCCTCCCGACCCCCACCCAGGTGGCATAGCCTGGCAAATGGACGGCTGCTGGGGGTTTGGGCTTGGGAAGTTTAGTGGGCCAGGCAGGCAGAGGATCCAATTATGCACCCCTGGGGGGTGTCAGGGTCTTCTGCGATGGAGCACGAGCCCTCGGCGTGCAGGACTCAGACCTGGACATATTATGCCTTGGACATAAGTTCGGTGGGGAGGCGGTTTTCCTATTTATTCTGTGAGTTACTGGATGTCCAGCTAGGCCAGGGGCCTGACCTGGGCACTGTGCCAGGGCACTGCCGCCCCCCACCCCAGGAACTGGACTAAGCCCTGCCGAGGAGCATCGTGGCTACCCGGGAGGCGGTGGGTTGGAAGCTGAGCCTGGAGGGGGCCTCCCCCAGCTGCCCTCAGCAATGTGAATGGGTCCGGTGCTTGCAGCTGAGGAGCAGGGCTGGGCGTGTCCTGTCTGTGTGCAGAAGAAGCCTATCAAACGCCCCCATCCCAGGGGTAGGCAGGCACAGCGAGCTGTCTGCTGAGGTAGGCGTCTAGAACTGCCGCCGCCTTCCCTGCCCCTCACAGGGGCAGCCCTTTCCCCTCAGTCCCCATGGGCCTCCTTGGCAGCAGGAGCTGTCCTTTTGTTGTTGGGTGCCAGGAAAGGGCCTCCAGCCTCTACAGCTTCAAGGGCAGGGGGAGGGTAGGAAGAGGGAGCTGTGTATCAAAATGACTCCCCCCCTACCTCTCCTCCCTGACCCAGGGCTGGCGAGGAGTGGGGCCCCAAGGTGAGAGGGAACGGTGCTGCTTTATTTGAAATGTTTTCTTACCTCATTCCCTGCCCCAGGAAGGGGCCCAGCCTCACCCTCCTGGGGTGGCCCCATGTTCCTCCTGCCTACCCTGCCCCACTGCCCTACCAGGGCAGCCCAAGTTCCCAACTGCTGCTTGCCACCCCCTCTTTAACCTTGACCAGCTCCAGTTCCTCTCTCGATGCTCCTGCCTCTGAAGCCTGCCCTGTTTCCCCTTCCTTAGCCGCTTTTAAGTTATTTATTCTGTACTTGTGGTTTGGGGCTCTGAGGAAAATCCTGATCTTTTACTTCTCCCCCCTTGCTAGGAGTGGGGCAGGAAGAGAGGGTGGTCTCTGTGCTCTGGGCTGTCAGCGGAGGGGGAAGGGGTGCCATGCCTAGACAGTGCCCCTCTGTGGGACTGTGGTGCCAGTGTGCCCACCTGCCTGGTCTACATCCTGAAGAGATGTATCGTCCCACCTCCACGCGGGCACCATGGCTCTCAGGAGCTGAGCTGGAGGCCTGCAGTCTGGGCGGGGAGCAGAGCTGACTGACACAGGCATGGAGGTGACCCTGAGCCATGTTCTCTGGCACTTGCAGGACGTGTCCCCTGTCCTCCTCCCAGGAGGAGCCATCCCACATTTGGGTAGCTAGTACCCAGGACTGGTTGGACTGATTTGGGTTAGGGACCCTAGAGGGTTAAGGGAACAAGAGATAGGGCTGTAGTACCCTGTCTGGAACCCCAATCTCCCCCTGGGGTGGCTCTGATTGTGGCTGACGCCTGGTTACAAACTGGTTTTTAACCCAAGAATTGTTATTTTTTAAAAAGCCAAATTTTGGCAGGAGTTAGAATAAATCCTGGGGCCTGGGCTCCTCTGTTCTCGCTCTTCCACAGCCTTCTCCCTCTAAGGGAAGCCAGAGGGAAAGGAGGATCTCAGCCAGCCTCCAGCCTGCTCCCAAATGAAGACTTGGGAGTAGGTTGAAGGTGAAGGGAGGAAGGCCGCGGGCCACTCTTCCTTCTGAGAGGCAGCTGCAGCTCAGGCCCTAATAAGTACACCCTTTCACCTCTGGCCTCTCCCTTTCCCCCTTCTGGTTGGAGGAGGGAGAAGTGGGAAGTAGTTTGGGAACTGGTTTGTCCACATCCACTTCCCCATTGTTCCCTGGCCCGCCCTCAGGGCAGAGCCCCCTGCCCAGGCTGGGTAAGAGATGGGCTTGGTCCAGCAGAGACCCTGAGGGAGCAAACCCCTTCCCTTCCGGGGAGAGTGTGCCCCCCCCTACCATGTAGTTGAACAGGGGCTAGGAGCTCCCCACTCCCTTCCCTCTAACAGCAGGCTGTGTGGGTTTCAATTCCCATCCTTCCCACCCCGGCTAGGTGTCGTCCACCCTGTATTCTATCATGTGTCTGAGTGTGTGTGGGGGGGTTCTGTACTAATTTCCATGGCCGGTGGCTTTTCCTTCCATGCATCACTCCCCCCCGCATGCCCAGGGGCCACCCGCCTGGCATTACCGCATGCTGGGGTCATTGGGGGAGGGGGGTGGGGCTCACGCTGTCCTGTGGTCTTGAGATTTTTATTTTTGCATATGTAATCCATCCTGTACAGGTAGCTAACTTTGTAAACGCTGTGTATTCCCCCTGCCCCCATGGCTGCTGGTGTAAATAAACTGCATCTCCCGTTGGTAGCCCGGCCTACCCACCCTCATTCCCGTGTTGCTGGGGGCAGAGCAACAGCCTTCTCTTAATGTCACAGGAGACTCCACGGCCACAAAATGGAACTTTATTCGGTCATGGATACGGCCCTCCATCCAAGAGCCCCAGAGGCAAGGGCCTGGGGCCCAGTGCTCCATACCCAGAGCTCGTCCTTGGAGCTGGGCAGAGTAGGACACTGGCTGAGGGCCAGAGCTGCCTCTTGCTTACAGCCTTAGGCCTAGG
The DNA here is from genome assembly GCF_963924675.1 of Phocoena phocoena. NCBI lineage: Eukaryota > Metazoa > Chordata > Mammalia > Artiodactyla > Phocoenidae > Phocoena > Phocoena phocoena. The sequence continues at coordinate 18,036,180 of NC_089237.1, forward strand.
GTAGCAGCAGCTGTGGCCCGGCCTCTCCCAATGCTGGGGGCTTGGCTTTGTGCCCCAATCCCCTTCCTGACTGAGCTCTATAAGGGACTATTTTTTAAAAAAAGAATATAAGCAAAGTGCTTTGAAAAGAAAAAGAACACTGGAAACCATCCAGAACACAGAGAACACCCTATTCCTGCTACGGGGTGGAGGGAGAAGGTGGAGGTGGCCAGGTGCCTACAGGGAAGGCTGACACAAACTTCACTCCTGCCCATGTGATTTCAGTCTCAAAAGATGGATATTCCACTAGGGAACCGAAAGATACTCCAGGCTCCCTATAGAAGTATGCTGGGGCCATGCTGAACTGCCCTGACAGGCAGCCCTGGGGGCTGAGGAGCAGACATGCAGGATAATGGGAAAGAGCTAGGGCCACGGCTGGGAGGGAATCCTCAGAGCCCAGGCTCCCCATTGAGCTGGAATACCAGCCCACCTCTGAACTTCAGGACCTTAAAAGTGAAGGAAGATGACATTCTCATTTCTACCTGAGTTGTGCTTGCACAGAGGGGATGTCTGTACCCTCGTGGACGTGAAGGGGAGGCCCCGTGCCTGCCTCCTGGGTCCTATGGAGGGGGACCCACCACATCCTTTCCACCCTTCCCTCCCAGGCCCTTGGGCCCAGCTCTGGCCAGGAAAGGGGGGAGGCCATAAAGGAGGAAGACCACGCCTTTCATTTTCTCCCTACGGTCCTTATCGTCCATACATCCCAAATACTAGGAAGCTGAAGAAGACGGTGACCCCCACCAGGGAGACAGTGGCAGGTGCTGTGAAGAACTGACGGTAATTGATACGGAAGTACCAGACCACACCCAACAGCACCACAAACACAGGCACCATGAGGCTGCCCACACTGACGCCGAGGCTGGGCGGCTCAGTGGCTGAAGAGGGGGCCAGGGAGGCCGAGGGGCCTGGAACAGCTGACCCAAGGGGTGAGTGGTGACAGTGAATCACACAGTTGTCAGTAATGTTCAGGGAACGCAGTGTGCGGCCTGGGTCCTGCAGCAGGCGGCCCTGGTAGATCAGTTTCATCTGGCTTTCTTGTCCAGGGAAGTATTTACTGTAAGGATGAGACAGACAGAAGGACAGACAGAGGGCAAGGAATGAGAAGGCCGAAAGGCCTGGACCAACAAAGCAAGGCACTGGGGGGAAATTGCATGGTGGCTTTCTAAGGCAGTACTCCCCCACCCGCCCTGTAAGGGCCGCACCTGACGCTTCCCTTCTGCTCCCACGTCTGTATCAGCCTCCTCCGAGAAGACCAAGGGCTGGGGGCATGGGGTACAAGCAGCCTCCCACTTCCCAGCCCACCTACCTCTTCAGAGCACCCACAGTATCCTCTGGCCGGGCCACAGCCAGCTCCTCGGTGTCGTTGAGGAACTTGAGCCGCACATTGATGAGGCAGGCGCTATCCTCAGATCTCTGGGGCACCGCTGGACCGCTGCTCCCAGGGCCCGCTTGTCTTTTGGGCAGGCCTTGGATGTCAAGCAGATGCTCCAGGCTGGGCTCAATACCACCCCCAGCTCCGGGTTCCCCTGTGGAGTCTCCCCCACCTTCGCCAGCCTCTTCAGCCTTCTCATCATTACCCTCTGATGGATGTGGGAGTTCGGTTGGCTCTGGGGTGACTTGGCCCGCCACCAGATGGTCCACATGCCCCAGGTGGAGGACGGATGTGTCGCCAGCTGACACAATAGTGCCCAGGAGCTGGTTGCTACCGCTGTCGGCTACGTAGGTAGAGAGCCAAGCTAGGACCAAGGCTAGAATCAGCACCGCCACACCTGCCACCACAGTCACCTCATTACCCACACCCTCAATAAGGGTGACATCAGAGAGCTCCATGGCCTGGCTGCTGACTGGGTCCACACTGCGGGAACAAAGGGGGACAGCATCAGCAGGGCATGAGGGGTCGCAAGCAGGTTTCCTGTTTGTTTAGGCTCTAACTGACCCAGCCCCGAAAGAAAATGGAGTTCAGTGTCCTGTAGAGACACAGACCTTCCGAACTCTGGACCCCCAATCTACAGCTAAGGACTTACCCCTTGCCTCTAACCTGAAACGCTGGCTTTCAGGTTCCACGCCCTTCCTCTCTCACATTCCCACCCCCCGAGGAAGCACGGATCATCAGGAAAACCTTACAGCTTTGTTGCTGCTGCTGCTGTTACTGTTCGTTGCTTTTTTGGCAGGTGGGGAAAACATGTGCTTCTGTGAGCCCTGAGTTTCTCTAGGATTTTTATCCATTGGTAAAGCAACTATACCCCCCCTGAGATGCCTCTAAGGTGGCTTCAGAGAAACCGAAAAAGCCCGGAATGTTTTATTTGGGGCCCCTTTGGAGGCATAGCGCAGCCACTCTTGCCAGATCGTGTCATTTGAACTCAGTCTCATTCATGGTCACGGATCTAGGTCCAGATGTCAAGAGCCAAAGAAAATTAATTTATCAAAAGCAAAGTCAGACCAACCCAAAGGGACAGCTCAGTAGGGGCCATCAACAGACACTATGCAGCGGACATTGTGTCTGCCTCCTCCGAAATTCTTCGGGCAGCAAAGCAGAACAGACACCAGAAGCACCACCCTCCTGGGTCACTGTAGGCTCACAAATGCAAAACCACTACCTGCATGGAACTGATTCGGACAAGATTCCAAAATGGCTCTCACAATCCATATCGCAATCTCCCCTCTTGTCCTGTGTTCTCCCTCGGCAGTTTCTTAGAAAGGTAGGAAGGATATCTGCTTGCTCCTTGGAGTACCTACTCTTTCCCTTGGAGAATCTGCTGCTTTCAGAGCTGTCCCTGGGCAAATCCGGTCTGATGATTACCATCACCAGACTATTCTCACAGCACCTATAAAACTTCATTATACTTATCTACCAGTCCATCTCTCTACTAGACCCCTGGAAGATAAAGGCTCGCATGTATTTCTCTATGTACCGTAGTGCCCAGCATAACCCCACAGTAGCTGCTCAAAGAACACTGCGGAACATATCAACATTTGAATAATTTTCACATCCTTATTTAGTACATGGGCCCTGGGATCAGGAAAAAAAAACAAACAAAAAAACCCCCAAACTAACTATAACCCCCTTTGCCTCTTACTAGCTCTGTAATCTCAAACAATTTTCTCAGAGACTCAGCTTTCTCATCAGTAAAATAGGGTTAAAAATAGTACCTACCTCATAAGGTTGTTTTGAAGATGACGGGAAATCATTGAAGCAAAATACTTAGCACAGTGCCTGGCACATTGCAACTGTTCAGTAAACAAACAGTAGCAGTTATTTATCACTCCCACAACTAACCCCTAATGGTAAGAAGGTTAACGGCATTAACCCTGATTTAAAGAAAAGGAAACTGCGGCGAACAGAGGCAAAAACGACTGGCACAGGCACAGGGAACTTTCGAGGGGAGGGACTGGGCAGGACCCCAGGTCTCCCTCCTCAGAGGCCTTTGCTCGCTCCTCAACCTGTGAGCGACCCTGACGGCGCGGTGAGGAGGGGGTCCCCGATCCTGCCTTTTCTGACGCGAAGGCTCCGCGTTTGGGCGGTCCTATTCCCGCGGCGCTGGAGAGGAGTCCGTGGGTCCACCCACCTCCGGCCGCCGTGGCCAAACCCGCTTCTCCCAGCCCGAGACGGGTAGAGTCAGGTGAGGGGTTCACAAACCATCCACACCCCTCACACTTCGGGGCGGGGCCGGGAGACTGGGGGCGGGGCTTGAGTACGCGGGGGAACATGGGAAATTAAAGGGGATCTGGACCGGTACTGTGCCTGGATAAGGAAGGAGATCCTCACCTGAAGCGGCCAGACTAAGTGTTTTGACTTCGCCAAGACGGCCCGTGGACTCACCTTTCTGTAGGGGCCGGGGGAGGGGCTGGCTAGCCCTGATTCTGTCCAGGGTCCGGTCTCTTCCGGCTTCTCCCGGAAGCTGTTAGAAACAGCGACAGGAAGTTCCGCCTCCGCGCCTTGCACTGATGACGACAGGCTACGTAAAGCGGGCTGACGTAAACGTATTCTTTAAATAAAAGGGACAGGTTTCTCAGCGGAAGGAGGGGCGGAGTTATTGTTGGCGGGATCCTGGCCCTCCCGGGGCAAGGCCACGGCTGGTGGGCGGGGCCTAAGGAGCCCATGGATGCGGGGCGGGGCCAGGAGGGAATTACGGGAGGTGCTTGGGCAAGGGGTGTGACTTCGCGTCTGGATGTCCGAGCGGGCTGGCACCGCTGGGCGCACCAGAGCGGCGCTTTCCTCTTCGCAACCTTTTTCTTCCGGCCTTGCTCCCAGCCTCCCGGGCCGATTGGATTTATTACTGCTCTGCAACGCGCACTGAGCTCCGGGTTAGCGGAATCAGCCGGGACTGGTCTTTCTGATCTCAAAGAGTCCAGCTCAGGGCTAGTCGAGATGACAGACAAGGAGACAATTTAGTCACCAGCCGGTGCTCCGAGAATGAGGCCCCAGGTAGTGTGGAACCTTGGTAAATAAGGCAAGAAAGCATTTCAAAAGAAGGCACAGATTCATTGCAGGCTTAGGACACAGGAAAAGCAGGAGCCCCAAGAAAGACAGGGAAAAAAAGGTTCAGCTTACAAGAATTTATCCGGATTTTTGAAATTAAAATTTGTTCTAAAGACGTTTTGGGGTTTTTGCTGTTGTTTTCCGGTGAACTATTGATTGAGGTGTAAATAATGCTGACGGGAAAACTCAAAAGCGAAGAGCTCGTTAGTTTTCACCAACTGAACACATCGGTGGAAACAGGACTCAGATCAAGAAATAGAAAATGAGGGTTTCCCTGGTGGTACAATGGTTAAGAATCCTCCTGCCAATGCAGTCGACACGGATTCGAGCCCTGGTCCAGGAAGATGCCTCTTGCCGCGGAGCAACTAAGCCCGTGCGCCACAACTACTGAGCCTGTGCTCTAGAGCCCACGAGCGACAACTACTGAGCCCACGTGCCACAACTACTGAGCCCGCGTGCCACAACTACAGAAGCTCGTGCGCCTAGAGCCCGTGCTCCCCAACAAGAGAAATCACTGCAATGAGAAGCCCGTGCACCGCAACGAAGAGTAGGCCCCGCTCGCCACAACTAGAGAAAGCCCGTGCGCAGCAACAAAGACCCAAGGCAGACAAAAAGAAAGAAAGAAAGAAATAGAAAATGACCCCAGAACTGCCCTTCAGGCCTCTTCGCCACTAACTTGCAAAGAGTAGTCACTAGTATGATTTCTGTCACCATAGTTTTCTGTTTTTGTATTTTGTGTAAGTGGAATCAAACAGTATGTACTCTTTGGTGTCCGGCTTCTTTTTTTCTTTTTCAGTCTTTTCTTATTGTGGTAAAATATACATGAAATTTACCATTTTAACCTTTTTTTTTTTCCAGTACGCGGGCCTCTCCCGCCGCAGAGCACAGGCTCCGGACGCGCAGGCCCAGCGGCCATGGCTTACGGGCCCAGCCGCACCGCGGCACGCGGGATCCTCCCGGACCGGGGCACGAACCCGTATCCGCTGCATCAGCAGGCGGACTCTCAACCACTGCGCCACCAGGGAAGTCCGTTTTAACCATTTGTAAGTGGCTAATTCAGTGACATTAATTCACAATGTTGTGCACCCATCATCACTATCCATTTCCTTTATTTATCCCTTTCCTTTCCCTCCTCCCCCCTTTATTTCTACTTTCTGTCTCTATGAATTTGCCTATTCTAGCTATCTCATGTAAGTGGGATCATACAATATTTGTTCTTTTTTGTCTGGTGTATTTCACTTAGCATGTTTTCAAGGATCATCCACGTTATAGACCATATCATTTCATTCCTTTTTAAGGCTGAGTAATACTCCATTGTATGTATATACCACATTTTCTTTATCCATTTATCCATCAGTGGACATTTGTGTTGCTTCCACCTTTGGGGTATTATAAATAATGTTGCTGTGAGCACTGATGTACATGTATCTGTTTGAGTTCCTGCTTTCAATTCTTTTGTCTGACTTCTTTTGATCAACATTATGTTTGTGAGATAAAAGGTACTGTTTCAACTTCTGCATAAATGTACGTTTTGGATTTAAAGTTTAGTGTTTTTATTGTGATGAACACAGGAGAAGGCACGGCATCATAGTACAGTTAAAGAAAATTTTGAAGAATGAGTACAGATTTACCAAGTGAAGTTCCAAATAGAACAGCAGGCTCGAGGGCTCTCAATAAATATTTGAGGGAATGAAAAAGCACTGAGTTGAACCACTGTTAATGCTTTTGAGAGTTTATTATATGCCAGATACTGTGCTAAGTACTTCACATACATTATCTCATGGAGCCCTATCAAGTACCTCATGTTGTATCCACTTTACAGATTTGGAAACTGAGGCTCAGAGAGACTAAATAATTGTCCAAGTTATGCAGTTAGTGGTATAGCTAAAGTTATCCAGTTCTCCCTCCCTCTCTCTCTCCTCCTCTCTATGTATGTGTGTGTATGTATTATATATATATATATATATAATATATAAAATATAATCTTATTGTCAATATTTGCTCCCTTACTATTTTCACTTAGCTATTACCATAAAGCATTTCACATGTCGGTGAATATTTTTGTAGCATCAGAGCACAGTTTTAAATAGCTGCTCAACAGTATTACGTTGCACTATACTTTTTTAAATTAATCATCTCACTTGGATAGACATTTAGATTGTTTTCAGTATTTTGTTTTTTTTTTTTTTTTTTTTGCCGTACGTGGGCCTCTCTCTGTTGTGGCCTTTCCCGTTGCGGAGCACAGGCTCCGGACGCGCAGGCTCAGCGGCCATGACTCACGGGCCCAGCCGCTCCGCGGCATGTGGGATCTTCCCGGACCGGGGCAAGAACCCGCATCCCCTGCATCGGCAGGCGGACTCTCAACCACTGCGCCACCAGGGAAGCCCTAGTATTTTGTTTTTAAACCACATTTTAATAAACATCTTTATGACAGTTATTTGTACACATCCATGATTTTTTTCCCCCTAGGGTAAATTCCAGTAAGTGGAATTACTGGGTCAAAGGATGTTCACATTTTTAAGATTTTTGATACACGGTGCCACATTGTCCTCTAGAATGTTGTACCTGTTTTCATTCCCATCAGCAGTGTGAAGAGCACCCCTTACTGTTCTCTTCCCAAAAAACAGGGTAGAGGCTAGAGAGGAACAGGGAATATTGGCGGGCCTGCGGCTTGAGAGATGTGAGACTCCTCAAGATGTTTATAAGCCAAGAGGAAAGAGCAGAGGAGAAGGGGAGAAGTGAAGATAAATGCAATCTGAGAAGGGAATAAATGAATGTGCAGAGTGGCCTCTGGAGCCAGGGAGGGCTGGGCCGATATCTGGGCTTGCCCTGCAGAGGATGTGGGAAATCTGGCTTGCCCCCTGCCCCACGTACCCAATCCATCCATCTGGGGTTAGGAACATACACTCTGTGTTCCCAAGGCTCCATGGGTTGACTTCTACCATAACATTTACCACATTACACGTCTTCTGTCTTACCAAATTCTTTGAAGGCAGGAACCGTGTTTTGTTTGTTTTTATTCCAGTATTCCCAAAGTCTATCCAATGCCTGCATGCAACGAGTACTTGATAAAAATTTATTAAATGAATGATAGATGCATTCAGAGAAGTTGGGGGAAGAGATAGGGAATTTGAGAGAGTTGTCTTCTGGCCAGAAGTGAAGTCTTTTTTTTTTTTTTTTAAGTTGAGATATAGCTGATTTACAATATTATATGATTCAGGTGTACAAAATAGTGACTCACAATTTTTATTTTATTTTTTTTTTATTTTTGGCTGCTTTAGGTCTTCATTGCTGCACGCAGGCTTTGTCTAGTTGCAGTGAGCAGGGGCTACACTTTGTTGCAGTGCACAGGCTTCTCAGTGCAGTGGCTTCTCTTGTTGCGGAGCACGAGCTCTAGGCGTGCAGGCTTCAGTAGTTGCAGCACGCAGGCTCAGTAGTTGTGGCATGCAGGCTCAGTAGTTGTGGCTCACAGGTGCTCTAGAGCACAGGCTAAGTAGCTGTGGCTCGCAGGCTCTAGAGCGCAGGCTCAGTAGTTGTGGCGCACGGGCTTAGTTGCTCCGCAGCATGTGGGATCTTCCCAGACCAAGGCTCGAACCCATGTCCCCTGCATTGGCAGGCGGATTCTTAACAACTGAGCCAGCAGGGAAGCCCCATTTCACAATTTTTAAAGGTTATATTCCATTTATAGTTACTATAAAATATTGGCTATATCGCTGTGCTGTACAATATATACTTGTAGCTTTTTTATTTTATACCCAGAAGTTTGTACGTCTTAATCCCCTGCCCCTATCTCCCGCCTCCCCCTCCCCTCTTCCCACTGGTAACCACTAGTTTGTTCTCTATATCTGTGAGTCTGTTTCTTTTTTGCTATATTCACTAGTTTGTTTTATTTTTTAGATTCCACATATAAACGATATCGTACAGTATTTGTCTTTTTCTGTCTGACTTATTTCACTAAGCATAATACCCTCCAAGTCCATCCATGTTACTGCAAATGACAAAATTTCATCCTTTTTTACAGCTGAATAGTATTCAATTGTACACATGTACAATTGAATATATATCTGTACAGTTGAATATTCAATTGTGTATATATACGATTGAATGTATATATACACAATCGAATACTATATATATATATATCTATCACATTTTTTTATCCATTCATCTATTGATGGACACAGGTTGCTTCCATATCTCGGCTATTGTAAATAATGTTGCTATGAACACTGGGGTGCATGTATCCTCTTGAATTAGTGTTTTCATTTTCTTTGGATATATACCCAGGAGTGTAATTGCTGGATCATATGGCAGTTCTATATTTAATTTGGAGGACCCTCCATACTGTTTCCCACAGCGGCAGCACAAATTTACATTCCCACCAACAGTGCACAAGGGTTCCCTTTTCTCCACACCCTCAGCAACATTTATTATTTTGATCTCTTTGATGATGGCCATTCTGACAGGTGTGAGGTGATACCTCACTGTAGTTTTGATTCACATTTCTCTGATTATTACTGATGTTGAGCATCTTTTCCTGTGCCTGTTGGCCATCTGTATGTCTTCTTTGGAAAAACGTCTATTCAGGTCTCCTGCCCATTTTTTAATCAGGCTGTTTCTTTTTCTTTTTTTTTTGATGTTGAGTTGTATGAGCTGTTTATATATTTTGGGTATTAACTCCTTATCGGTCGTAATCATTTGCAAATATTTTCTCCCATTCAGTAGCTTGTCTTTTTGTTTTGTCAATGGTTTCCTTTTCTGTGCAAAAGCTTTTACGTTTAGTTAGCTCACCAGAGGTGAAGTCTTAAGATAGCCATGGCGGTGAGGAAAATGGATAGAAGGGAAGAAGGAAGAATTGGCTGGGGATGCGGATCTGCTTGGAATATCCTTGGAATGCTCAGCAGGTGGGATGAAGGGGTGGGAAAAGTGGAGGTTGAGTCTGACAAGGATGCGTTTTGTGAGTGTGTACAGCAAAGGACAGGATGCAGTTGAGTTAAGGGTGTTTTGAAAGAGGGGCTTTCAGGGTTAGGTTTTTGAGGGTGGAGGAATTATGAGAGGAAAAGAGAGGAAAGAAAGAAGCCTGCAGTTGGGACTATATCACTGCCCAAAGTTGGTCTCTCACATATAATAATAATTTAAAATTAACAGAAGATTTTAAGGGATCTTAGCTCCCTATCTGTTTATTTTTCCTAAACTATTGAACTTGGGTATTTTTATACCTTTAAGCGCAATTATGATGGCTATAGAACGGTGAATGTATCTGTAAATCCTGGATGGTGCCTTAACTAAATGTTTATAGTAAATCCGTCCTGTAAAAAAATCAAAAAGTGCTCCTTCCCTAACCGCTAGATGCTATTTGTTTCGTGTTTGCCTATTTGCTAGGCAAAAAGGTGTCTGTTCCTTTAATTTGCATTCATTGGATTACTAGTGAGTTTTTGCACGTCTGTCATGTTCCGTCAACCACCTTGTAAATTAATAGTTTAGGCCTTATGCCTTTTCTTCCCTTCAATTTTTTTTTTTAATTTCACAAGGATCCATGGGGGATCCTTTACAAAGGGGGATCCCTTTGTAAAAAATTCAAATGCAGACCATAAAAAGCCCCACTGGCACAGTCCCTCTCCCCTCCCCAGAGGGAAATATTTGGGAACCTGCCTTCCAGGCCTTTTTCTATTCCTCTCTAATCATGGGGCTTGGTTTTGTTTGCTGTACATGTTGTATTCCAACCTTGGTAACAGTCTTGGTAATCTTTCCAAGGCAGTACATATGCTGGTCACTTGGAATCCCTCCCCAGTTTTCTCCTGCTGTGGGTACTACCCTTTGTAAGGACTGAATTGTATTCCATAGTGTGGATTTGTTTACCATTTCCCACATGTTGAGTTGTTGCTAGCTAGGCTGGGATGAATATTCCTGTGTGTACCAGCCTTTTGTATAACTGGGGAGCAATTTAAGGGCACTGCTCTTGCCCACTGAAGAGGCAGTTTCCTTTCTGACCCACAGGATAAGCAAGAACTTATGTCTCCATATCTTCACAGGCACTGCATTTTATCAATCTTTAAAATGTCCCCTGGGAATCCCCTGGCAGGCCAGTGGTTAGGACTTGGTGCTTTCACTGCAGTGGCCCGGGTTCAGTCCCTGGTCAGGGAAGTAAGATCCTGCAAGCCACCAAAAAGTCCCTCAATCTAGTAGGAGAATTATATCTTACTGTTGTTTTAATTTGCATTTCCCTAATTACTGGTGAGGTTGAGCATGACCATTCACTGCCTTGACAGATATTTGAGTGTCCACTCTCTGCAAGGCATTGTACAAGCACCAAGTCAGCAATGGTGAATGAAACAGATGTCATTCCTGCCCTTACAAATCAAGGAAATGAAATCTTTTAGTGGCAGTTACTTTTTCAACATTTTGCCTTTTACTTGTGTTTTTGATTCGGTGCTTTTATAACTAAATTTAAATTTTTTCTGTATCCAGACCGATGAGTCTTTTCTTTTATGCTTTTATCCTGGAAAATCTTCTCTTACCCCAAATCAGATACATAATCACATGCATCTTTTGGGTTTCCTTTAAGCAGGTATTTGTCATTGTAAATATGACAGAAAAGGCCACGCTCGCTAGGGTCTGCCTGCTGTAAAGGGGGAGACAGCTCGACATCCTCCCCTGAGAGTGAGGCTCCTGGCGTGGCCCCAGGACTAGAGAGGATTTCCCTCTCTTCTCTCGGGCTTTTTGGATCTGTGAAATTAAAGCAAAAATTTCACCTAGAAAGGAGATGGTGCTGCTCTGCGTAACGAGGTAAAAGGCTGTCTTCATGTTGGTGAAAGGAAAACCCGCAGATACAACTTTCCACGGAGGAGGGGAGGCTGGGCAACAACTGCAGGAGGCCGACCCAGGACTCCTGATACATCTCTACCGTGTGACTCCAAGTGGTAATTACAGTGGAGAGCCCAGGGTCCCTCACCTCAGCAAAGGGACAGGAGAACAGCCACCTCCTCCAGGGGGTACTACAGGCTCAGGGTCTGGGAGAGTTCCTGTGTTGTTCTTACACTCTTTCTCCTATCACAAGAGTAACAACTGCTCAGTGCAGAAAACCTGGGAACCACAGAAGGGTACAAAGAGGAGGAATAAACATGTAGCGATAGGTATCTCAGCCACATTTCAACCTAACAGTCACACTTTTGTTCTGTGCACAAATCATTTATTTGCATTCATAAAAACTGGCTTTGGGCTTCCCTGGTGGCGCAGCGGTTGAGAGTCGGCCTGCCGAGGCAGGGGACACGAGTTCGTGTCCCGGTCCGGGAAGATCCCACATGCCGCGGAGCGGCTGGGCCCGTGAGCCATGGCCGCTGAGCCTGCGCGTCCGGAGCCTGTGCTCCGCAACGGGAGAGGCCACGACAGTGAGAGGCCCGTGTACCGCAAAACAAAAACAAAAACAAAACAAAACAAAAGAAAACGAAAACTGGCTTGGCCTAAAAAGCTTCCTCTTAAAGATGAATGGTGGTACTTTTGACTCTGGGACCAGAGAAGGAAGTGAGAGGGAAAGAAGGGAAAGCTGGTGGCTGGTCCTCCTGTCACAGACCCTCAAAGACCATGGGTGCGGTGACCACAGTTTAAGATACTGTGCATCACTGAGGGGTGAGGAAAACCACCCAGTGCAACCACCCAGAAGGCTCTGCAGAAAGAGGGCTATTAGGCCAAGTCTTGGGGATCAAATCAGCTTCAACCAGGGCAAAAAAAAGTGGGAAGCGTAGACCAAGCAGAGGGAACAGCATGCAGATGCCTGGAAGCAAAGGGGAGCAGGTCATATCCAGCAACCGGTAACTAGTTTGCTAAGGCTGAGTTACAGGCATCTTAGAAGGGAGAAGGCGGATCACGAGGCCAGGGAGCTTGGCGGAGGCAGGGGCTAGAAGGTTTGTCTGCCTTGTTAAGTTTTTATTTTAGCCTGAAGGTGGTGTGGAGCCACTGAAGGGCATCATCAGAGTTCTGATTCCCAAAGATCGTCCCAACATCCTTGCACGGCATGGGTTTCAAGTCCAGTCAGTGAAGTCCTCCCTTGAAGTGACAAAAGCAGGACGGGCATTGGCAGTACTGCTAGAGGCAGAGCCTGTCACTCTAGGAGTCTGAACAGGTACATGGGTAGCAGGTCTCGGGACAACAAAGATCACTTCCTCCTGGCTTGGGGCCTGCCTGGATGGAGGGGCCATCATCCACTTAGGCGAAGGAGGAAGATGCAGACGACAAAGGCTGAGCCTGCAGACCTTCCCATGGGAGAGAGGAGCTGAAGTTCAGGTCGAGCTGGAGGTCAGCGGGTGGCTCAAGAAGCCAGTAGAGGGATGAGCTGGCCCCAGCGGACATGCAGAGTGTGGATAAGAAGCCAGGGACTGGTCCTCCAGGGTTGCGGGGGACAACTGACGGAGGGGGCAGGACAAGCTCTGGGAGCAGCTGGGCACGGGGCTCACTGGATACACCCCTCCACACGCAGCAGCAGGTAGTCCCTGAGGAGCGGGGGCAGGGGGAGGCGGGCGGCAGCCTGTCGGCAGCGGCTACCCAGCTGAGCACGTATGGCCAGCCGGGCCAGGTGCTGCAGCCGCCTCGGCTGATTCGCCATGCACAGGGCCGAGCTGTAGAAGGCTTCGTGCTCCTAGATGGGGAGTGGAACAGGGTCAGATGGCCCAACGCCCTGACTTTGCCCTTCCATCTGGGGGTGACCTAGTGGTGGGGCCCTGGGATTTTGCAACCTGCACCCACCTGGGCGTTTGGCTCATCTTGAAGGACTCAGATTCAGAAGCAAAGGCCCTGCAGGGGTCATGGGAGCTGGGACCACACTGCAGAGCAGGGTCTCAGCCATGTCTGCACCCACCCCCACTCCAAAGATACTGGCACAGTGCCCACTCAGTCAGAGATGCCTGATAGCTGTCTATACTGATGCAGGTAAGAGAAAGGCTAGAGAGTTGTGTGCAACTGAAGGTTGTCCTGAGCTTCCGGGGGCAGGGGTACCCTGGAACCCAGAGGTTTCACTCTGCCCATCCTCCTCCCACCCAGGGTCCCTCTTGCTCCTGCCTCCAGGAAGCCCACCCTGGAGGGACAGGCCTGGGGCTCATCCTTCCTCTCCATCTCCCCCAGAGCCCAGGAAGGAGCTGTGCTCATGGGGCGGACTTACCTGCCACAGCTCTGGAAGCACTGCCTCAACCCAGGTATCACAGGATGGAACACAAGGGTAGGCATTAAGCAGGACTTCCAGGGCTCGAGGGAAGTTGGCACAGTGTCTCAGCATCTAGAAATCAAAAGAGAGTCTCAGGACTTTCCTGGTGGCGCAAGTGGTTGAGAGTCCGCCTGCCAATGCAGGGGACACGGGTTCGTGCCCCGGTCCAGGAAGATCCCACATGCCGCGGAGAGGCTGGGCTCGTGAGCCATGGCCGCTGAGCCTGCGTATCCAGAGCCTGTGCTCCACAACGGGAGAGGCCACAACAGTGAGAGGCCCGCGTACCACAAAAAAAAAAAAAAAAAAAGGGAGTCTCAGACTAGAAAACAAAAGAGGGTCTCAGGGGTACCATGCCTCTACCAACCAGCCTGGGCCAAAGCCCCACTCACATCCAAATCTGTTCTTTTTTTGCCTGCCCACATGCCATGCAGGATCTTAGTTCCCCGACCAGGAATCGAATCCGTGACCCCTGCAGTGGAAGCGCAGCGGCTTAACCACCGGACTCCCAGGGAAGTCTCACATCCAAATTTGAGAGGCCAGGATCTGAGTCCCTCCTCATCCTTTTCTAGCCTCAGTTTACCCTACCTTCAAGTGTGCTCCAACCTCTTGGTCCCAGCCAGTTTCCTTGGGGGCTGTTTTTCTCCCTTAGACACCCTCTCCCATAGCCCTCACTGGTCCTTCCCAAAAGGGGGACAGATCTCTGGCCCAGAGAGCGGGCTTTCTGTCTCTTAGCCTCTCTCCCTGGAGGCTGGGCAATTCCAGCTCCAGGCATCCCCCGCCCGTCAGGAGTCTTCTTTCACAGGCCCTCCCTGCGCACCTCAGGTCGCACAGGCTGGGCCCCGTAGTCCAGCAGGGCAGCAAAGAGGATCTCGGGCTCCCAGTTGGGGGCGTCCTGGACGGACTGCAGCGCGCAGTCCATAGGCGTTTCGCCCGCCCCATTGGGAACTGCAGCGCAGGCCCCGTGGTGCAGCAGCAGCTCAGCCAGGCCCCCGCAGCCGTTGGCACAGGCGTTGTGCAGCGGCGTGTGGCGTTTGCGCCCTGCCGCCCGGGCATCTGACCCGGCTTCCAGGAGCCGGCGCACGGCGGCCTGGTGCTGCCGACTGCTGCCCGGGCCCTCGGCCCCCGCGCACGCGGCGTTCAGGGCCGTCTCGCCCTGGCTGGTGCGCAGGTTCACGTCGGCGCCGTGCTCCAGGTAGAGAGCCACGTGCTGCTCCAGGCCCCGTGCCGCCGCCACGTGCAGGGGCGTCACCTCGCTGTCCTGCACCGCCAAGTTCACGGTTGCTCCCGCCTCCAGCAGCTGCTTGGCGCACCTGGAGGCAGGGTACGAGGCCCTTGAGGCAAATCCTGAGGGACCAGGCCTGGCCTGGGACCCCCTCAGCCTGCTGTCATCCCTGACCCCTTCTTCCCACCTCTCTTGGCTCAAGCGAGCCTGGCGCCCACCGCCAGACTCACAGAAGCCCCATGACAGAGAGCAGAGCTGGAAGGCCCATCCAAGTCACTGGGAGCATTGCAGTTTTCAGCCCAGAAAAGTTGTGGTACAGCCCAGGACATACAGCAAGTTAGTGACTGCGGAGGAATTAATACTCACTGCCTCAGACTGTCCCTCCCGGAGTCTAACCTGACTCCCCTATCAGATAGGGACCCCAAGGCCTTGTTCTGAATCACTTGTCAGTGGTCTCCTAACATTTTTTTTTAATTAGCCCTATTTTATTTTATTTATTTATTTATTTTTGCGGTACGCGGGCCTCTCACTGCCATGGCCCCTCCCGCCGCGGAGCACAGGCTCCGGACGCGCAGGCCCTGCGGCCATGGCCCACGGGCCCAGCTGCTCCGCGGCATGTGGGATCCCCCCGGACCAGGGCACGAACCCGTGTCCCCCGCATCAGCAGGCGGACTCCCAACCACTGCGCCACCAGGGAAGCCCTTCTCCTAACATTTTGAAAGCACAAAAAGTTTTGAAAACCCACTAATGTGTACACTGTGAAGCATAGAAAATTAAGGAGTATGACCCCCAAAGAAAACAGAAATAGAAGTCCTAATTAGTAAAAAAAAAAAAAAAAAAAAAAGTCGTAATTAGTATTTTCTTCCTGTCTCCAAACATGAAGACCACCTTTCTCAGCCAGCCACACCCACTCCAGCAAAGGAAGGCACTTGGGTCCTGCTTACTTCACTTTCCCCTGGAGAAAACAAACAAAACCAAACAACAAAAACCAGATTTTAGGGAGCACGTGTTTCACAGGTGTTTCATAGGTCAGAACGCTGTTGAGGCAGATATGCATCATTCCCCACCTCGGGGTAAACCAAACATGCTGCAAACGAAATTAATGACGGCACTAAACTAACAGTCATTTAAAAAGCCAGAACGGTAGCCACTGGAAACTCAGGAGCAGATCCATCGGCCCCATCGAAACCCTGATGAAAAAGTATCCTTCCCCCAAATGGCCAGCATTCCAGCTCCCTTCAGTGCGCATGTCCGGTAGGCACTTTGCTCAGTGGCCAAGCTCTGAGTAGCAGCCAGCCAGCCACAAACTACTTAATTTATTACCTCGGTAAGTTCTAATCATAGACTCATTTCTGTTTCTATATACTAAATTTAAATAACTCCAAGAAGCTCGCTCAGTAGGGTTCCAGTAAGCGAAACCATTCTCAGTTCACTTCAAAGGATCAAGTGTGCTGGAAGGTGCACCACATGCCTATAAGACCTCAAGAAAGGACTGGGTCCATCACTGATCTAGAACTACATGGGTAGATTCCAGCATGTGGGCTGTGGAACGCCTTTCAGGAGCCCTTGATTCCTTGCCCCCCCGCCAGCCTTGTCAGTGGACCTGACTTGTCAAAGTGCAAATACCTTCATGTAGGGTGTGGCCAAGAAACTGTTGACCTTAAAAAGGTGGGAAGAGGAAGCGTCCTTCACACTAAGATTGGGAAACACTGAGCTAGATCTTTCTTGATGCCTAACCTCAAAATAGCTAGGAATGTGGCTGCAGAGGGTTCCCAGGGAATAGGAGACTGCAGTTGGGACAGGGTTTTTCCAAAAAGCAACAGGGCTTCTGCCTACTGGGCTTAGCTGATGTGACCTTGGACAAGTCACTAAACCTTTCTGAGTCTCAGTTTTTTCACCATAGAATGAGACCTGTCTCAGGATAGAAAGCCCAGAGATAAACCCACGTACCTATGGTCAACTAATCTATGACAAAGAAGGCAAGGATATACAATGGAGAAAAGACAGTCTCTTCAATAAGCGGTGCTGGGAAAACTGGACAGCTACATGTAAAAGAGTGAAATTAGAACACTCCCTAACACCATACACAAAAATAAACTCAAAATGGATTAGAGACCTAAATGTAAGACTGGACACTATAAAACTCTTAGAGGAAAACACAGGAAGAACACTCTGACATAAATCACAGCAAGGTCTTTTTTAATCCACCTCCTAGAGTAATGGAAATAAAAACAAAAATAAACAAATGGGACCTAATGAAACTTAAAAGCTTTTGCAAAGCAAAGGAAACTACAAGACAAAAAGACAACCCTCAGAATGGGAGAAAATATTTGCAAACAAATCAATGCACAAAGGATTAATCTCCAAAATATAAAAACAGCTCATGCAGCTCAATATTAAAAAACAAACAACCCAATCCAAAAATGGGCAGAAGACCTAAATAGACATTTCTCCAGAGAAGACATACAGATGGCCAAGAAGCACATGAAAACCTGCTCAACAACACGAATTATTAGAGAAATGCAAATCAAAACTACAATGAGGTATCACCTCACACCAGTTAGAATGGGCATCATCAGAAAATGTACAAACAAATGCTGGAGAGGGTGTGGAGAAAAGGGAACCCTCTTGCACTGTTAGTGGGAATGTAAATTGATACAGCCACTATGGAGAACAGTATGGAGGTTCCTCAACTAACTAAAAATAGAATAACCATGTGACCCAGCAATCCCACTACTGGGCATATACTCTAAGAAAACCATAATTCAAAAAGATGGGGCTTCCCTGGTGGCACAGTGGCTGGGAGTCCGCCTGCTGATGCAGGGGACGCGGGTTCGTGCCCCAGTCCGGGAGGATCCCACGTGCCGCGGAGCCGCTGGGCCCGTGAGCCATGGCCTCTAAGCCTGCGCGTCCGGAGCCTGTGCCCCGCAACTTGAGAGGCTGCAGCAGTGAGAGGCCCGCGTACCGCAAAAAAAAAAAAAAAAAAAAAAGACACATGCACCCCAACGTGCATTGCAGCTCTATGTACAATAGCCAGGTCATGGAAGCAACCTAAATGCCCATCGACAGACGAATGGATAAAGATGTGGTACATATATACAATGGAATATTACTCAGCCATGAAAAGGAACGAAATTGGGTCATTTGTAGAGACGTGGATGGATCTAGAGACTGTCATACAGAGTGAAGTAAGTCAGAAAGAGAAAAACAAGTATCATATATTAACGCATATATGTGGAACCTGGAAAAATGGTACAGATGAACTGGTCTGCAGGGCAGAAATAGAGACACAGATATAGAGAACAAACGTACGGACACCAAGGGGGGGAAAGTGGCTGGGAGGGGGGTGGTGGTGGTGGTATGAATTGGGAGATTGGGATTGACATGTATACACTAATACGTATAAAATAGATAACTAATAGGAACCTGCTGTATAAAAAAATAACTAAAATAAAATTCAAAGAAAAAAAAAAGAATGAGACCTGTCTCCCATGATGTTGTGAGGACATGTGTTTCTGGCATGTGAGCTGGAGACACACACACATACCCACACACCCCCTCCCGAAACCGTCTCAGCCCCTGGGCACCTACTGTAAGGACTCAGGGGTTGTGCAGAGGTGCAAGGGCGTCGTGCCTTCCTCAGACAACACATTGACCTTGGCACCGAAGGTCAGCAGCAAATGCACACAGTCGGACTGGGCCCGGGCACAGGCCTCGTGCAAGGCGGCCCGGCCCCCAACCCGGGCGTCCAACTCAGCTCCCCGCCGGATCAGGTAGCGGGCGCAGTCGGTGTGGCCTCGGGCAGCAGCAATGGTGAGGGGTGTCGTATGCTTGGCTTTGGGGGTCAGCACCCAGAACCCTGGGGGGAGCAGGCAGTGTTAAGGGGGGTGGGTATGAGGCTGGCAGGCAGGGCAGGCTGTCATGTACAACTGACGCTGCCCTGCCTTCTGTACGCCTGGCTGAGCACAAACCCTGTGCTCGTCTGTACCTGTGGAGAGGGGCTTGCTCAAGCCCCCAGCTGAGAGTGTAAATTGGAACAGCCTTTTAGAACAGTTTGTCAGTCTATAACAAAACATAACACGTGGGTCATAGGAAAAACATTTAATTGCTCTTTTTTTTCTTCTTTTTTTGGCCACACCGAGAGGCTTGTGGGATCTTAGCTCCTCGACCAGGGATCGAACGCTGGCCCCAGCAGTGAGAGCGCCGAGTCCTGGCCACTGGACTGCCAGGGAATTCCCTTAATTGCTCTTTAAAACCACAAGGGCAGCTAAGGAGGGTGAATCCTGTTAGGGAAACCTCTGGGTCTTTGAGCTGCTGGTGGAGTCCTTGGCTCTTTTAACTTGGGCGCTCTGGTGTTGGGAAGGGGAGGGAGTTACACACAGGAGGGCCTGGAACTGACTCAGGGAGTGGCCAGAGCAGAGCTGAAGAAGTCCTAGGATGCTCCTGGGGTGGGGAGGGTGGCATGGAAATGGGGGGAAGGGCGGAGAGGGAGGATAAGAGATGGAGGTAGAGAAAAGAAGAGTGGGAAGAGGGGTCGATCACGGGACTGGTGTTGAATCCGAATTGTAGAAATCGCCAAGGTCTTGTTCGAAGGACACAGATGGCTAATATCCTGCTGTCAGTTGTTTGCATTGTAGCTAAGCAAATCCCTGGGTTTCCTAAATCTTGGGTAAAGCATGTTTTGTTTTTTATTAGGATTGAAATTAAGGCCAAGTTCCATTTGGGAGATGGAGATGGTGGACATGCTGGAAGAGGAGACCAGGGTGCCCTGGGTGGGGTCACATCTCTAACAGTTGAAGGAATTTGGCCTGGTGGTGACCGTGAGAGCATAAGCTCTCCAAGGATTTTGAACCCCCATATCCATGGGTGGGGTGTGAGGCAATCTCCTGTCAATCTTTTTTTTTTTTTTTTTTTTTTTTTTGCGGGGGTGGTTTCTTTTCTCCTGCCTAAGAACAGGGCAATCATTTGGTTTACATGGACAAACCTTCTGGTCAGAATAGCTCCTAAGGAAGATCATCGAACAAGTACACAAAGGTGTTGGTCATACTGTTATTTAAAATAGTTTTTTTTTAAAAAGGAAACCTAGGGACTTCCCTGGTGGTCCAGAGGGTAAGACTCCATGCTCCCAATGCAGGGGGCCTGGGTTCGATCCCTCGTTGGGGAACTAGATCCTGCACGCATGCCGCAACTAAGAGTTCGCATGCCTCAGCTAAGAAGTCTGCATGCCACAACTAAGACCAGGTGCAGCCGAAATAGATAAATAAATAATAAATAAATAAATATTTTTAGCTATAAATAAATAAAACAAAAAAGAAGCCTAATCTAACCAATCTATTTGGGGGCTAGTTATATAAATCATGGCACGCCCATACAATAGAATTTATGCACCTATTTAAATTATTACGTGGGGAATTCCCTGGCAGTTCAGTGGTTAGGACCCTGAGCGTCCAGTACCGAGGGCCCAGGTTCAATCCCTGGTTGGGGAACTAAGATCCCGCAAGCCCGCGCGCGGCATGGCCAAAAAAAAAAAAAAAATTATGTGGACTTATGGTTATTGACATAGAAAGATGTTACATGAAAAAAAACAGGCTATAAATAGCATCTGGAGTATAATTTCATTCTATGAAAGAAAAAATATTCACGCGTGGAGATACATCCAGAGAAACAATTGCATTCAAATACAACTGTTCCTGTGTAAGTCATATAACATGTTACTATAACTTGAAATCTGAAAAGACATACAAATCACTAAGTATGCCTCATCTCTGTTTAGGAGGGAGCTGGAATCGGCAGTGGGAAGCGATGGGCTAGTCTATGGTCTGGAGGGGGGCGATGGGGCCCAGGCACCTCCCCACCCTCCCCTCCTCCCTCTCCCTCCTCTTTTACCCCCACCGGGTGCTCCCTACCCTGTTCGGCTGACCAGGCCAGCTGGTTGCTCACTGTCTCCACAATCATGTTGGCAGCGCCTTCATCTTGGAACAGGGCTTGGATCTGTTGCAGGTCACCGGAGAACAGGGCATTGTGCACAGCTGGGTCCCGGCAGGAGCGGCGCGGCCTAGTGAGTTGGGCCCGGGAACTCGGGGGGCACCTTTGGCTCTGGTACTGCTGGGCTGCAGCCCGCCGCCGGTCCTCCCATTCCAGCCACTCCCGCTTCAGGCGGAGAGAGCGCAGGGTGGAGGAGGTGAAGCGGAAGGTCTCCCCTGCCATGGGGAGGGATCCAGGGGTCTGGGCAGCGGCAGCTGGGCAGAGCAGGTTCCCTCGGCCCGACTGCCACCCTTGCTCTGAGGAGCCACCCTGCCCCCAACCCGTGACCCAGAGAAAGGAGCAGCTGAGGCTATAAATAGGCCCTTTGCTGTTCTGGTAAACACAGTTTGCCCAGAGTCATGATCTTGGTGCAGAGAAAGTGTTGGGTCAACCCCCAGCCCGCGGCTAGGGACAGCCCCTGCCCCTGCAGATACCCTCCAGCTGGGGAGCCGGCCCTCAGCTGAGCTCCAGGTCCACACCTCCCACTTCTCTGGAGTGAGCATCTTGGGTTGGCAGGGTCCGAGGTGAGTGAAACAGTCAGTCAGGGAAATGGACGGGACAGGGTCTCTCTGATGTTGGCCGGAGGTCAGACCCCTGCCCAGGAAATAAGGGCAGGTGAAGTCAGAGTTTGAACACCTCCTCTTGGCATCTGCACATACACGCACAGGGCTTAACAGTACTTAAATCACTTTTATATCCATCTTCACTCAGGTGACCATACGTATTTTCTGGCTTGCCAGGTAAACAGCAAGCTTGATTTTGACAATAAATTATGTGGTCGGGCTGATTATCACAGTGTGAGCGCCTCTGAGATGGGTGGTCTTGTTTCTGTTTTACTGATGAGGAACTCAAGGCTTAGCGAGGTGAGACCACTTGCTCAAGGTCACAGCTCGTGACGGGGGAGCCAGACGAGGACCACAGTGGGTCTGACTCTGCAGATGGTGCACTTTGGTGAGAGAGCCTCTCCCCACCTTCCAAGCAGGACAGAATGGTCCCTAACACGGCCTTTAATGCGTCTCGGTTAGGGTTTTTTTTTTTTCCCCCGCAGCTCCTAAAAGGGCTTACATGCCTGCCTGAGGAGGACCAAGGGCTTGACCTCCCAACTCTGGGGACCAAGGAGACCTTCAAGCCACAAACCCACTCACTCCAAGTGGCTGTGCTTCCACGAGCCTCTAGGGGGAAGAATGAGGCCGTGAAACAGCGCTAGGTGCTGGCCGCCGAGCAGTGAAGGGGAGGGCAGGAGGGAGGTCAGCCCTGGCCCCAGAAGCTCTCCTCAGCCAGTGGATGTTGGGGCAGCCCCTTGGCCCCTCAGGGTCCGTCTGTCCCCATCCCGCCCTGGCTGCAGGCCATGGCTGCCCCGGTACACACACACACATACACACACACACACACACACACACACACACTTTCCCGGTACACACACACATACACACAAATTTTCCAGCTCCCATTCTCCCATTTTCAGTTACCATCTCAAGGCCTTTAACCTGGACCAGCCCTGCCTCCTACCTGGTGTTCCCTCCTCTGGCCACAACCCCTCTGCTCCACTGCCCAAACGGAAGGATCTATCTAAACAGTTCATTTCCTAGCTTGAAAACGTCTGCTGACTTCCAAGCCCTGCCCTTTCCCACTAAGCCCCATGCCCTGGTTTGGCCTCACATCAGGCAGCTGTGCCCTCACGGATCCTCGCCTTTCCCTGCCGTTCCCTCTGCTTGGAATTCCCTCCTGACTCATCCCTCAAAGTCCACCTCAAAGGTCACCTGCGGTGGGAGACACCTGCTCAGGTCGCCCACCCCTGCGGTTCCAGCCACCCCCCAATCCGTGCTCCTGGAGGACCTTCCGTGTGCTTTGTCAAGCCCCTGTCCCCAGGTACCGTGGACCACAGCCTGCTGCGCTGGATACGGGCTCCAGAGCAGGACCTGAACGGATTCAGTTGGGGTTCTGGTACCCAGCAGGGCCTGGCACACAGTAGATCTTGTCGTGGTGCTGAGGAGCCCTTGGCTTGTCGTGGGCCGGCCTCTCATGTGTAGCACGTTGACTGAGGGCCCCTGTTCTCCGCCGGAGCAGACACTCATCTGCCTGCCCAAGTGGGTGGCAGCAGCCTGGGCTGTTTCCAGCTCTGCCCTTACCCTGCTGTTCACCCACTCTGGCCCCAGCCTCTTTGTGGTATTCCAGGGTGGGGGATCCCAGAGGAGGAATGAGATCATGCCCAGCGAGGGCTTGGAGATCCTCAGAGAATGGCGCCCGTTCGATGTTTTAACTGCCCTGCCAACAGCCCAGCTGAGCACCCGGAGCTGGACTCCCAGGGTTGGGAGCTGGCAAAATGCGATGGGGCCAAGAGGGGCCTTCTCGCGAGGCTCACGGTAGTCATGGTCAGTGGGGCCTGAGGCTGTTCTGACCTCCCCAGCCTCTCTGCAGCCTCTTGTCACAGGCCTGAAGGTGCCCTGACTGCAGATCAGTCCTCAGAGGTACCTAAGTTCAGTCCCCTATCCTTAGCCTTAACTTCCTGAGGCCTTTACTTCAACCCACACGTGAACCCACAGGGAGCCCAGTTTTACTGGCAGGAACAGTGCCAGGCAACTGGATACCCAGCCTGCCTTCTGGGAGCTCAGAGCCTGTGGCGGGGAATGAAGCACACAAGAAACCAGGGCATCTGTCAGGATCGTGAGCAGTAGAGACCAGAGCTCAAGGGGGCTGAGTGCGGGTGGGCACCGCAGGCCAGGGGCATGGCTGATTTAGGTGCAGGAAGACCACCCGGCATGGATGGGCGGCTCCGGCCCAGATCTAAGCTACAGAGGTGGAGCTGGGGAGTTCGCAGCACGGGGAAGAGAAAGAAGTGCGTGGTGTGCTCAGGTAGGAAGACCCAGTGAGAGTGTGAAAGGGGTGCTGGTGAATTAGCCCCTCCTTGTTCCTGGGCTTGGGCCACAAAAGCCTTCTAGAACAGAGCCCCACTGCCACCAGGAGCCAGCTGAACATGGAGTTCTTAAAGCACTTGTTCACTTCAGCTTTGAGACTGGGATCCGTGGGATCAGCTTTTCTTTGGAAAAAGGGAGACTAGCACCTTCTCCCAGAGCCGTACCAAGCCCATTGGAGGTCCTGACTCACAGCTGCCTGGTGAAGGCTGGCTGTCAAACTGGGGTCTTTAACCCACACCCCCTCAACCATGTGTTGAGAGAATCTTCCTTTCCTCCCTTCATTCCAGAAAGGAAAACAAGGTTGGTTGGCAACTTGGTATAATCAGACCTTTTACACCCCACCCATGACCCTCGTCCAATTCTTGCCTGAAAAGCGGTACAGAGAAGCTACAGTGGTGAAGAGTTGCTTGGCAACAAAATAAATAAAGTAGTAGTGGACTCTAACCCAAAGTATAAAATAAATATCCATGAGTCCATACTGATATAAATGGGTGGTTGAACAAAAGATAAGGGAAAACAGACCAATCTCCCATGCAGAAGAATTCCAAATAATCCATGTAGATATTCTGCCCTTAAGAAGGCAGAACATAACTCCTCATTCCTTAAGTGTGGGCAGCAGAGTGAATTCCTTCCAAAGGGTATCGTGCGTAAAGGGAGAAAAAGAGTAACTTGACAGTGGAGAAATCTGGCCAATCTGAAAAACCCTACTTCAGCCAGGTGATCAAGGTCAACACCAACCCTTGATATGATGTGATGAGAAAAGCACCTTACCTCTGAGGTCTTCCTCCCCCAAACACATAACCCCAGTCTAATCATGAAGGCACACCAGACAAATTCCCATAGAGGGACATCCGACAACATGCTGGACCTGCGCTCCTCGAAGCTGTCAAGGTCATTAAGAAACAAGGAGAGTTGGAGAAACTACCACAGCCAAGGGACATGATGGCTAAATGTAACGTGAGATCCTGGAAGAGAAAAAGGACATCAGGGGAAAACTGAGTAATGTGAATAAAGTATGGAATTCAGTTAATAATAATGTATCAATACTGGTTCTTTAGTTGCAACAAATCTACCATACTAATGTAAGATGGCAGCAATAGGGGAGACTGGGTGTGGGGTATATGAGAACTCCCTGTAACATCTTTGCAATAATTCTATAAATCTAAAACTGTCTACAAGAAAAAGTTTATAGTTTAAAAAAAAAGGAGAGAGACAGAGAGAGAGAAAACGAGTGGCTTGGCTCTGCTCTGGCCAGCAGGGCAGACAGAACAAGGAGCAGCGAGGCTGGAAACGAGAGGGAGGTGGGTGAAGCAGGCAGCTGCTTTATTTCAGAATAAGGCACCTCAGCCGTACTCCTGCCCCCGCTCCTGGGAGCCCTGGGCACAGGTGAGCTGGCCAGCTACAGGCCTCAAGAGACGACGCAGAGGGAAGTCTGAGCGTTCCTTCCTTGTCCAGAGGGACAGGTCGCCACTGCTGTGGCGCGGCTCCTCTTAGCTCCTCAGCTGCCCGCGGACCAGGGAGTAAAGGGACCAGGCCCAGCATCCTAAATTCAAGCTGAGGTGGGAGAATGGCACACCTTCCCTGTTGGAGAGGAGAAGGGATATGCACCCGAGGGCTTGGAGGACAGTAGAGCTGGAGAGTTGATCCTGGGCAGAGTTCCGGTTGCCAAAGGAAGACCCAAAGTGACGGCACTGCAGAACCCGAGGGACGAGGGTGTTCTCAGGGTAAGTGTCCAGGGTGGGAGCAGCCAGAGAAGTCCCGGAACTTTGTTTTCCAATTGTGTTGGTCTTCCTCTCTCCTGGGTGCTGAGAGGCTGCCGGCTCATGGGGGGTGCCCTGCCTTGGGGGAGTCCCAACTGCTGGTGCCACGGAAGAAGTCCTCAGGGAGCTCGCTCAGGAGTCCATCTAGGTCATCTGCGGTGGCAGGGGTGGGGGAGGAAGAGAGGGCGGGGAGACTTAGTGATAATATTAGGGCTCCACGTGACTCAGAGCCAAGGCTCCCGCCCCTCGGGAGGGCTGTCAGGAAGGTGGCTCGCCCAGCCGCCAGCACCCACACTGACGGGCCTGAGGCCGGCCCGCCTTCCACCTCCCCTCTGCCCCCCACATACCCACACACAACAAAGGCAGAGGCAAAACGCCCGGGCCACTTTGCTAAGAAAGAGTCTCCCCTCGGGCCTTCATGGCTCCTCTTTCCATCCAGAGGTACCGTGCCTGAGCAGAGGTCCCCTAGTGCAACCTCTGCGTTGGACAGAGGGAGAAAGAAGGCCAGGAAGAGTCACTAGATGTGTTCAGAATCACACAGTTCATTAACCTGGTTTCTCATCTGCAGAGTGGGAGACATCATCATCCCCTCCCCCAAAGTGCCTCGTAGGCAGAGGGGACAAAAGTAACTGTCCCTGACTACAGTTCCTGGATGGGGTGCTTCTGTCTGAGAACTTGGAAACAGAGCTGACCTCAGTAAGCCCTACTGCTACTCGGACTGTTAACAAGGGCAGCTAACACATACCGGGGGCATGCTGGGTGCCAGCACAGGGCTGCCCATGTTATACTCATCACTTCATTTTGGTCTCACAGGGCCCCTTTAGAGGGCATCTCGTGGTAGTTCATGTTATAATCCCCACTTTACCTGAGAGAACAGGGTTTAAAGAGGTCAACAACTTCCCCAAGTAGCATCCCTTTGACACCAGAGCCCTAGCTTCCAACTAGAAAACTCCCGCTGAATGGACGGGATCAGGCAGCCCTAGAGTCAGTCAGGCTGGAAACTATACCTGCAGAGGCCAGCTCCCAGTCTGGCACAGAGCACTCGATAAACACTGCTGCTGGAAGGACAGAAGTCAGTTTTGGGGCATTCAAATTTAATTAGGGTGACCAGCCCTGTGCTCAGGGAAGCAGGACGGCAATTTGATTATAACAAAAAAAGTTGCCCCTCACTAGCTACACTGTGACCGTCTGAAGAAACACTAGGTTAAATGAAGGGGAGTGAGCCAGCCAGTGTGAGCCTAGGAAAACGGGAATCATAGTAGGAATCCGCATTTGTGTCTCCTAGCGCTGCCCGGCCACCACCAGCAGCTGCCTGCCCGGCAGATCTGTCCCTACAGTGGAGATATGACACCAACCACACATTCTACAGGCAACTCGCCTCACTCTTATACTATGACCACCAGCAGCCTTCTGATGATGGCTCGGCTTGTCATCAAGCTGACCTACAAGGAGACAGTACAAGATTCTAGGGAAGATTCCAGCATACGGGGTAGATACTTTTTCATACAATATAAAGAAATGGGCTTTGTGGTTTACCCATTGGTCTACTGTGAAATTTGGTTAACGCCAAGACACCTATCCATAATCCCACGAACTTTCGGGCCAAACAGGGTTGAATCAAAGAGCTAAGGACCAGACCTGGACTGTGTTAGCTTCACCTGGGTGAGGCTCCCTCCTGAGGAACAAGTTGGCCCTCCCCTCAAAGGTCTGTATTTGGGCCTCTCAGGTATGTATCCTGGTCCCACCCTAACCTCATGGATGTTCGACCCCTCAGCACCATCTGGAGGGCCTTGGAGCTTAGTCACTATGGGGAAATCTGCCTCTGAGGTCTGGCCATCAGTCCACAGAAGACTCAAGGATGGTGCCAGTCTATCTCCCCCTGTGGCTAACAGCACATGGCCTGGAAAGTGGGGCGCTTCGGTTCACATTCTTTGTGTTAATTAGTTTGTGGCCTGCAGCCTCGCCAGAGAACACACCACATCGGATTTCTGTTAAGATTCTGTAAGATCCAAAGACTCACAGGAAGAGGAACAATCTGGCTGAGCTATTCAAGAGGAAATAGAAGGAGAACCTCTCTTGCTCCTGGGTGGGCTGACGGCCTTACCTGCTTCTGGGAGTAGTTCTTTCTCAGGTGATGCCCCTGCCTCTGGGTTCTGTGCTATTCTGAGGCCTTTCCCAGGCTTCTCGGTCTCATGCTGGAGGCGTTCATGGAAGCTTCCTGGATCCTGGGGACAGAGGATCTGGTTACCAATACCTGTGCCCCTGAAATCCCTCTGGACAGTTCTGCCCAAACAACCTCAAAGGAATAGGTGGGGGCTCAGGAAAGACAGGAGAGAGGAACGTGGCAGCGGCCAGTCACCCAGGCCCATGCTGTGGGGAGGGGGCTGAAACGCCAAACACCCCAAACAGCAGACAGTTAAAAAAATAAAAGAAAAACAGAAAACTTTTGGCCGATTTTCTTTTCTAATTCTGCTGGTATCTGATGTTTTAGGGAATCTCTATAACTGGAGCAGAGAGTGAAGACGCCATTCAGAATTATGCTGAGGAGTTAGCCTGGAATTAAAAATGAGCTGTTAACAATCCCCAAACTAGCTAATATATGAACAGGTAATTAAAATTAGTAATTAAACCTGTTAACCATGGTTAGCCCTAGGGAATGGAAGTGGAGAAGGGTCAGTTTCACATTGCTTTATTCTGTACAATTTTTTTCAACAAGTATGGATGACTTGAAATTTTTTTTTTTTTTTGGCCACACCTTGCAGCGAGGGGGATCTTAGTTCCCTGGCCAGGGATCGAACCCGTGCCCCCTGCAGTGGAAGCACACAGTCCTAACCACTGGACCACCAGGGAATTCCTGGGGTGACTTGAAATTTAAAAGGAAATCAAGATGGGACTTCCCTGGTGGCACCGTGGTTAAGAATCCACCTGCCAATGCAGGGGACACAGGTTCGAGCCCCGGTCCGGGAAGATCCCACATGTGGAGCAACTAAGCCCGTGCGCCACAACTACTGAGCCTGCGAGCCACAACTACTGAGCCCATGCGCTGCAACTACTGAAGCCCGTGCGCCCTAGAGCCTGCGCTCCGCAACTAGAAGCCACTGCAATGAGAAGCCTGCGCACTGCAGTGAAGAGTAGCCCCCGCTCGCCGCAACTAGAGAAAGCCACGCGCAGCAACAAAGATGCAACGCAGCCAAAAAAATAATTAAAAAAAAAAATGGAAATCAAGATGCTATTTTTAGAAGTGGGGTGATATTGAGAGAATGAAGAAGGTTAGGGAGAAAGATGAGAAGCAGCAAGTTAGAACTAAGCATGTAACTTGACTAGATGTCATCTAGTCTAACCCACTCATTTTATAGACAAAGCAACAGCAGGGGAGGGGACAGGACTTGCCCAAGGTCATGTTACAAATTTCCAGCAGAGCAGGGCCATGACCTAGGTCTCCTGACCCCCAGGCCAGGTCATGACGACAACCCAGGATCCCAGGAAGGTGGGGGTGGCCACAGACGGGACACTGTGTGTCAAGTCAAGGCCGGGCCCTGCACCCTCACCCTGGAGTGGAGCTGCCTGGAACCCAGCCTCCCTTGGCTCCCAAAGGAGTTCTGGGCCGGCGCCCCCTCACCTAGCAGAGGTGGAAACCAGGAGGGAAGATGCAGAGCAAGTACTGGCTCACCTGACAGACCATCTGCAGCTGTCTGTTCTCTGCATTGCCACCTGCAGCAAATCCAACCCTCAGTCACTCACTGAGGGCCCCGCCCCATCGTGGACCCTCAACTCGGTTAGTTCTCAAGTGATTCCCATGCTCTCCAATGTTCAGGTCTGCCATCAGACACTCAGGGATCCACCCAGAAGCCAGCTGCTCCTCTAGGTCCTGTTACTGTGCCATCTGGCAGGTGGCTGGACCAGGGACAGGAGGAGATGGCCCTGTCCCCAAAGGGCATCTTTTCACTTCAGGGCAACTGTCCACTTCACATCCCTGCTCCCCAGGATAGAGGAGGGGAAGAAATCAGAAGACCCAGGCGGAAAGCGGCTCTACCCATCCCCACTCCATCTTGCTCCTCTTACCTTAGGGAAGGGCTGAGATGGCTTGAGGAAGTTCCCATCCCCAGAATCTGGGCTATAAACGTGGACCAGGTTGTTGGGCGTCACGTTGAGGTAGTGATTTCGGAGTGAAGGAGAGAACACTCCGATCTGGAGTAGAGAAAGGGGGGGAAGGTGTCCAATGTCCTGACAGAGCGCTAGGTGCTGCCGGACGGCCACCCAGTCCCGCCTGCCTCACCCTTGCTAGCCTCTGCACCAGGGTCACAGAAATCACTCCTGCCGCAGCCCTGCTGCCAGAGTAGAACTGCGTACCCCATCCCCAGCCCCTCACAGCACGACCTCCACCCCCATCTGCCCCCTGAAGGATGGCAGTCAGGCCTTTACTCGGCTCCAGTGAGCCAAGGTCTTGCACTAGGGCAGCCACTCTGCCTGGGCCCTGGGAGGGCAGGGAGCCAGAGAGACAACCCGGGGCTTCCTCCAGGGCGGGAGGCGGGAGAGCAGGTCCCCACCTGGAGCTCCCGTACCTGCTTTAGCAGCAGCACTGAGCCAGGCTTCAGCTCATTCTGGCGTGTCTCCAGCAGCAACCTGTGCACCGTGCCCTGCATCTCTCCTGCAAACGCCACACCGCCCATCAGTATCAGGGCCAAGGGCAGCACAGTGACTGGCTTGGGCCCTGGAGGGGAAGGGGGCTGGAAACCGCCTCAATTTTCCCAACTGCAAATGGAGAGGGTGGCTCCTCCTCAGCTCCTGACCTCAATGCGGCCACTCGTCAGACACTCCCAGGACTTAACTCCTCACCCGTGGGGTCCTTGAAAACCGCGCTGGCGTCCACTGTGCTCCGGGTCAGGGACTTGATCATCACTGCCATGCTGGGGACTTTGTTCCTGGGCAGCTGCTTCAGGGCTGCCTGGTTACAAGGAGAGGCATTTGCTGAGCCAGCCACGTCCCACCTGTAAGGTTCCCAAGTGTGCCAGGACAACCCAGGGAGGGGGGTGGAGTGGGAGGGGGGCAGAGCACTGGTGTGGTGATGGTCTTCCTTTTCAGAGGGCCAAGAGGCAGTCTACAGGGCTCATCCCATCTCCCTCTGGCAGACCTGAAGCTGGCGGGCCTTTCATTTGTCTGCCCTGCCTCCTTTCTTTTGTGTGTTTATGTGTATGTATTCATATAGAGCTCCATCTCACAGGCCACAGGCAGGAATACATCAGCACACGTACTAACGTGAGTCTGCACGTGACCTTTGATCTCTGGGGAGCTCTAGGGGTAGCAGTGTGTTTACCCTACCCCATTCAGGGCCCAGATGTGCAGAGACATGCCCATAACCCACCTCCACCTATGCCAGATACTGTGAAAAGGCAGGTGAGTGGAAGACACAACCGAAGGGGCTTCACGTTGCCACTCAGAGACAGGCCTGGGGTAGCAGGGAGCAAACAGAGAGCCCCTTTCCTAAGGTGGAACAGGGCAGGAGGTTGGTGAAAGGGATAAAAATGGTCTTCCCTTTGGGTCTCAGCACCCAGGACCCTTACCTTCCGCAGCACCATGATGATGCTGTAGGTACAGAGGAAACAGGTAGGGTCTCTCTCATCCAGGCCCAGAGCAGATTTCATGGTCAGCCAGGGCCCTCGCCCAAAGTCCTCCTCCACCGATGCCTGGGAACTAGTAACAATCTGGCACAACAGAGCAGAAGGGGAGCCTGCATTAACAGGTCCGCTTTGCTAGAGGCCTTGACTGAGCTGGGATAGAGGGGTGGGAGAGCAAGGGTGAATTCCCTGCAGCACGGTGGCCACACTCTCTCCCTTCGTGTATCTCCAAGTTCAGAAAATGGTGTGTGAAACCTTGTGGCATATCACATCTTTCACTGAGAAGCAATAGCAAAGGTACACTAGCAAAAGTACTTTCACTGAGGCATTTGTTTACTTTAAATCAGGCCCTGACTTTAATTACATTAATGCAAAAGGCTATCTATGCTTGTCTCTTACAACGGACTTGCCAAGTCTTAGGGCTAGGGAGCTCCCACATATATTTATAGGCTTCCAGGCAATTTTGAAACCAATTATATTTTATCTGGGATGCCTCTGGCTTTAACTATTCACCTTATTATATTAAAAAATGTTTTGGGGCCCGTGAGCCATGGCCGCTGGGCCTGTGCGTCCGGAGCCTGTGCTCCGCAACAGGAGAGGCCACAATGGTGAGAGGCCCGCGTACCGCAAAAAAAAAAAAAAAAAAAAAATGCTTTGAATCCAGGTGAGTATTTATTGCTTTGGAGCTGAAATGGACTGGTGGATCTGCAGAGCTACAGGAAAGAGAAAAACTTCTAGAGAGAATTAAAAGCAAAAGTGGGTCTGGGAACGGAGCAGGTCAACCAGAATCCCAGGGAGGAGGGAGGCTGGGTCTCACCCACCAAGAGGGAACCCACCAGAGGCAAGATGAAGCCAGGTCCTTCCCAGCTTGATGCCCAGAAACCTGAAAGGCAGGGGTCCTGAGATACAATTCCGACAGCTATTACACTCTCCTCCTCTGAGGGAAGATGGAGTTAGCTGGGCCTTTCTTTCTTAGCTGGGAAAGAAGGCTGGACTCATGGTATCGGTTCACACCCCTCTGGCATCAGGATAGGCTTCAGTTTATGCCAGGAAAATTGCCACCTCCCCAAATGCCCTGTGGTGTGTGACCCCAGGGAACGGGCCGAGCAGCACAGACTCTGATCCTCAGCTACTGAAACATGTAGGGATGTCCCTCACTCTTAAACGATCCCCAGGAAGTTAACATTTGCATGGAATTAGTTACCTCTGTCCGGAATTTAGCCAGAGCACCATGAGTCGGAGTCTGGGGCGTGGAAACCATGATGTCGTCCAGATTTTTCCCACTGTGCTACAAGGGGACAGAGGAGGAGAAGGCGAGAGCAAGCTCAGCAGCTGTTATTTACAAGTACAGCTTCTTGTCTGGGTTACATAAATGAGTTCAGGAAACTACCAGGGACAATTAACACATAGTACATCTCTCCTAAGGAAGTCTCAGGAGCCTCGTTGGCAGCTCAAAAAAGATGCTTTGGGGATCGTTTTGGGAGTGTGAGGAAGCTAGAGCTGGCCCAGGAACAAACCCCAGGGCTTCCTGAAGGGGGCGATGACTTGAATAGAGAGGCCTGAGATGAGTAAAGGGGCAGCTTTCCAAACCACACCCCTTCTCAGGGACCTCATCCTTCCCTACAGAGATCCATCCCAGGTCTCCTTGGATTTCTCTTAAAAGTGCCAGGGAAGAGCAAGTTAACAGGTAGGAATCTTTTCAAACACCTTTCAAATGTGAGGAAAGGGGGTAACCTATCACAACCAGACCAGATCCTCGGAGTCCAATTATCTGGGATCTGATCCAAGAGTAGTTTGATGGACCCTGTCTCTCCACTGCTGCCGAAATCTACACACGCAGCTCAGCCCCAACTCCCCCACATTGACCCCACACCAGCTATGAGTGATTCTGTGGATCTCCCAGAGCATCTGTGCCTTTGCACATGCTCTCCCGTCTTTCCACTGCTGAAATGTCCTCCAAGACACAGCCTTCTGACACACACCTCCGTAAACCTCCTACTCGTCCCTCCAGAGCCCACGCAGCAAGTCCAAGGAGCCCAGTGTCTCCCCAGCACCCAGGGAATGACCTCTACTCTCCCTGTGCCTTTTATGTGTAATCGTTTGTCTGCTTCTTCCACTCTCCTGGAAGCTCCTTAGGATGGGAATTATTTCTATGTTAATCTCTGTATTCTCAGGTCCAAGCAAAGTGCCCAACACATACCAGTCTTTAGCAAATATAAGTGAATGAATCTTTCTGCCCTGGTGCTAGGAAACAGTAGATGTTCAACAAACGTATGGAAATTGTGACATTCTCAAGCCTTAAGCATCTCACATGTGGGTTTTCAAGCATTCAATTCTTCCCACTTCTTCTGACTTCCTCCACAGCTTTGGAAACGCTCCCTCTCTGCACTTCCTTCCTCCCCTCCCTGGGGGGCGTGAAGATCCTCTGGGACTCTGCTGCTCTCCTGGGCCCCCAGCAGCCTGGGGAGCTCAGGCTCTGGCCAGAGAGAAGCTGTCACTCACCTGGTGAGGCAGGAGCCCTGCTGGGCCGGGGAAGCGACGCGTTTTGGCGCGGGTGGAAGTGCAAGTGGGCTGCTGGGGTGTCCGGTTGGCAGCAGTGACCAGCCGCACCAGGTGGTTCGTGACGATGGGCGTCTGCAGAGCAGCTTGAGGGACTGGGGAAGGACGGGGGCCCTTCAGGGTGCTGACAGGAGACTTGACAGAAGACGCTGGAGCTCGGGGCTGGAAGGGGCCCCGAGGAAATAATCCAGAGATAGTCCTTGAGGGAGTAGCACAGCTTGAGTTGGGAGTTTGTGGTGTAAGAAAATGAGGTTTGCCAGATAAGCAGTCATTTGGAGACTGGAATGGCTGACCAGGGAAATGATTTTGAGGGCTGCTCTGAATGAGCCTGCCAGCAGCTTGGAGAGGCTGGGGTGCTTGAGGAGGGGGACCACCGGGAGAGACTTCCCAATGGGGCTGCTGACCGCGAACCACTGAGGCAGTTGGGACAGGAAGGTTACCCGTGGCACCAGGCCTCAAGCGGGACTGTGGAGTCCCACAGCGGACAACAGGATACGGGGGCACATCCCGAGCTGACGGGATACCAGTTATGTGGGTTGCAGACACGGGCCCCTTTTGGCAAGGTCTGCTCAGATCAGCTGCCCGGGCCTTTTTAGCCAATGTTGAGTCCTCCCGCTGCCAGGTGGGCAGGATTCCTGTGGCCTCACCGCTAACTCCAAGTTCCAGCTCCATGACGGGGCCCTCCAGCTCCACGCTTGCCAGGACCTTATCAAATTCATCTTGTTCAGGCCCCTCAAAGCCACCAATCACCTGCTGTTTGCTCTTGAAGGTGAGCTGGGGGTGGGAGACTGAGGACTGGGGTCTTACTGGGGTCTCACTGAGCACTTCTGTCAGTGTCACTCTTCCCTGATTGCCAGTCCAGCTGCTGGACATTGAGACAGGCCTTAGGGGAGCTGTTCCTGTGGAAGGTGGACCTCCAACGGCCCTGGGCATGCCGGAGGTAGAAAGGCGGAGTCCCAGGGCTGGCAGGCCCGCAGCCTCTGAAGGAGCAGTGGGGCATGGCAGTAGCTGGGCCTCCTGTGGCCGGGAAGAGACAGGTCTCAAGCATCCAGCATTCACAGGCCGTGAGCCAACAAACTGGTTCTCTGCATCCTCCACAGCCGACAAGAAATCCTACAAAGAAGCAGAGACAGCAGGTCTTGGCATCTGGAAATCAAGGAACACTCTGCTTTTACTGCTTCGGGCACGTCGTGTGTCTGTGTGTACAGATACTCGCAAACAAGAAACCAAGGTGTGAAAGGCAGTGGTGGACTCTCTCACCACTTTTGACCTCGCCCAGGAGCCCACAACGAGGCTTCTGCCAGATGCATTCTAAGGTTAAGTCTTCAGGTAGCTTCTCTCTTTCTTCAGTCTCAGGTGGGGGGGTGGGGAGGGGTGGTGGCGGCAGTTGGGGGAGCAGTAGGAGAAGCAAAGGAACCAGGTCACCCAGGAGTCAAACAAATCATCCAAGGTCACACACCCATCTCAAGGAAACTAGCTTCGTGGTGTCGAGCCTGTGCACTAGGCATCTATCCATCTGGTCCTGCTGCCTGTCCTCCACCCACTCCTCACCCCCACCACACACACACACACGCACACACACGCACACGCTTAGTCTTCAGTAAGCCAGAGAGTCCTTGGAGCCTGCAAAATAGATAGAAGTTAAATATAGCTTTTCAGGCAGGTAAATGAAGTATGGATTCCGGTTGGGAAGCAAGGGGAGATTGACACCTTCAAGAGCAACAGACCTGTTCCGAAGGTGTCAGAACTGCTGATTTAACTGACAGGAAGGTCCCCTCCACCTCCACCCCCCGCTGCTGTACTGGACTGTCCAGGCTAGAGAAAGGATCTTTCTTGCTTCGTGTATCATCAGGAGAGTAGCATACTCTAACAGGACTACCTTAGGACTTAGTAATAATAATATTATAATTACAGCAGCAATAAAATCCTGATGGCCCTGGGAGTTGATGCAGCCCTTTTCCGCTGAAGAGCTCACTCTCAGACATGATGTCATCTGTCTTGGGAAAGGGGAAAGGGACTGGTCATGGAACAGAAACTTGAGCTGTCAGAGTCCTTCACTCTTAATTCCATTACTAGCCTAGCAGTCCTACCATGACCTGGTAAGACCCAGGAGGGTCATTTTTTTCAGCCCGTAATTACACATCTCCAAAGCTGAAAGACAAAGACAAGGACGCATATCTCCTTGACAAACCTGGCAGTTTTGAATTATTTGTAAAAACAAAAATCAAGTCCCCAAGTGATAACAAAACATCTAACATTTGAAAAACCTCACTGGGTGCCAGGTACCATGTAAACATTTTACCAGAATTCTCTCCATGAGTTCTCATGATGACCCTATGAATAGGTACTATTATTGTCCCTGTTTTATGGATACAGAAACGGAGACTCAGAGAGGTTAAGTAACTTCACAGAACCAGGACTGGAACCCATAAGTGCCTTTGTCACTATGTCTTGGGGCCTCAATGAATGAGACAAGCCAGAGATGGAATTTTAAGAGGTCTGAGGAAGGTCTGCTTTTCCCTTCAAACCTCGGGTTCCAAAAGCCTCAAAGGAAGGGAAGCATGGGACTGTGGCTGCCAGAAGGGTCCCTGGTGCAGCATTCACCATCTCACTAGGCACCAATTAGGCATCCGGACAAATTCTAAACGTGATTTTTAAAGCAAATCACTGGGAGACAAAAAAGTAGGCTTGAATGGCTTGTCATTGATAAAACTAGAGCAACTCTAGTCTATAAATGTAGTTTAATAGTTTCCATGTACATTAGACTGGAGTCAGGAGGCCATCCTGGCTGTTGGTGTCGTATTCTTTCTTTTTCATCTATTTATTTATTTATTTGGCTGCGTTCAGTCTCTGTTGCCGCACACGGGCTTTCTCTGGTTGCATCGAGCAGGGGCTGCTCTTCGTTGCAGTGCGCGGGCTTCTCATTGCAGTGGTTTCTCTTGTTGTGGAGCTCGGGCTTTAGGCACGTGGGCTTCAATATTTGTGGCACGCGGGCTCAGTAGTTGTGGCCCGTGGGCTCCAGAGAGCAGGCTCAGTAGTTGTGGTGCACCGGCTTAGTTGCTCTGCGGCATGTGGGATCTTCCTGGACCAGGGATGGAACTGGTGTCCCCTGCATTGGCAGGCGGGTTCTTAACCACTGCGCCACCAGGGAAGTCCCTGGTGCTGTATTCTTAAGCAATTATTTACCTTTTGGAGATTTACTCATTTAAATCCTGTTTCTTTCTGAAAAGGATTTGAGATAGCAATTTTGGGCCTCCTAGATGAAACTATATCTGTTAGATCTGAGTGGGAAGACAGCTGTGCAGATCACTAGTTCAGTGGTCTCTGGCTGCACCCAGAGATTAGGAATACCCCTGCCTGCGCCCATTCCCAGAAATTCTGATGTAACTGGTGTGTGGTAGGGCCTCGGCAGAGGTGATTCTAACATGCCAGCTTCATATCTAGTCTAACGTGTCATCTTCTGAGGAGAGAGGGGGAAGGGAAGAGTGTTTATGGCAGAAGAACGGCCATCACGTGTGATAGGAGAGAAAATGGAAGGCCACAGAATGCAGTACTTTGCCCTGGCTCAGGTAGCCAGTTGGTGACCCCAGGCCTCCTGCTGTCCAGTAACTGTGCTGTCTCTCCCTAAATTTTCTTCCCACATCAAGTACGTCATCGTGGGGCTTCCCTGGTGGCTCAGTGGTTAAGAATCCGCCTGCCAATGCAGGGGACACGGGTTCGAACCCTGGTCCAGGAAGATCCCACATGCAGCGGAGCAACTAAGCCCGTGAGCCACAACTACTGAGCCTGCGTTCTAGAGCCCGCGAGCCACCACTACTGAGCCCACATGCCTAGAGCCTGTGCTCCACAACAAAGAGAAGCAACCGCAATGAGAAGCCCACGCACCCCA
This sequence comes from Phocoena phocoena, assembly GCF_963924675.1. NCBI lineage: Eukaryota > Metazoa > Chordata > Mammalia > Artiodactyla > Phocoenidae > Phocoena > Phocoena phocoena. The sequence goes on from NC_089237.1 coordinate 18,073,876, forward strand.
ACCAAGAGTAGCCCCCGCTCGCCGCAACTAGAGAAAGCCCACCTGCGGCAACGAAGACCCAATGCAACCAAAAAATAAATAAATAAATAAATTTATATTTAAAAAAAGTATGTCATCGTGAAGGTGAATCCAATCATCCACGTGACACAGCTTCCAGGCAAGGGCCCTTATAATTTAAAGGTATGACAATTAAGCAGCTCATCTTTCTGGTTTTTCATTTGTTTCCAAGACAGTTAAGTGGGTTGTTTACATTTCTCATCATTTCTCAGCCTCTCACAGACAAAAAAAGATATACATGTCAAGTAAAAGGAAACTTGGGCTCTGGGCCTGGGTGTTTACATCTTAAGACCTTCTCTGCCATCTCTGTTCACCAACACTTCTTTACCTCATCTTCAAACTCCTCTTCCACAGCAAACAGCTTCTGCAGACTGCATGCCTGAAAGGAAAACAAAGCAATTGAGGTTGGAGGAGAAATACCGTTTGCAAGTACATTCTGTCCTCACTCTGCTTTTTCCCAATTCTAACAAGACCATCAGGTTTACTGTTTTCTGTTTGTTTGTTTTTCTGCTAGTGTTGGGGGGAGGAATAAGGGATGAGGAGAGAAGAGATGGGATTTACTTAAAGACTTAGATGACTTAGAATCCTTTCTTGTAAAATAATTCACTCAGGTCCATTTGCATTAATCTTTTTTTTTAAGATTTATTTATTTGGTTGTTGTTTTTTTTTTTTTTTTGGCTGTGTTGGGTCTTCGTTGCTGCGCGCGGGCTTTCTCTAGTTGTGGCGAGCAGGGGCTACTCTTCGTTGCAGTGCGCAGGCTTCTCATTGTGGTGGCTTCTCGTTGCAGAGCATGGGCTCTAGGCATGCGGGCTTCGGTAGTTGTGGCACGTGGGCTCAGCAGTTGTGGCGCACGGGCTTAGTTGCTCCACGGCATGTGGGGTCTTCCCAGACCAGGGCTCGAACCCGTGTCCCCTGCATTGGCAGGCGGATTCCTAACCACTGCGCCATCAGGGAAGCCCTGCATTAATCTTGTAATAAGAGGGAGGAAGCAAAGAGAAGACTGCCCACGGGAGCCTGCGTCATTCTTTAGACCCAGCACTGTGCAGTGGGCCTAAGGATTTTGCAACATCCCAAAGGTTTGGTGTTTGGAACCTTTGTCAAACATAAGGACACTCCCATAAATCCAAGCATGCCCAGCCTAGTGGCCTTGAGTCTGAGAGTCAAGCTAGTAGTTTTTATCTAATCCAACACCCAAAAGCTAGGGTCCCAGGAGGGTGGGATGCCTCCCAGTCCACAGTTCAGTTCCTTCGTTCTGGGCAGCAGGGCTGCTGTGGCCAACATTAAAAGTGTGTCACTCCTAGAGTCAAGGGCTGTGCCTAACCTCAGACGCCAGAGCAGCAAGAGCTACAGTTAGGGAGACCGATCCCGGAACGTCAAGGATCAGACTGGAAGGGTTAGGGGGAGAAGGAGGGCCCAAGAGGCGTGACGTTTGAGCACACCGGGAAGGATGAACAGGAGTTCTCCAGGATGAAATGGAAGGCAAGAGGCAGGAAACTGAGGCCCAGAGGGAGGTGAGTGGAGAGGCCTTCCCTGAGGGTCCGGGCGCGTCCACGTCGAGCCCTGACTAGGGCCCAGGCCTCCCGACCCCACCGAGCTCTCTCCTAAACCCTAACCCGGCCCTGCAGCTCGCACGGGGGAGGGGCTGGAACCCGGAAGGCAGGTCCATGCGGCCAGGAGACCGGGCGGCCGGGTGGTCCCAGGCAGGGCATTACCATGGCGACGGCCGGTAGTCTCCGGCCGCGGCTTGGCCGGGTAGACCCCGACTCTAGGGGTCACCGGGGCCTCGGCCTTGGTCCAGGTGGCAGGGTCAGAGTCCGGGCGACAGAGTCTCTGGGGCGAGCTCGGAGAGAGGCGTCTTCGCAGCCCAGGTGGAGGCCGAAGGTGGGTGGTCGGGAAGCTGCGGCTGGCGTCCTAGGCCGCTTTCGAAGCCGCCGCCACTCAGCGTCTCCGCCCTCTTAAAGGGGCAGGTCTATTTCTATCCCGCCGACACAAAGGCCCTTCACCGCAGTCTTCCGCCCCGGCCTTAAAGGGAAACGAATGAGCTCTCGGTCGCCCCCCAGCGGCCCCTAGGGCCCAATCCGCTTGTTCAATGCGCGCTCAGGTGAGAGCAAGGTTGGGAATTTGGGGCCCATTGCATCCCATCCTGCCCACGCTCCTCTCTTGTGTTAAGCATACTAGGGACTGAGTACTACAGCGGGACTCTCATTCACACCAGAATCTACCCTGTTGCTCTGTCTGTCTGTTCATCTCTCCATCCATCCATCCATCTATTCTTGCCACGCGTATATTAAGCAAGGTATTCTCCGTCGGGCTCTTTTCATCCTTCATGTTTCAGCTTAGATCTCAGATCTTCCCTGTCACCTTATCTCTCAAGTAACATCCCTCTCCCCATCACAACGCTTAATTTCCTTCACAGCATTTTTCATTATTTATAATTGTCATGGTTTCCATCTTTTTAAAAATATTTATTTATTTATTTGTGTGTAGTACGTGGGCCTCTCACTGCTGTGGCCTCTCCCATTGCAGAGCACAGGCTCCGGACGCGCAGGCTCAGCGGCCATGGCTCACGGGCCCAGCCGCTCCGCGGCATGTGGGATCTTCCCAGACCGGGGCACGAACCCGTGTCCCCTGCATCAGCAGGCGGATTCTCAACCACTGCGCCACCAGGGAAGCCCAAAAATATTTATTTATTCATTTTTGGCTGCATTGAGTCTTAGTTGAGGCACCCGGGATCTTTCGTTGTGGTGCAATGGGCTGTTCATTGCGTCGCACAGGCTTCTCTCTCTAGTTGTGGCGCAGGCTCAGTAGTTGCCGCGCACAAGCTTAGTTGCCCCGCGGCATGTGGAATCTTAGTTCCCCAACCAGGGATAGAAGCGGTGTCCCTGCATTGCAGGGCAGATTCTTAATCCCTGGCCCACCAGGGAAATCCCATGATTTACATCTTTACTGTCTGTCTTCCTCACTAGAATATGAGCCCCATGAGTGTAGGGACCTTGTCTGGCTTGTTCAATTTTGTATCCCAGCACTTAGAACAATGACCCATAGAGTTATTGAATGAGTGACACAGCGACTACTATTTAACAGGCACAGTGCTTGACACTGGAGATGAAGAAATGAATGACTCCTTGTGCTCTCAAGTTCATGAACAAGTCAAGGAGGGAATTCCCTGGTGGTCCAGTGGTTAGGACTATGTGCTTTCACTGCCATGGACATGGGTTCAGTCCCTGGTTCGGGAGCTAAGATCCCACAAGCCGCACGGTGGCCAAAAAATATATAAAATAAATAAAATATGAACAAGTCAGGGAGATCAAAAGATAGAGTCCAGGAGAGCTGTGCAGACAGATGGGCAGGGGCCCAGAGATCTGGGAAGGCCAGCTCTTATCACTAAAGCCTACTGTGGTTACTGATTCAGCCCAACCTCAGTTTCCCTTTTTGCTTGTCACAAGAGAGATAGTCAGAGAGACAAGAGTTGCATGGTTTTGAGGACTCAAAAGGCAGAAGGAAGGTAGCTGACTCGAGTTCTTAACAATCTGATCTGAACCAGCCATGGATCTTCCCTAGGGTAGCCTGCTTGGTCTGGCCTGGCCACTGGGCAGCCTATGGCTTCCATCATTACTCCATGTGGACCAGCTAACCTGTCATATGTCAGAATAGAGGCCAGAATGGTACTGAGAGAGGAAACCTGGACTTCTAATTCTCATTCAAGTTAGGAATTCCTTCAAGGTCTCTGTGCTTCTGAGCTAGAGGACAAAACCCCAACCCTCCCATTTACAGGCCCCCTCTCCTCCCAGGAATCCCAGGCACAGCTCACCCTGGATCTGGGCTCTGTCAGCTCCAGTTGAAGGGACACCACAGAGCCCAAAAAGCCAAAAGGAATAATATCAACTCCTACTCACACCGTAATTTCCATCTTCCAATTTTATTTTATTTATTTATTTATTTTAATTAATTTATTTTTGGCTGCATTGGGTCTCCATTGCCGCGCAGGCTTTCTCTAGTTGTGGCGAGCGGGGGCTACTCTTCGTTGCGGTGTGCGGGCTTCTCATTGCAGTGGCTTCTCTTGTTGCGGGGCATGGGCTCTAGGCACGCGGGCTTCAGTAGTCATGGCATGTGGTCTCAGTAGTTGTGGCTCGTGGGCTCTAGATTGCAGCCTCAGTAGTTGTGGCGCATGAACTTTGTTGCTCTGCAGCATGTAGGATCTTCCTGGACCAGGGCTGGAACCCGTGTCCCCTGCATTGGCAGGTGGATTCTTAACCACTGCTCCACCAGGGAAGCCCCTGATTTTATTTTTATTTATTTGTTTGGCTGCACTGGATCTTAGTTGCAGCACGCGGGATCTTTGCTGCGACGTGTGCAATCTTTTGTTGCCGCGCGGGGGCTTCTCTCTAGTTGTGGCCCACAGGCTCTAGAGCACACAGGCTCAGTAGTTGCAGTGCGTGGGCTACGTTGCCCTGAGGCATGTGGGATCTTATTTCCCCCACCAGAGATGAACCCGCATCCCCTGCACTGGAAGGCGGATTCTTTACCACTGGGCCACCAGGGAAGTCCCCATTATATTGTTTTGCCTTTTAGAATTCCAACGAACTAGGTTCTTAACCTGGGGATTTAGGGAATATGAATCCCTTATAATTGCCCAAAACATCATGTGCCTATGCACATATGCCTTATTCTGAAAGAAAATCATGGCTTTTATTACATTTTCATGGGTCAGAAGACTTTGCCTTGCACTGTCTCAGGACCAGGATACACCCTAACCCCTCATCCCCCTCCATCCCTTATCTTGTCTGGATGCCTTACATTCTACATCAGGCCTTACCATCTCCTGCCTGGGCTATCGCCATCCATAGCCTCCTGCATGGTCTCCCTAGTCCAAACTCTCCTCCTTTCTGTCCACTCTTTGAACATGCAAATGGCATACTATTTTTCCACTGTAAAAATTCTTCAGTCCCTCCCAGTCACCTGAGGATGACATATAAAATCCCCAGGGACTGCAATGCCCTGTCATCTGATCCCCTGCCCTATCTCATCTCTCAACCAATATCCCAGTCAATACCAATCCCTTTCCACCCCACTCATTCTTCATGCCTCATGTCACATGCTGCCTCCTCCAAGAAGCCTTCCTTGACTGCCCCAGGCAGACCCAGGTTTCCTTCTTGGGTCCTTGCACTTGGGGGCTACCTCCATGATAGCTTAGGTCCCTTGTATGCCCTGTATTGCCTTCAAATTTCCCTGACACCTCCCTGCTGGCCTTTGAACTCTTTCAGGGCAATTGACCATAGGGTTTCACTTTTGTGAGCCAGCACTTGGCATGGGACCTGGCACACAGAAGACACTCAGTAAGCGTTTGTTGAATGACCTAATGCCCTTTGTCAGAAGGGAGTGCAAAGGAGTCTAGGTAAATCCATGCTCACTTCCCTGTACAGTACCCGTACTTATTGGAAGCGGAGCCTCACCTTCTTAGACACAAGAGAGAGAACACCTGTATTTGTGTGTGTGTGGTGTGTGTGTGTATGTGTGTGTGTGTGTGTGTGTGTGTGTTTGGAGACAGCATGCTGCACTGCCTATGGAGTTAGGCAAATGTTGGTTCGTATTTGACCCTGCTGCTAACTGGCTGTGTGACCTTGACTAAGTTGCTTTCCCTCTCTGAACCTTAGTTGTCCCCTCTATGAAAATGGAATAATGCATCTTCCTCACAGGGTTGCTGTGAGATTAAAGGAATTAATGCATTGAAATGGCTAACTCCATGCCTGGCACATTGGCAGGGGCTAAACAATGTGGGTTCCCTTCCCCCTCTACTTGAGTTTGCAAACCTGTGCTGAGATTTGTTATGGGAACCACAAGGCTTGAGTTTGTATCTATTTCAGCATATTTGCAAGTGTATTTCTTCCTAATTTGTATTTTGATCGTATGAGCAGTTGTATGCGATTCGGGGTGATGATGCGTGTTTATGTGTTTACGTTTGTCTTGGTATGGACAGTGGCATACACTGGAAGTGTGTACACACACTGAGAGTTTTGTGTGGCTGTGTTGGTGGGTGGGTGTTGCATGTTGAATGAGCATGTGGAATGTGTGTGGAATTAAGTGTGTGTTGTGTGCTACCTACGAGGGTGGGGGTCTGAGTGTATGGGAGTGGGGGAAGGGCTGGTCTGTTTGTGTGGCATTATGTGTGTGAAGGCTGTGTAGACCAGCACCGTCGCATAGAACTTTCTGCCTTGTCCAATAGAGTAGCTATTAATAAGAGCACATGTGGCTATCGAACACTTGAAATGTGGCTGGTGAGACTGAGGAACTGAAGCTTTAATTGGATTTAATTTTAATCAATTTAAATGTAAATAGTCACAGGTAGACTATTGACAGAAACCTCAAACTTGTTCTCCACAGACCAAGTGATGTGCTTCTCCCTCCCTCTTATCATGGAAACCCATCCATCGCGTCCCGACCCCAGCAGGGAAATAGACCCGCTGGAGCCCCGCCCGCGCGTGTATGCGCGTGTGCGCGCGTGTGAGACGTACAGAGGGGGCTGCTACCGCCTCCCCCCAACCAGCTCCCCCCTCCACCCCCCGCAAGTCCCCAGGCGAGCAGTGAATCAGCCTGACAATGAGGTGAGTCATTCATGAACTGCTCTGGCCGACCCAGCAGGCGGGAAGCTAACGTCAGCCAGCCTCCCAGTCCTACCCCCCAACCCCCCGGTGGGATCGCTCAACCCCACGCACTGCAGATGTTGAAGAAACTGACGCGGGCGGATCAAGGCACTAAAGCTCATCTCCTCGGCCCCTCCCTTTGGTTTGCAATCCATTCATCCTCCAGCCCCTTTCTCCCCTCCGGTGGCGTGTGAATCATGACAAGATCTACGCCTCCAGTCCTACACCCACCTCCCCCAAGCCTCTCGCAGACGGTCTTCTTCCAAGGTTGGGAGGTGGGGGCAAGGAGGCTGGACACCTGGTGGGACGCCAAGGTCTGGCTTTGGACGGGAGGCTGACTCTCTCCGAACCGTGGGGGTGGGCGGGGCTCAGGGCAGGCTGCAGCCGGCTGGGTCTCTGCGAGCCGACATCCAGCTTGCCTGGAGCACCAAGACCAACAGGGGTCAGCAGGGAAGGAGTTGGTGAAGCTTGCTGCCTGGAGCACCTGTGGCTGGTGGTGAGGAGGGGATGGGGCAGGGGCAGCAGCATTCCTCTGGTTTCCAGGGAGGTCCCAGTCCCACATAGTGTCTCTCCAGTACCTGATAATCTTCAGAACCTGGTAGATGCTCTCATCTGCCCTCCTCTACCTGTTTCCCCAACCCCCAGCCTGAACCCCACCACCCAGCGTCAATCAGCCTTCTTCTCTTGGGCTGAATGTCACTTGGGCTTGGACAACTTGGTCCCACGGTGGTGTCCTTTACAGGGTCGGAAATAAATCATCAAACACCTTAAAAATGTGTAGACCCTTTGACAAAACAGCTCTACCTCTAAGAATTTATCCTAAGAAAATAAAAACTGATGTGTGCAAGGATTTAGCTACAAGAGGGTGCATCACATCATTATTTAAAATGGTGAAAAATTTGAAACAACCCAAATTTCCATCAAAAAGGGATTGAATAAAGAAACTGGTAAAACAACACAATGGAATGCTGTGCAACCTTTAAAAATTATGTTGTGGAAGAAGATTTGATGCCATGGGAATATTTTCATGATGTATTACATTAAAAAATTAGATAGTAAGATATTGTATACTGTGTGATACAATTTTTCTTTTTTTTAAAATTTATTTATTTACTTTATTTATTTATTTTTGGCTGTGTTGGCTCTTCGTTGCTGTGCGCGGGCTTTCTGTAGTTGCGGCGAGCGGGGGCTACTCTTCGTTGCGGTGCGCAGGCTTCTCATTGTGGTGGCTTCTCTTGTTGCGGAGCACGGGCTCTAGGCGCGCGGGCTTCAGTAGTTGTGGCTCACGGGCTCTAGAGGGCAGGCTCAGTAGTTGTGGTGCACGGGCTTAGTTGCTTGGCGCATGTGGGATCTTCTCGAACTCATGTCCCCTGCATTGGCAGGTGGATTCTTAACCACTGCGCCACCAGGGAAGCCCATTTCTTGAAAAAATATGAACATAGGAAAAAGATTAGAAAAGCATTTACCCAATTACTAATAATTGTTCTCATTGAATTATGCACTTAGGAGTGATTTTATTTTCTTCTTTGTACTTCTCTAATCTCCCTCTACATTAAGAGTTTGTGATTTTTGGGACCTCCCTGGCGGTCCCGTGGTTAAGACTCTGCGCTTCCACTGCAAGGGGACATGGGTTCGATCCCTGGTCAGGGAACTAAGATCCTGCATGCTGCTCCACGCGGCCAAAAAAAAAAAATTAAATAAGAAAAAAAGAGTTTGTGACATTTTACAACAGAAAAAAATAATTATTAAATATTTTAGAAAGCCATTTGTGACGGTGGTAATGGGAATTAACTGTAAATGGGCATTTTATTGGGTGATGAAAATGTTTTAAAATTGGATTATGTGACGGTTGTACAAATTGGTAAATTTACTAAAAAAATGTTGAATTGTATCCTTAAAGTGGGTAACTTTTTGTTTAAAAACTCTTAACTCTTAACAAAAGCCATTTGCTGGGCTGTCTTCCAACCTGAACTTGAGGTCTAGGAGTAGGGATGCCAGATAAAATATAGGACACCCACTTAAATTTGAGTTTCAGATAAGGAATAATTTTAAAATATAAGTATAAAAATAAATAAGTTTAAAAAAGTCAGGAGCTCTTTATGTAAGTATACAAAATTATTCCTTGTTCATCTGAAATGTAAATTTAACTGGGAATCCTCCCCGCCCCACCCCCCACCCCCTCCCCGCCCCCCCAATTCTGGCAACTTTAATCTGGAATCCTTGTTCCTACAGCATCCCTGGGGCAGAGAAACAGACCTGGGGGTGGACATCTGGGCTTGCACCTCCACCCACCCCTAGGGCAATTCTATAGATACTAAGTCTGGGAGAGTGGGATGGGGATCTCAGGAGTTGGAAACGGCAAGGTGGGAGAGGGTGGGGCAGAGATCATTTCCAGTGTAGAAGGTGAGTTCCTTGCTCAGGGAATGGGAGTGGCCGGAGCATTACAGCGGGCCCTGAACCAAGGGGCGGTAACACCAAGGCTGGAGGTGAGGGTCGGGCTTACCCTTTGCCATGCCCTGTGCTAGCTCTTCACACAGGTACCCCACATCCTGCTCTAGCAACCCAGGGAGGAGGAGGTCATTGTCCTTTCTTATGAGTGAGGAAATTCTAAAAGATAAAGTAAATTTCCAAGTTTACATAGCTGGTAAGTGGCAGAGCGTCAGCTCAGGTCTAGGTCTTTACCCTTTCATTGGGGCTGGGTCCAGTGGTTAAACTGATCGCACTCTGGGCTCTGATAACCTGGGGTCAGATCCCTGTATCCTTACTTACTGAGTCTGCTGCTTTTGGCAATTTCCTTATGTCTCCTGAGCCTCAGATCCTTCATCTTTAAAGTGGGGGCAATAATAATAACAATAATAGTAATAGCAACAGGACACTCATCTTGTGGAGTTGGGAGGATGAAGTGAAATGGTGCAGGTAAAGCCTGTTGCCTGCTGCTCCGTCTGTCTGCTGGGCAGGACGAGTCCTCAGTGGGTGTGCTAGAGAGGCCCTACTGCTTGAGGGTGATGGAATGTCCTTTCCAGACTGTAAATCAAGGCCTTCTCATTGGGGGGTCCTCGGTCCGCAAGGAGTTCCCAGGAGAAAGATGACACCGCGATGTCTCTGCGTATGCGGGGGAGACCCTTCAAACCTGGGGGGACCTCATCTGGCACTGTACCCACAGAGTCTGGGTTCTGCCCTGGTCCTGACACTTACTGATTGCTTAACCTCACTGGGCCTCTGTCTCCTTATCTATAAGATGGAATAGCACCTACCTTGTAGAATTGTGAGAATGGTAATACATGTGACAGGGCCTTTCAAAAGGAAGTTGCTCAATAAATGTTTAGCAGAAAGGGGGCAAAATGTATGTCAGGACTTCCCTGGTGGCTCAGTGGTTAAGAATCCGCCTGCCAGTGCAGGGGACACGGGTTCGAGCCCTGGTCCGGGCTCGAACTAAGCCCCTGCACCACAACTACTGAGCCTGTGCTCTAGAGCCCACGTGCCACAACTACTGAAGCCTGCGTACCTAGAGCCCGTGATCCACAACAAGAGAAGCCACCTCAATGAGAAGCTCGTGCACCACAACGAAGAGTAGCCCCTGTTCACCGCAACTAGAGAAGGCCCGTATGCAGCACAAAGACCCAGTGCAGCCAACAAAACAAAACAAAATTTTGTCAACCAAAGACGACTTGCTGGAGGGACACAAATTGGGCCAGTTTGGTGTGGCTGTGGCCCATGCCCCTCCGTGTAGCATCAGTCCATTGTGTCTTGTTCTCTATGGTTTCATGACCTCAGGGCCAAGAGGGCCTTCCAGAATCACAGTGCCCAATCCTCCGATCACAGAGGGGAAACTGAGGCTCAGAGAGGGCAAATGATTTGCCTGAGCTTCTATAGGCAGAACTGGCCTGTGTCTCCCAGGTTCCCTCCTTCACCACTGCTTCACTCTGCTTCTTGGGGCTCTGTTGTTTCCACAGGATCATAAGCTCCCAGAGGGCAGGCACATTTGCACCCTCTGTCCCCTCCCCGACATGCACACCCCGCCCAGAGAAGATGCCCTGGAGGGACCTGCAGACATTTGGAATGTGACTGGCCATAACCGCCCTTGCACTGTTGTGCTCATGTGGCCTTGACTCCTGAGTGGGCAGACAGGAACCCCGTATAGTCCAGGAAATCCTGGGCCTCACTTCCAGGTCCCAGCAGGGCGGTGGGGGAGAGGTTTCCTTTTCAGCTACAGTCCCCTGGGCCTCCTGCTCTTCTTGCTGCTAGAGGGGTAAGAAGCCTCTGTGTGGGTCACTCTGGGTCCTGGCGGGTAGCGGGGGTGGAGTTAGGCTGAGAAGCTTTTTCCCACCTCTGTCCCAGGCCTCCTGGTCACCTGCTGTCCTTTAGCAGGTAGCTAGCTGCTATGCGAGGCTCTTGGTCGATATACTGGCAGCTTTTTTCTGCTTTCTCTCTCTACATAACATATATATTAAAGGTACCATGACAAATGGTGGTAGCTGCACCCAGAATTGTCTTTATTTTTAAACAAATTCACAGCTTATTCCAGAAGCCACAGCACTGGCTTTCTCAAGGCTCGGCCATTGCCGAGTGAAGAGACAGTGACCTGCTTCCAATCTCTGGGCCAGGAAGGTAGGAGGTAGGAGGCCTGGGAAAGGACAGAAAGTGTCGAGGGCTAGGTAAGGCTTTCAAGTGAGAAATGACTGAGGCCCTCACCTCTAGCCACTTGTTTTGGTTTTGGTGTTTTAGAGCTACAGCTGTAGAATTGTTAGCTCACAGAGCTGGAAAAATCCTCAGAAGTCATCCGTTCAATTATACCATTTTACAGGTGAGCAAAGTGAGGTCCAGGGGGTAGCAGCCTTCCCAGGCACCTGTATGTTGCTCTTCTTCCAAACATCTCAAATAGTCAAGCGTGACTGTATCCTGGATGCTGGCCTGAAACAGGTTTCCTTCTGCCCCAAGCCTGGAGGAGGGGGTCCTGGGAGGAAGGCAGGAGAGGGAGGGGAGGAGGAAACTGTTTTTCCATCTTTCCTTTTCAACTTCACCTGTTGGACCCTCCAGAAATGTCTCCAGCTGGAAGGAAGAAAATCCAGTCCAACCCTCTCATCCTACAGGTAAAGAAACAGAGGCCCACGGAGAGGAAGGGACTTGTCCAGGGTCACGCTGGGAGGCCTGGGCCAAACTCAGGCATCCTGGGGGCAGTTTTCATTACACTCTGCATAGCTCAGTCCTCAGTGACATTCCTTTGCTTTGTGCCTTGGGGCACATGAATTGTTTGCCCTGAAATAAACTCTCTTGACTCTTGAATGTATTGTAAACCGCCCGTGGGCAGGACTGAACCTTAAAGCATGCTGAAGGAATGAAGGTCCCGCCTCAACTTCGAAGCCTAGCACTACGCTGGATGTTGTCATCACATCTAATTTGGGATTCTCAGAGGGTCAGGACTGAAAGGAACCTTGGAGAACAGAAGTCCAGTCCTGTTCCCCAGATAAGGACACCAAGGCCCAGATGGACGCATCCAATAGCATACCCGGATGGAGCTGATCCTAGGACCTAGGTTTTCTCATCTCCTGTCCTGTTTTCTTATTTATTTATTTATTTTTGCAGTCCCCAAAATACCTAGCATTGTGCTAGCCTGATAATTTTTCAATGAGCTCAATAAATTCTTGCTGAATGGACTAGAAACAACATGCCTCTACGTACAAGTTGCCCTTGGTAATTGATAAAAGCTTTAAAGAATGCGTATTTCCTTTGATAAATATCCAGTAAATCGGTGTTGTCTGAGTTTATCAGCTCAGTTCTTCCTTGTTCTATTAAATATTTTCCACCCGAGGCTGTATTTAGGCACAGCTGGACTATTTCCACCCCAGGCACCCTTTGGAGGCCGGCAGGGCCACCTAAAAAGTGTTGCTCCACCGGGGACCAGAGCTGTGGGCTGGACCGCTCTGACAAGGGCCACCCCAGAGCCTCTGGAATTCTATCCATGGATCTGAGGCTTTCTATCCCAGGAGAGATTCTGGGTGAGAGTTTGCAGGTAAGAGCACATTGGCACTGGGTGCCCTGTCTGTTCCCCAGGTAATGCTAACTTTATTATTATTTATTTTTATTCGTTTATTTATTTATCTATTTTTGGCTTCGTTGGGTCTTCATTGCTGCACACGGGCTCTCTCTAGTTGCGGCGAGCAGGGGCCACTCTTCATTGCAGTGCGTGGGCTTCTCAATGCGGTGGCTTCTCCTGCTGTGGAGCACGGGCTCTAGGCGCGCAGGCTCAGTAGTTGTGGCGCGTGGGCTCAGTAGTTGTGGCACACGGGCTTAGTTGCTCCTCGGCATGCGGGATCCTCCCGGTCCAGGGATTGAACCCGTGTCCCCTGCACTGGCAGGCGGACTCCCAACCACTGCACCACCAGGGAAGTCCCTAATGCTAGCTTTAGGTGCTGTGTGAGTGAGAGGGATGTGGAGGGAGATGGGTGTAGCTGTTGGTTCCGCAGCATTCACCGAGCAGGGAGGAAGAGCAGGGAGGAAGGTTGCTCTCTGTCCTGCTCCAAGAACTGGCCAAGACATTTCTCATGATTTTAGACAGGAGTAGCCGCTCCCAGAGCCCCCGGCACTGCTGCTCACCACTCTTTTTTTTCCCCAGCCCTGATGCCTCCTTCTCAAAGTCCAGTGGTGCTGCCAACCTGTCAGGCTATAGGTTAAACACCTGGCTCTCCTCCAAGATTGATTTCCTTCTACCAAGAGGCCAGATTCACCACTGGGTCCCAGGGTCAGAAGTTTTCCCATCAGCTACTAGATCCCATCTGCCCGATCATTCTAAATTGGGAAACTGAGGCACTGGTTAAGGAGACAACCCTGTGACTCCTGTTTCCATGGTGAATGGTCCTGGCAATGGCCCACCCCAGGGACTCATAACAAAAGATAGTTTTATTCTCTGTGAGACACCCTAAGATCCTTAAAGGCCGTTTCATCTCTATATCTCCAGCACCTATCGTTTGTGCTCAAGAAAAGTAAGAAGAATTCATGTGGAATTATTTAACCCCACTTACCAGAGAAGGAAAAATCTGAAGGCTCATCAGGGCCCCATATGGTGAATTCTCCTAAGTTCTGGGGCATTTGGCCACGGCGGGGACAAGGAGTTGATCTCAGAAACCTACAGAGAACAGGGCTGGAGAGCCGGGCTTGGGAGCCCAGCTCCCCCAGGCCCTTTTCCTAGTATTTGGTGGGACAGCCAGAGAGACATGGGTCTCAATCCTAGTTCTTGCTTGCATGAACTCTGTGACTGGGCAAGTTATTTAGCTTCTCTGAGCCTCAGTCCCTTCATCTGCGGAATGGAAAGGGCCTGGCCATAAGACAGTTACTGACATCTATCATACCACATGGGGAGATTCTTCCCCATGTTCTGAGATCTTGAGAGAAGAAATTCCAGAGTCTTCAGTGTCCCTGAAACTTTATCTGCTATATGTCAGGTGATGTGCTAGGTGCTGGAAAGGCAACGAAATATATATGATCTTACGGCTTTTCTCAAGTGGCTCATACTCTGCTTGGGGAGGTAAAATATATGCACTGAAAAAGCAAAATCCCAACCCAACCTAACCACCCAAGAGACATCATAAGATTGCACAAGAATGACGGGAAATGGATGGCACCATCATTACAGGATAGAGGCAAGAAGACCCCTGTCTTGGAGTGACACAGGATGACTTTGTTGGGGTGGCCTTTCTGCTCAGAGTCCACAGTCAAACAGTGCTTATCCTAAAAAAAAAAAAAAAAAAAAGTGCTTATCCTGGCTAAGTCATTTAACACTCATTAGGGGAAGAGATGCCATATGCCATAAATAGATGTATAGTTACAAATTGTTATCAGCATCAGTGAAAGCATATGTGGGCTTCCCTGGTGGCGCAGTGGATAAGAATCTGCCTGCCAATGCAGGGGGCACGGGTTTGATCCCTGGTCTGGGAAGATCCCACATGCCACGGAGCAACTAAGTCTGTGAGCCACAACTACTGAGCCCGCCTGCCACAACTACTGAAGTCCGCGTGCCTAGAGCCCATGCTCCACAACAAGAGAAGCCACCGCAATGAGAAGCCCGCGCACCACAACAAAGAATAGCCCCCGCCCTCCACAGCTATAGAAAGCCCACGCAGCAATGAAGACCCAACGCAGCAAAAATAAATAAATAAATATTTTTTTAAAAAGGAAAGCACATGTAACAAGAGGATCTTATTTAATCAAAGGACCAAGGAAGACCTCTTATAGAAAGTGATGTTTTTTTGGATCACGCCCTTGCAGCTTGTGGGATCTTGGTTCCCTGACCAGGGATTGAACCCAGGCCCTTGGCAGTGAAAGTGCAGAGTCCTAAGAAGTTATATTTAATTGAGCTCTATGGATGAGTAAGAGTTAGCTCGGCAAATAGAAGAGGGGAAGGGAGCATTCCAGAAAGAAAAAACAGCCTGTGCAAAGGTCCTGGGGAGCAAGGGACACACTATTCACGGACATGAGAGAAAGCCACAATGGCTGGAGTATAGAGAGCTAAGGGAAGTGAGGTGAGGTGGGACCAGATCATGTAGAAGCTTCTAGGCTGTTTTTTATCCAAGTATGAGAAGTATGACCAGCTGCAGCAAAATTCCCTGTGGTACTTACTAAAAATGAAGATTCTAGGCCCATCCCCACCCCCACCTCTGTCACTGGGGTTCCGGAATCAGCATTTTGAACATGTTCCTTAGGTAATTTGTGAGTACCCTAAAGTTTGAAAACCACTCTTCTGGGACAGATACAGATTTCGGTGACAAAATTGGAAAGGTTTTAAGCCCTCCCTTGATTAGATTTGTGTTCTAAAAAGGTCATTCTGACTTTGGGAGAAGGCTGGGATGGATGTGGGGAGTGGACTGGTTGGGGAGGCAGCTATAATATCTCAGGTGAGGCATGATTTGGCTTCAGAAAAGGGGTGGGGATGAAGACAGGTGGGACCTATTCATGAGATACTTTGTAGGAAGAACCTTTATCATTTATTACAGAACATTGGGCTTCCCTGATGGTGCAGTGGTTAAGAATCCGCCTGCCAGTGCAGGGGACACAGGTTCAAGTCCTGGTCTGGGAGGATCCCACATGCTGCGGAACAACTGAGCCCGTGCACCACAACTATTGAGCCTGCACTCTAGAGCCTGCGAACCACAACTACTGAGCCTGTGTGCTGCAGCTACTGAAGTCCACAAGCCTAGAGCCCGTGCTCCGCAACAAGAGAAGCCACCGCAGTGAGAAGCCCGCGCACCACAATGAAGAGTAGCCCCTGCTCACCGCAACCAGAGAAAGCCCGCACACAGCACCGAAGACCCAGTGCAGCCAAAAATAAATAAATAAATTTATTACAGAAACATTTATATAGTCACTTTTTCCGATCAGATAAGTAACATGATAGTTGCAAAATTTCAGCTATACAGAAAAAGATAAAGAGGAAAGCAAAGGTAAATATTTTGCATATATTCTTATAGGCTTTTTGATATACAAACATATTCAGACATATGGATCTAGTTTTTTGTTGTTTATAATAATGGAACAATTCTGTAGTACTTGTTTGATTTCTGATTTTCAAGAGAATCGTATACCTTGAGCACCTTTTCAGGTCAATATGGACATATCATTTTAAATGTCTGGATCTGGATGGTATTCCTCTGAATGGATGTGCCTTAGTTTATTTGCCAATCCCCTACTGATGGATCTTTAGGTTGCTTCCAACTTTTCACATCATTAGAAGCGATCTCTTTCCTTCTATACTCAGTTTTGAACACAACAATATTTATTTCCTTAGAATACATTTTCGTTAGTGGAATTACCGGGTCACTGACAAACCACCTAGGTTCTATCACACATACTCATATTGTGTTCTAAGGGGAGCTGTAGAAGAGGATAGCACCGAAGCCAGGGACCGGAAGTCTTCCCTTTGAAGGCCTTGGACTATTACTACATTACAGCTCTACCCTGGCCTTTCCCATTCTTTTTTTTTTTTTTTTTTTTTTTCTTTTTTTTTTCTTGGCACACATTTAGCGTGTGCGGTCGGAACTGGCGGGTTCGAGACTTGTCCCAGACATCCACCCCCAGCCTGGACCCCTAGCTGGGGCCTCCACGGCCCTCCCAGCCCCTAGGAATCCATCCCCAGTTCCCCTCCCCCACCGCGGGAGGGCGTGTTAGGGAGCCGCTTAGGCAGGCAACGATTGCACCATCCACGGTTTGAAAAGGAAGTGGAGGAAGCGCAGGCAGGAAAATCATGCATCCCAAACGCCGAGCCCCCAGCAGCCAGGCCCGTACGCCTGCAGCGCTCCTTCAACCGCTACTCCCAGGGCTCCTTCAACCACTACTCCCAGGGCTCCGATCCCTTGCCTTCCTTCCTCTCCCCAGCCCAACTCTTTGCTGGGTACTGGCCCTTTTAGAAGCTGTCACGGTGGCGCTGTTGGCCCCGCCCGGCGGGGAGGGCCAAGAAGGAGGGGAGGGGTTGCTGGTGGCTGAAGCTGGGGGTGGGGGTGTGTGTGGGGGGGTGGTCTGGGTCTATTTTTAGCTCCGGGTCGAGTCACGTGACGGCAGTGACGTCTCGAATGTTGTTGTTGGTGGCGGCGGCGAGCGGAGCCGGAGGAGCCGCCGCAAAGATGGAGGAGCCGTCGAGGAGGTGCTGCCGCTGCTGCCGCCGCCGCTGCTGCCGCCGCCGCCCGCGAAGCCGGAGCTCGAGCCGCAGGGGGTGAGCGCGCCCCACCAGCCCCGATCCCATCTCCCCCAGGCTCCCCGGACTCGACGCGGCGCCCCCTCCTCCCGCCGTCGCTGCCCGCGGGCTCCCCGAGCGCGCGTCGCGCTCCGCGCCCCCCTTCTTCCCTCCCGGCGCCCGGGTGCCAGTAGGCGCCCCCCGGGAGCATCGCCAGCCGGTAGCCGGGCCTCTGGGTTACTGCGCGCGCCCCTCCCCGCCCCTCCCAGGCAGGGGCGCCTTCCCTGCAGGTAAGGGAGGGGCCCGTCTTCCCGCTACCTACACCCCCAGATGGCCGGGAGACCGGCCGGGGATGTCTGATTTGTCCTCTCCCGGGAGACGCGTGGTGCGTTGCAGGGCGTTTTGAGCCCTGCACCCGGATTCTGTGCAAAGCCCTCTTCGCTGGACACCCTTTCTTGGTACTCTGAGGTGAGGGGCGCTGCCCACCCCACAGCGCTTCTAGCCATACCTCAGAACGCATCCTTGATTTTGTGTCCTTGACATCCGTGCTTGAGGAGGGGGCCTGCGGGCCCACCTCACTTCTCTCTCCCATTATTCTCACCCCCTCCCCCGTGAGGCGTTACTGCGTTTGTTCCCACCCTCTTCTCCCGTCTGACACCCTGGAGCCAGAGAGAGAGAGCTAGGAGATGAAAGCTGCCCCCCTTCTTGTCTGGGGTGGAGGCCCCCCATTTTTCATCCTGGGTCTGTATCTCACAGAGAGAGGGACACTGCCTGTGCCTTTTAACTTGGGTAGGCTGCTTCCCCACCCCACCCTTCCCTGGGCCCCTGGGGAAGATGAGAATTGGCTGGGTGATAAGTAATTAATCTGGGAGTCTGGTTGTGGGGAGAGAAGAGGGGAAGGTGGGAGCACCCCATTTGGGGGAGGAGATGACCACATGATGTCCCCCGTTGGCCTTCTGAGATGAGGTGTGTCCCTAAAGAGGAAGGGTAGCAGCTGCAGTTGCTCTTGGGGGTGCTCAAGAGACCCACCACTCTGACAGTGACCACTGTGCTTCTGGGGCCTGGAATGAGCTTTGGCGACTGGGGGTGATGATGGTGGTGACTGGGTTCAGGGTCCAACTGGGAGGGAAGGATGGAGCAGACCATAGGAACAAAAGGAGGCAGGGGGTGGGAGATCAGGAGTCTTAGCCAGAAGGACCCATGACCAGACTGCTTTGCAGGACTGGAGCCTGGAGCTGGGTCCTGCCCTGGGCCTCCTCAGGTTCAGAGGATGTAGGCAGGGAGGGTCCTCAGTTCGAGTTCCAGGCAACAGGGGCCCTGAGCCTATGCTGGCTGTTTAGGCGCTGGGCTGGGCTGGGCTGGGCTGGGGATGGTGGGTGAGCCATGTTGGGGGCTGCCTGCTTCTTCATTTCAGTCTTCCTTCCTTCCTCTTCCTCTTAAACACAAAGCTTGGGGAGCCCTTAGTTTGCCTCCTGCCCCTTCTCTTGAATCTTCTCTTTGCTCTATCTCCCCTTGGACTTGGATCTGGGCTATGTCCAGACAAGGCAGGGTGGGCGTCTCTGAGTTAGAGGGGTGGGCCCCTAGCGTCTCCACTATATGCCGGGAATGTATGCCTGCCAGGGGCCAGAGAGACCTACCAGGTGCAATTTACTTGGGGGCAAGGATGGAGGACATGTTAGCTCCGTGCCAGCCTCCCCTTCCCAATATATCCTCCTCTGTGGCTGGATGGAGTAATCTGGGGGGGGGGGAGGGCAGCACTATCACATGCCCCACCCACTCTAAGTAGCTGCAGAGACAAAGGTTTGCATTCCCTTCCCTAGGGGTGGCATCTTAGCTGTGTGTTTAGAAATGGGGGCTGGGGCTGGGGGGTGGTGGTGTGGGGCGGGGAGTTTGTGTTTCTGCAGGGGGGAGGGGGCATCAGCTATAGGAGCTGGGGGGAGTGCAGTTGGTGCCGAAGTACCAGCTGCTCTTTAATAATTAATTCTTCCTACTCACATCCCTTTGAGGAGGGATGTCTGGAACACGGCATCAGGCTCAGCCAGCCTGCTGGAGGACGCACTCCTGTTGGTGGGGGGTGGGGGAGAGACGGCGAGGGGGTGCGGTTCTTGGCATTTTTGGAGCACTGTTGCTTGCTCATGAATGAAAACCTGATGCAGCCCGTGAGGGGGCCTATTGTAGCCGACTTTGGCTAATTAAACTTTCTCTGCCTTTCTTCTCCCCCACCCCACCTCACCCCAGCCTCGGCCCCAGCCGTTTCTTGGATGGGGACTCTGTCTGGTAGTGCTGGTGAGGGGGTACCGTTCTGCGTGAGGTTTTAGGGCAAACAGACCCGGTCTTCTGCCCTTTGCCTCCGTCTTGCCCCTCCCTCCCCTCTCACCCCCACCCCCCCCACCCTTTTTCTTTTTCTAGAAATAGCAGCCTCCTCCATCTGGCTTGTGCAGATGCCTGGAGCTGCGTCTGAGCAGACAAGCAGAAATGGGCCGATTGCAAAAATGAATTTGTCAGCCTGGGGCCTTTTTTCCTCCCCTGTTGCCCTCCCCCCTCCGTTAGTCTGGGCCCTGGACATTCAAGTCAGCCATCCCTCTTGGCTCTGATCGCCTGCAGGCTTCTGGTGGGCCAGCTTGGGGGAAGGCACACGGCGATGGAAGCTTTTGGAGGCTGGGGAAAGCGATCAGCCGATCAGCCGTGGCCATGGTCAGGAGGGGTCAAGATGAGAGTTCCTTTGTGCCTTGGGATGGGATATCTGGACTTGTAGCTTTCTGATGACGTCTTTGGGGCACATCTCATATTGTGAGCAGTCTCAGGCTCACAGGATTTGGTTCAGACAGCTCACCTGGCTGCCTTGACCTGGGGACAGGTCCCCAGCCTCAGTGCTCAGGACTTGGGCCTGCCTCTAGCAGGGCCGGAGCTGGTGTGCTGGCAGAGCGGCTGCCTGGTGGTGCTGGAGTTCAGCTTCCTTGAGGGTCAAGATACCTGCAGGGCAGCATTGTGAACTTCTGGCCTTTGAGGCGTTGCATCCTCCTCATGTCCCTCACTTGGCTGCCCTTCTCCTGCCACCCTCTGCCAGAGTTTTTATTGCTCGTGAATGGAGTGCGGGATATTCCCCTAGGGTTTTTGCCTTTCCTCCCCGGCTTAGCCATGAGCTTGTAGGGTGAGATGCAGCAGGTTACCTGCCGTCCTGGCTGGAGGTGGGAAGTGGGTTTGGATCCTGGAGTGGGACAGAGGTCTGACTGGAAGAGAGAGTTCTCAGGGGATGGGGCCAGGGCCTGGGGTCTGCCTACTTGTGATGTCACGGAAGCCGGGCTACTCACTGGTTTGGCATCGAAGTGCCAGGAGCCACACAGCCCTTGGTCCCTGACTGCCCACCAAGACCTTCCTATAACAAATGGTCAGCAGTGAGTTTCTCTGGCTGAGGAGGCACCCAACAGCTCAGGTTTTAACCATAAAGCTGCCCTTTCCCCTTGCATGGCCCTCCTTAGTCAAAAATCTATACCTGGGACTTCCCTGGTGGTCCAGTGGCTAACACTCCGCGCTCGCAATGCAGGGGGTCCGGGTTCCATCCCTGGCCAGGGAACTAGATCCCACATGCATACCGCAGCTCAGAGTTTGCATGCCGCAACTAAAGATCCTGCGTGCCGCAACTACGACCCGGCTCAGCCAAATAAATAAATAAATATTTAAAAAAAAAAAAAAAAAAAAAAAATCTATACCTGTCCTGTCTGTCCTGATTAGACGGTGGATGCTGCTTTGTTTCCCAGGGAGGCTTGATGGGGGTGTTGGCAGACACTCTCCACAGGTGGATGGGGGTCCGGGGTCCTGCTGCATCCTGCAGGGTGGGCAGGAGTGTAGCCTAACAGAGTCCTGAGCCCCTTGGGAGTTCTAGGAGCCCCTCCCTTCCTCTTCTCCCCAGGGGGTGAGGAAAATGGGGGCTCAGGGCAGATCTTAACGTAGATTGTGTACCATGGAGGCTCTGCCCCTCCTGAGTGCCCTGTTGTGGAGGTTCCTTTCACTAGGGAGATGGGCTGGGGCACTCGGGCTGCTGGGAATCGTGGGAATTTCTGAACCTGTGTTCCCCAGCCCATGGGAAAGGGTGTGGACGCCAGCCCCGGGGTGGGCATGGGCTGAGCTGTCTGCCCACGCGGGCCCTGCCAGGGCACCAACAAGCCCACCTGCCACCTTCCTGAGCTTGGCCCCAGTCCTGCGCAGCCTCTTTTGTCCTTGCCCCACACCTGTACCTGCTGGGAGCAATTCAGCCCCTTCTCTCTGCCTCCTCCCACCTCCCCATCTGAGTGCACCTTGCTCCAGCTACAGAGTCCAAACCTAGGGGGCAGCAGGCCTAGGAGGACTTGAGGTCTTCCTACTCTGCATGGCATACGTGTGTGCATGTCTGTGTGTATGTTCCTGTGTCCCTGCCGTGGCTGACTCCTGCGCTCCTCGGCTCCAAATGGGCCCCACACCTGGCAATCCTTGAGAATGCAGAGCTTACCGAGAATTTATCCTGCCAGGAGGTGGGCTGTCCTGGGCTGGAGCTGATTGTCTCTTCCTAGTTTGGGGAGCAGAGTTAGGGTTTAAATCTCGGCCTCATCGATCGCTTCCAGCTACCTCGATTTCACTGGGTGTTGGAGGGCCTGCCTTCATCTGGAAGAAAACGAACGAGATCGTGTCTAGGGTGGATCGTGGACTGTTTAGGGATGGGCCCAGGTGGGTGCGTGTGTAGTGTCTGAGGCTTGAGGACTAGCTGTGGGGCTGGAGCGAGGTGGGGAGCTGGAGAGGTGGGGACAGGTTGGCAAACTCATGGTCCTGTAATACGGGGACATCCTCTCTTACTATATTGGCCTCAGCGGGTATACTGCTGGGCCTTTTGGTGCCTTTGTACAAACTGGAAAACGGTGTCCCTTATTCTGGGTGGATTTAGCCTGTGTAGCTTGGCAGGCAGAGCAAAGGCTGGATTTCAGACCTCGTTGCACAGGGCACAACCTATACAACACACACAAGGCCCTGGGCTTGGGCCTTGGACCCCCAGTCCAGAGGGCACCGGATGTGGGATGAATGTCTCTGTCTTTCGAAATTCTTGGAAACAGCATGGTTAATGGGTAAAGGAAAAACAATTGTTGCCCTCTTTATTCTGACCTGTTGTTGAATGGGGGAGACCAAGACAGAAGCACATCACGTTTCCAGAGTTGGGTGGCACAAGGATCAGGGAGTAGGGAGAAGATGAGAGTCCCACCTCAGGCTACTGGGGCTGGGATACCAGTCTCTCCCTTAAGTTCTGCGAGGGGCTCCAGATCAGCCCTGCGTCTCCCCACTGCCCTGGACAGAGGTCAGAAGCACTTTCCCTGCAGTTTCTCCTTTGGTGAGCACCATCTCCCACGTCAGGCACCCTTGGGAGTCTGTGAGGTCTCCCCACCTGGCAGTGGACATTGTCACCTAAAAAAGGATTTTGTTGTGGCTACTGTAGCCATTTCCCTTCCCTTGAGGGCTGACGTCCTCACCAATTAGAAAGAGAAGAAACCAGGGTCTGGTCCAGTTCTGTGCCCCTGGGCCCATGGCCCTCCCTCTCTTCCCTAGGTGTAACTGACAAGCTCCAAGGTCTCCTTTGACTCTCAGATTCCAGAGTTGGGGACCTCTAACCCTGCTCCATCTCTCCCCAGGGATGCCGTTCTGAGTGCCTGACTGCCTCGCCCCGAAGGATGGCCTCGGATGGGCGTTAGAGGCACAGCGGCCCCGGGCTCCTGTCCCGTCCGTCTGTCTGTTATCGTCTGTCTCTCTTGACATCACCGCAGCTCCACCCCCTCCCGTCCCAGCCCCCAACGCCAGCTTCCTGCGGGCCCAGAGCCGGCATGAACTCTCCCACCGAGTCGGGTAAGAGCTGGGAGGCTGGAGAAGGCACCTGGGGTGGCTTTGGATGTAATGGGCTGTATGGGTATCCAGCCCAGGCCAGCTGCCCTTCAGGGTCTGAGCCGTAAGGGAACAAGGGGTCAGGAGTGGAGAATCATCGTGAGAAAAGGACAGAGGCAAACCTAAAGTGATTGACCATGGGGTAGACCTGAAACTGATGGGTTGACGGTCCAGCCTGGCCCTGGGAGGGCATGGGTTCAACTCTGTCCCCAGGCCTGCCCTCTCAACTCAGGGGCCTTCAATTCCGTGCCACCCTGCCCTGTTCACCAAGACAGGCAGGGCTGAGGGGGATGTGTGCCCCTGAACCTCTGCAGGCGGTCTGGGGATGATGTTGGAAGAAGTTCCCTATGATAGCTGAATGTCCAGCTTCCTTTTTTGTGGTGGTGTCCTCTCTTCCTGGTGGAGTGTTTCTCTGTGTTCCTTACTTTATTCTTAGTGGCGCTTTGCAGGGCCTTCAGCCTTAGCCTATGTTGGGATATGTGGTATTGGGGTGGGCATGCAGTGACATGTTGGCGGAGGAGACTTGGCTCTCTCCTTTGAGTCCAGGTAGACATGCCCTGGACATGGGAGAGTCCTAAGTTGGGGTCTCTGAGGTTTCTTATTCCCCTCTGCTCGTGGGAGCCTGCCTAGTGCTTCCAGAAATAGTCAATGGGTGGGACTCCAGGCAGCTTTGTGTACGGGTGGGTCTGGGTTTGTGCCCGTGAGGGTGTGTCCAAATGGCCTGAGCTGGACCCTCAGGAGTTTCACAGGGGGGTCTTGGGTCAGTGTGGTGAGAGTAATAACTGCCTTCCCTCCTTGGCTGTCTCCTTCTGCACAGACTTAAAGGATCAGAGTCCATCTTGCTCAACTTTAACCGCTCCCCCCCCCACAGGCCATCCGGTCACTTAACATCTTTTTCTGTAGGGGTGGGAGCTATTTCTGCTTCTTTAGAGATAGGGAAACTAGGGCCTAGAGACCAAAACCCACTTGCAGGATGGTACTGAAGCAGCACCAGGGAGGAATCCAGGCCCCTTCGCCTCTCGTTCCCTGTCCTTGCCACCGTGCTCAATCTCATGCTTCCTGTTGTGAGGCTCCCCTGCTGGCGACCTGTGGCCCTGACCACAGCCCCAGGGCTTCCAGCAGATTCGATTCAGGGAAGCCGAAGCTGGCGGGATTGCTTGGCTTTGTGACCTTTGTTTTGGTCAAGGCTGTGCCCCCTCCCCTTTCCCTTTCCAGCATGACATACCCCGGGCACAGACAGAGTAGAGAGCCAGCTGGAGGAGGCTGGGCTCCTGAGACTTAACCAGGTCAGCTTTGCCGATGGGCCCCCTCCTGCAGGGTCTGAGGCTCCCCCTCAGGTCCTCCCGCCTCTGCCTGCCTCCATTCCCCCTGCAGGGGCTGTGCCAGGTGTTAGACGTGGAGAGGTCTGTGTGACTCTGGTGCTGGAGGGGGGCTGCCCTGACTTCCTGCTTCCTCCTCTGAGGCTGGGCTGGCGAAGGGAAGGAGAGGCCTGGTGGGTTCTCATCAGCCCCTCGGCCATCTCAGCTGGACACTGCCCCTTGCAGGGTCAGTTGTGCCCGGCAGGGGTGCCAACCACTCCCTTCCTGAGCTACCATGCTGACCTGTCCAGGAGCCACTTCCAGTCACACCGGGCCTGGGGTCTAACCCTTGGCCAAGGGAACAGGAGCCTCCCAGAGGCATCCGTTGGTGGCTTGGGGAGGACGTCTTCCAGCTTTGGGCTGTTATTCCCTTACAGTGAAAGGCTGAGATAATCAGCCTCAGATAGATCAGGTCAGTGGGTTGCCTTTCCACATGCAGGTGGTCCGAGTACCCCCTTGTAGCCACTGGTGCCAGGGCTGGCAGGGGCTGGAGGTATCCATCTGCGCTGAGCCGGGCCAGGAGGGGCCTCGAGTGGGGCCTGTGGAATTGGCCGTGCCTCCTGGCTGGCTTTCCCGCTCCCCCCAGCAGGGGGAGATGCCGTCTTCTCGTGTTCAGGAAGGAGGGAGGAAGAGAGGGGGCCAGAGATTGAGAAGCTGGTTTTAGGACTGTGGCCAGACCTCAGAGCTGGGATCGTCGTCATTGTTCAGGGCAGCGCCCTGAAGTCTTTCCCACCGAGTTTTCCCGGGGCTCCGGGCCTGGCTCGCCCGCTTGTGGAGTTCCAGCTGCTCTGGCCCAGGGCGAGGGCCAGCCTCCACACAGCCTCCCCCTTCGAGGGGCCCAGCATCTGCCATTCCCAGAGCTCAGGGTGGCATCTGGGCTGGGGCTGCGGGCGTCCGGCGCCTGGCAGAAGCCTGGGAAGTCAAATGAAACCATGAATTGTAGCTGGGCGTCCACATCCCGGGTAGACACCTCACAGGGCGCCCCGGAAGAGCGTGAGGCTGTGGGGCTGGGGATAGAGATGGGGATGAGAATGGTTAGTACCCAAGGCCTGGGTGCCCCGGCCCCTGAGCACCTCCCACCCCCTCCCGAGACTCACTTCTCTCTCCTTAGGGCGCAGAACGGCAGGCCTGGGTGAGGGGCAGTTTCCCTCCATTTCTCTCAGTGCAGGAACTTTCCTGTTTGGAAAAGAAAAATAGAAGATGGTCCATCCCAGCCTTCATAGCAAACAAGTTAGTAAGAGAGCACATTCCGGGTGAGGGGTGGCAGGTAGAGATTTGGAGAGATTTACTTCTGGGGCTCAGCCGTCCTCCCCGGGGAGTGGGAGCTGATCCACTTACCTCTGGGCTGGGCCGAGGGCCAGCGTTTGACCTGATTCGCCTCTCTTGCAGTCTCGGGAGTACAGGCAGAGCCACTGATGGGCTGCCCGCTTCCCTGAGGAGGCCACGGCCTGGGGTCTGGCTTCTCTTCAGGCAACAGGGGACTTGAGGAGCGAGGCTTTATTTTCATTTCTGCTCCCCTTAGTGGGACTGAAGGACTGACAGAATGTGCCCCTGGCCAGCCTGGAAGAGCTGCCCTGGGGCCTGGGCCCACTCTGGTCACCGCCCTGTCTTCCATGCTGTTGCCCAGAGGAGAGGGCAAGGGTGAGGCTCGAGCCAGTCTGTGTGGCGACAGGGCCCCAGGAGAGAAGGTGGCCAGGTTCCTTAGCCCCAGCTTGGGAGGGAGAGAAGCTTCATGACAACACCTGCCTGCCCAGCATCTCCCAGCTCGCTGCACACTTTCTCTCCTTCCCTTTCCTGGCTGCCCCCTCCTTTCTGGGTGACCAGAGAAACTGGGGCATAGGCGTGGGGTGGAGCCAGGAACCTCGGTGTCCCGCCTCCCAGCCTTGGGCTCTGCCTCTGAGCCCCCAGGGAAGGCAGAGAAAGTGGGTCAGAGTCGGCGTGGGGCGGGGGGTCTGGGAAGTGGACTCTGGTGTCCCTTCTCCACTTAGATGCCCCCGCTGGCACACCTCTGTGCTCACTATAGATCAGGATCTGCCCCACTCTCCCCTCCCCTGTCCCATCATTCCAGAGGGATTGAAGGCTTAGCACGGGACGTCCGGAGGAGGCAGGGTCAACCCTGAGGGGATGTGCAAGATGCCAAAGTAGGTGTTCACATTTTTCCCAGACTTGGTCTCAAGAGATGGTTCGGCCAGCACCTGGCATGGGACCTGGCGCACGGCAGCTCCTGGGCGATGCTGACGGGCTCCAGCATGACTGGGCTCCAAGGGCAGGAGAGAACCGGAGGGCAGGCAGGCCCTATGTCTCCAGGACCCCAGGGCAGCTGGCACCCCACACTCCATCTGGGGTGCTCCCCGGCCAGCCCTTGGCTTTTTTACCGTGCACAGAGCAGACTTTGCTTTTTTCTTTTCGGTCAGGCCCCCACTCCAGCCTCTTGAGCCCAGGAAGTGGGAGCCTTCAAGAGCTCAAGGAGCCACATTAGGTTCTCCTCCTCGAGATTTAGAGGGTTAGGAGGCCTGAGCCCAGCCTCCAGGGGAGGGAGCAGAGTGAGCAAGGTCATTGCGGCACCAGGGAGGGGTCGGTGCCTGTTCCTAATGAGGCTCCTGTAACCCACGCTTCGTGGGTGCTCTGTAAGGTTTGTGGGATGACACATGGGAGAGCTAGATGCGTGGGGATGGAGAAGAGACATGAACCGCAAGGAGAGGGGCTATAAAGCAAGAAGGATTGAGATTAGACATTAGGAAGACTTTGTTGCATGACTTGAATCTCCGAAGAAAAAAAAAGACACTTGTCCCCATCCCAGGCCTCCTGTCTTATTCCCCTGGAGGATTCTGGGAACTACACTGAGGATTGTCTGGCTGTGTCTGACACTTCACTTCCCACTTCAAGCTGTTACTGGAAGTCATAGTAGCGCTGGGAACTGCCCCGGGTCCCCGGCTCTGGCCACCTCTGGGTGCCCAGTCTCCTGGGTGCTCCCAGCTTTCCTAAACAGGGAGTTGTGTTTCCTTAGGTTTCTGACTGCTCCACGTTCTGGGGCCCCTGCTTTTGAGTCACTGTAACTGATGATTTCCTCTCTTCCAGAACAGGGCTGCCCTACCATACTCTTCTGTGCCTGGGGCAGGCAGAGAGAGTCAGGACAGGGCTAGCCAGCCCTTCTGGTTGCTTTCAGCGTGGGTGGGTGGAGTCCTGGCTGGGAGGGGCTGCTGCCCCCAGCTTTCTGGGTTCCCTTGAGTCTGCTGCCTGTCACCTGTTAAGGAGACCTTGACCTGCCCTTCCCTTGCTCTTGAGAGAGCCTGGTTGGCTAGGATGAGATTGGGGCAAGGGGTGCTGAGCAAAGTCCCCAGACCTACCCTGAAATGTCTACCAACTCCAGAGCCCTGTGGGGAGCATTGCTCCATCACCAGTTTTCTGGAGTCTGCCCTGGCTGAGAAGCTGAGGCTCCAGAGCTTTGTTTTGTTCCTGTTGACCTCCAACTCCCTCAATATACATCTTGCCAGCCAGTCTAGGGCCTGGGAAAGCCCACCTCTGCCACTTACCCATCCACGTGATCCCCCCCACCTGAGGGCAGGAGGCCCCTTTGCCATCCCCAGCTGGCAGGAGCCACAGCTACTGTGTCCTTGGTTGGCCAGCTCCTCCTGGGCTCCCGACAGGAGGGTGAGGTCATCTAGTCCAGGGACAGGACAGGTGTCCCTGGCTCCATGCCTAGAGTTGGGGGCAAAGGGGGCCAGGAGGGGGCTCCAAAATAGCCACTGTGACGTCAGGAAGGGGGAGGGGGACACAGACCCAGGAATAACCAGGCTATTAAAAGGCTCCAGTGAGGTCAGGGGGCCAAGTGGGAGGCACAACCTCAGGAGGAGGGATGGGCCAGCAGTGGGCTGGGTAGGCGGGTGTCACCAGTCCTCATGGCCCTCTAGCCTTAGGTGCCAGCAGGGCCCCAGTAGCCGGGGCTGCTCTGCCAGGCCTGGGGCTGGTGGCTGGTGGGGAAGGGCTGGATGCTGGCAGCCCCTTGACTCTTTTTGAAGGGGCTCCAACCTCAAGTCTCTTCCTGCCTGGGTACCGGGGGTCATTATACCTGTTAATGGAAACCCTGGGGCAGCTTCGTGTGCTCCCTGTGCAGGAGGCAGTGGGTTGTGGTGGTTAGAGCTCAGACTTGAACTTCAGACATCCCAGACCTACCACTGAAACAGCTGTATGACCTAGGGTGAGCGACTTCATCTCTCTGTGCCTCGGTTTCCCCGTCTGCACCTCTCTTCTGAGGTCATCGTGCAGAATAAACGAGGTGATGTATGTGCTGCTCTTAGCATTACACCTGGCACACTGCCACAGGAAGAGCTACCTGTGCTCTGAGAACGGGCAGGTGCTCCCAGGTGCCCTTCCCTGGGTGGGGTGAGGCCTGTCCGGGAAGAGTCTCCCTGCCCCCTGGAAGGAAGCCGAGCAGCCTCTGGAGGTGACACCCCTAATGGGTAGGCGGGAGCTGCCCTTTAGCTGCTGCTCGGGGGTCTGCCTGCTGGTCGAGGGGGTGGGGGAGCCACCCCCCAGCTCGGAAAGAGGGCAGAAATTAAATCAACTCCCATCCGTCGGCTGTTAGAGGGACTCCAGGGAAGATGCAAGTTTAGGCCAGGTGGCCCTGTCTGCCACCCTCTCCCAGACCCTTCCAGCTCCTTTACTTGCTCTGGATGGCGAGAGGGCAGATAGAGGAGGAAATCTGGCTTTTGGGTCTCTAGCCCCTCGCCAGCCAAGAGCAGCGCCAGAGCTGCTCCCAGATGCGTGGGTATTCCAGCGTGTGCCCTTCCCCAGCGCAGGCTCTGGCCACCCGGCTCTGTGGCGTTGGCCCTGAATGCAGGCCCTCCCCTGCCCCCATCCCCCTGCCTGGCGCTTCCTCCTGGGGTGGAACGCGCCTCCCCCTCCCCCACTTGGGGCCTCCGCCAGGCCCGGGCTCCTGGCAGCCGGCCGGCGGCTCCCTGAGCATGCTCCACCTATTTATAGACAGGGCCCTCCCCCAACTGCTATTTCAGTCTCCTGCCAGCTGCCGGCGGCTCATTCGGGAAGGAGGAGCAGGGAGCCGGGCCCAGAGCTGTCACCCAGGGCTGGGAGGGAACGCAGAGAGCCCGCCTGCCTGCTCAGCTCCCCTTCCTGTCCCCTGAGTGCTCAGCCATACCCGCTTCTGGGAGCTCTGGAAGGGCCAGTGGTTGGATGCCCCTCTAGCAGGGAGCTGGGCCTGTGGCTCTGGGGCTCCTGGCTCCTCCTGCCGCCTGCAGTGCCCAGGCCGGATGAGGCACCTCCCCACAGCGCGGGTCCCAGCAGCAGTGGCCTGAGGGAGCCCCTGAGCAGCGAGGGCCCCGCCCAGCCACCTTCCCTTTGGCCGACTCCCGCCTCAGGCGGCCCCCTGCCGGGCATGCTGCTGGTGCCCAAGGCTCAGGGGCTTGTGGAGATGCTGCAGACCATCTATGAGACGGAATCCTGTTTCTCAGCAGATGGGATGCCAGGCCGGGAACCATCCTTGGAAATCCTGCCTCGGACCCCTCTACATGGCCTCCCTGTGGCAGGTAAGTGCCTCGGTGTCCCCGCCTGCCCTCTGCCATTGGGCATCCTTGTCTCTGGGGCTGAGCGTCTGGCTCCAAGTCTCGCCCGGATGGGGTCCTGCTTAGATCTTCCTGGAGGTCTTTGTTGAGGATATGTGCAGTCAGGGGAGGTGTGCTTACTGGGATGGGCTTCCCTGCTCTTCCTGGGCCGAAACCTGCCCTCCCACCATGCCCTCCAGCTGCACTCTGCTGCATCTCTTCGAGTCCCTTTGGCCTCGGGCAGGGTCGACATCAGCTGCTGGGGGCTGTGGATTACTAGAGGATCCTGGCCTAGTTGGCACCATGGTCAGAGGGGAGGAAGTGGGTCAGTGACCTGCCTCCAGGCTGTCTGCTCCCCGGGTCTGGACAAGGGAGGAACCCGTAGCCCGAGTGTCCATAAGAATAAAGGCTACCCCCACTCCTCTGGCTGGGTTCTTAGGGTCAGAGGGTCCAGTGCAGTGATTTCTGCCGGTGCCCAGTCAGGAGTGCCCTGGGCATCACACACCTGGGGAGGAGGCTTGATGCAGCTGTGGTAGAGGTAGGCAGAGGCCGGCAGCTGGGATGTTGGGGGTCTTGGCTGCCTTGGCTTCTGGCTCCCCCATACCTCTCCTCCCCCCCAAGCTTTGGTTTATTCTCAGCCCATGAGGATGAAGGAATGTTACTCAGGCTCATAGGGCTTGAGGACTCCCTAGCCCTCCCACCTTCTCAGCGGGGACCTTTTTGGCTCTTGGCTGGGGGTGGTGTCCCCCAGAGCCGGGCCACTCCTCTCCTCCCTCCCGGGAACCTGTTGGCAGCATCAGGCCTTCCTGGCACAGCCTCCCCACCAGGCCGGTACCACAAGATGCTTCCTCTAGGGAGGGGCCTGCTGGACCCGTGCCCGCTTGGCCCCTCCTGGCAGTGGCTTGGCACTTGGGTGTGGGCGTCTGTGTGTGTATGTATGGGGAGTCTTTGCCTCTGGATATGTGGGTGTGGGTCCCAGGCTTTGAACTGGAAGGTGGGAGCCATGTGCCTGTGCAAGTACCAGTGATTTGACTCTAAGCTGTCCAGGGATAAGGTTGCAGCCGGACTGGGATGTGTGAGAGGATGGAGGTTTGGGGAACATTTGGAAAAGCCTTCAAGCCTACCATCTGCCTGAGCAGGGATGCCCATGTAGTCTCCTCAGGTCACGGCATAACCCTGGGGACCAGCCCTGAGAGTCCCCGTGCAGGCCCCTGGGATGGGGGGGTGGTGGAACCTTGGGGCCAGCCGTGCAGAGTCTCTGCACAGTCCCCTGGGAGGGGTGTAAACGCAGAGGGCCGTTCTAGCCCTGGTCGAGTGGAGCTCACAGCTCTAGCTAAAGACCTGCCTGCTCACTCCTATCCTGAAGCCTCTGGGAGTCAAGGTGGTCCCTTGCCAAGCAAAGGGCTGACTGTGCAGAGCATCTGCCTGGGGGGTGGTTCTACCCCATTCGGCAGATGCCATAGCAGCCCACCCATCCTGTCCCCACTGCCCCTTGCCTCCCAGAAGCAGTTGGCGCTTGGCCTGAAGTTTCCTCCTCAGCACGTTCTCTCATCCTCTTTCTAGTTGGGCCCCAGAGTCCTTGCAGGCTGGAACCCTGCTGATCCCATCCATTCCCTAAGGCTCCCTGTCCCTGCATAGACCCCCCCAGCCAGTCCCTCCCCCCCACCCCCTACCCCGACACATGCACACTGCCTAGCCGTCTGAGCGGTGGCGTGGTCCATGCTGGCAGGAGGGAGGCGTGAGTCACCTCAGCGGCTCGGGGAGAGGGCTAAGAATGTTCCCCCTGCACAGCTCTGATGCTGTGTCTGTGACGCGGCTGGGGACAGATATAGGCCTGGAGCTCGGCTGCCTTGTGTTTTTTTTTTTGGACTCTGGAATGTAAATAGATGTTTCAAATAGAAACGCTTTAACCTTTGGGTTAAAAAAAAATCCACCCCGGATAAACACGGCCATGAGGGCCAGGCAGCCTGGTGTTCCCCCCCCCAACCCTCCCCCGCCACCTCCTCTCTCCATCTCTTGATCAGTCTCCAGACAGGATGCAAAAGCCTGTGGCTAAAAAAGCAGGTGTCCAGGGACGCTTCTTGGGCAGTGTGTGTTGCCAGGCCTCCCCAGCCCGAGGGCTTGAGGAAAAGGGGCTTTCCAGGGTGGGTGTCTGCCCTGAACCCTCTGCCCACTCCAGCAGTCAGTCTTTGGAGCCCTAGTTTAGGGGCATCCTTGGCTCTCTGGACTGTCTTGTGCGCACTTAGCACAGTGCCGGGCACATGGATGAATGAATGTTGCTTGAGGGGTGTTGCTTGAGGACACTGGCATCCAGGGTTCACAGCAGGGTTCCTGGGCTCTGTTCTGGGGCTTGGTCCTCTAGGTGAATAGACAGATATGGTAAGTTGCCCTGGTGGGTGAGCCAGAGTCTTGGCCGGCGAGCCCACGAAGGATGTGGGGTGCTCTCCTCTGTTCCTGCTTGAGGACGGGGACAAAACACAGCTTCTGCTAGTGCTGTCGGGTCTTCCTTGATAGATGGGGTCTCTGCCTGGCTCCTCCCGCAACAGCCCAGCACACAGTGGACACCCCTCTCGTACAGGCTCGGTCCCGGCTCGGGGAGCCCAGGAGCTTGAACTCTGGTGAGGGTTTCCCAGGGATGCAGTGCTGGGGGATCCCCTGCCTCCCTTCTGTTGGGCCTTGGATTTCCTTCTGGCCTGGACTGGGCAGCGCACTGCTGCTTGGGCAACGTGTAGGATGTTAAAAGCAGGCGTGGAGGAGGAGTCTTCTTTCCCCAGTGAGGGAGGGTGTGAATCCCGCTTATGCCAGGAAGGGATGCTATGCATGTTGGGAAGTGCCATGGGGTTTGGGTTTGAGGTTTCCCCCTGGATATTCTTATTCACGTTCTCCATACCATTCCAAGCTTGGCTAGGTAGGTGGGTGTGTAGGCATAGGGGTGTGGGTAGGTCGGAAGTGCGAGACTGGGGTGGGAGGGGAATTAATATTATAATCTACTAAATGATGGGTATTAGGGTGCTTTCCTTACCTTATCTCCCTCGGAAAGGTATAAATAGCTATGTTTTACAATTGAGGAGGATCTGAGAAGTTAAGGAACTTGCGCAAGGTCCCAGAGTAAATGACGGCTGGGCTTCCGACTCAGGGCTTTGTGTAGGGCGACGTCTAACCCATACAAGAGCTTCCCTGTACAAACGTCTTAAAGGTGGCCCTTCTTCCAGGTGGCTGTATCCTCAAGCCAGAGTGCATGGCTTAGCACTGGGAGCATGGGCTAGACTTCAGCCCCCAACTTGCCCCTTCAGTTGGGTGCCCTTCTGCAGTACACAGCCTGCACAGCCTTATGTGGTGGGTCTGCCTTTGTTGCTTCCAAAGTTTGTGCTCCTCGACCAGAGAGACCATTCTGGTCTTGGGGGGCTCCTGAGGTTTCTGGGAGGAGACTGTTTTCTACCAATACTGGGGGCCGCTGGATCAGCTGTTTCCCTCCCTGTAGGGATTTCGGCCCAAGGGGGGAGAAGGGGGCTCAGGAACAAAGTTGAACACCCTGTCCCATTCAGACAGCCTCCCCTGCCCCCATCCCCCCCCACCCCATCCCCTCTTCTTGTTTTTGAGACCCTCAGCTGTCCCTTCCCTGCTACACAGCTGCCAGACAGGAAATCAGATTAACCGTGTCCACGCACACAGCTGTAACAGCTGTCAGGTTGGCAGCAGAAATGCGGCCAGCGGGGGACACTGTGAGAAAGTAGCTCTCAAACTTTCAGTTGCCACAGAATTACCGAGGGGAGCTATTAAAATGCGGATTCCCAAGCCTTACCCCCCCACCCCCACCCCAAGGTTCGGATTCCGTAGGGCAGCCCAGGAACCAGCATTTTGAACACATCTCAGATGATTTTGATGTGAGTAGGCTCAGACCATGCTTGGAGTATGGGCAGGGGTCCTATGGACAGGGGTCATGGGGCCTAGCAGCCTGCCCGTGGATGTCACCAGTCTCCCTAGAAGGCCTCGATGGGCTTTGGGACTCTTGGGAGAAGGCCAGCTGCAGAGGGAGGGAGGCTGTTGCCTCAGTCAGATTCAAATCCAGCTCCCAGCAGCCTGGCAGTCTGGAGACGGAGGATGTCTTAAGACACTGGGGAGCAGGTGTCTGAATCCCAGCGGGGCAGGGGATTATGACAAGTGGCCAGGGGGACAGGGCGCTCTGCTGGACGCTCCGGGCTGGGCTGTGTTCGGGGAGTAGTGCAGGCAGAGCTCCTGCCCTGGAGCCCCTGCTGTCCACCCCAGGTGTGGAGCGAGCAGTCCCAGCAACATTTGCAGACTTTGAACGGTTAGTGTGCCTTTTCATTGCTTCTAGCTTAGTGCCCAAGTGTTTCCTGGAAATGGCTGGGCTGGGAGAAGTGAGTCTACTTCTCCTCCAGAGAGCTGCTCAAGACCGGTGACTGACTCTGTTTTTGCCGGTGAGAGATGCTTTGTGCCTTCCACCAGGGCTCTGCATCCCTTAAGCTTAAGGTCCTTGAGAGGCACGGTCTACCTCAAGGTTTCTGGGGGTTCCGTTCACTTGGCCCCCTTTTCCCCTGCACTCTCGGCTCTGGGGTTCTGGGGCCAACCAGGTCTCCCATCTAGATCCCTGGATCCTTCACACGGAGTCTGGCTCCCTGCTGTCATTAAGTGCAGGAATAGCCTTCAAGATTTCTCCTGGGTTTTGGTGGGAGGCGAGAGAGAACCAGAAGACCCAGGGTTAAGCCCCGGCTCCTCTGCCTCCTTTCCAGGTGACTTTGGATGAATTTCTTCCATCTCTGGCTTTACTTTCCTCCTCTGTCAACTGGGGGAGTTGAGTCTTTGACATCAGTTTCACGTTGCTTCCGCCTAAGAGGGGCTTCGGGTCACCCGAGTCCTGGCCCCAGGTGGATGTAGAATGGTCCTGGGGAGAGGGGTGTTGCCTGCAGCAGGCACAGCAAAGTTTCCAGATACCTGGAAAGGCTTTCTGACTGCCGGGAGCTGGGGCCCCAGAGCAGGGACCAAAGCTTGTGCTCACCTGTGTTAAGTAATGCTTTTAAGGGACTGAGGGATCCCACCGCTGTGGGCTGAGCCTCAGAGGACAGGGTGGCCCTTCTTGGAGCTAACAAGGCAGGGGAGGCCGGAGAGACAGGCCAGGAAGCGCTGCCACCGGGAGGAGGCTCTTCCCAGGGATGCCTCCTCCTGCGCTGGGATCCAGCTGCCGGCTGCTCCGGCTTGTGTGGGGCCCACTGGAAGGGCTTTGATTGGGACAGGACCACAGAGTGACCTTGGGACGGTCTGAAATGAGAGCGCTAAGAGAGCTTAGGCTTCACTAGACCGCCAGAGGGGTCCAGGACACACACAAATGTCAGCCATTAATAGCCTCTACTAGTACCTCCTGAGATTTTCCCAGGCTCTGCGCCAAGCCCCACTGCACGTGTTATCTCTCCGGAGCCCTAGCAGCTCTGGGATGTGGGTGCTGTTCTTCCTCCCATTTCACAGATGCCCGCACGCAGCACAAGGAGGGGCTTGGTGTCTTGCCCTGGGAAGTGGCAGAGGCTGACTCGAACCCTGGTGTTCTCTTATTCCAGAGCCCTCGCTCTTAACCATTACGTGATGTGTGTTGGCTTGCGCTGCATGGGGAGTTGGGAAAATTGCTAGGTGAGCGTCATCCCCAGCTCGCACATGTGGAAATACTGTCTGCATTGTGGTAGAACCTGTCGAGCCTAAATTGGCCTCCCTAGTCACGTAAGAGCACAGAAATAGATCATGGGAAACCGTCCTTGGTGGGGAGGGGTCATCGGCGTCATGGGGAGGAGTGTGAAATGCTGTTCCCTGCCTCCTTCCAAAATCCCTCAAGGCCAGCAAGGGGACAAGAGCCTTTTCCCATTCTCCAGAGGAACAGAACGAGGTCATTTGACATTTAAGGAAGCCGCTGACACCCCAGACTGCTGAGGGAGCTCCTGAGGGCCTGGGTGCTGGTGGAAGGCACTGCCCTCTAGGGTGGGCTGCCAGCCTGTTGCCTCTCCAGAGGGGCCAGTTCTCTAGGGCTGGCTCTTGCTGGGCACCTGGGATGCCCCGCACTGGAGTTAGCACTGCGTAGGTTAGTGTTCAGACGGAGCCCGCCTGAGCTGGGAGCCGGGACACCTGGGTTTGAGTCCCTGCGACGTAAATGGTGAGATCTCCTGCACAGCAGCCCGAGAGGCTTGGTTTCCTTGTCTGTGACACGAGGCAGCTGAAGCAGGTGAACCCTCCCCTTTCTCCCTCTTCGTTCTTCTTGTTGGGGGTAGTAGCTCTTCAGATCCAGGGCTTATCTGCAGAGGCCTCATTTTCATCCTGTGTAGACATTCCAAACCGCTTAATACACCCCTCCCTCAAACGCTATGTACCCTGGCTCCCCTCCTCCCCCCAGCCTTCTGTGGCTGGTGGCTTCTGGGAGCAGGGTCTTTTCAGAGCCAATTGTTAAGCTTCTTAGGTCTACCAGGTCAGTCTACCCACTGTGGTGCTTCTCCAGGGGGAACTCAAGGTACCATTTCCTTGCTGCTAGGGTTTGGGTCACAGGGATACTGGAGTTGGTGACCTCTCCAAGAGAAGGCTGGGAGCTGGGGCATGGCCTGTGCTGTGTTCAGAGCAGGAGGAAGGCTTGACCTTGCTTTTTATCTTGAACCCTTTTCCCAAAGGTGCTGCTAAAAACCTGCTCTTGGTGTCCTAGAACCCCTTGTCTGCTTGGGGGCAGTGTCGCTTTGCCTGGACACTCTCTTTTTAGTCTAAGCCTGTGCTGGCAGTCATCCCAGAGGTTACCCTGTCAGCACCTGCGTCATCCTTCCCCCACCCCCCCGGCCCCGCCCCCGCCCCGAGGAGTCAGGGTATCCCTGGCAGTACTGCCCAGAGAATCTGCTGTGGGAGCCCCCGCTGGGCTGATGGCGCAATGGGGCTCATGGAGAGATCGGAAGCCCAGCTAGATGGGAAGGAAGTGTCGCTAAAGTATCACTGGCGCTGCTCAGTTGTACCCATGAGCTGGGCAGAGTGGTCTGCTCTAAGCCAGAGCCTGGTGTGTGCGGGGCCCTTCTGATGGCTGCCCCCCCAGCTGCCTGGGCCGGGGCTTCTCCGGGGAGGCAGTGTTGGTTAGTCCTTCCGAAGGCTGGAGGACAGGATTCTCTTGCCGCCAGTTCCTAAGGCCACAGCTCCCAGGAGGCAGGGTCAGAGTCCCCGGAAGGGGAGGAGTATGGAGTGGGCAGACCTGAACTCTTCTGTCTGCCTCTGCAGGAGGTCCCTGGGTCAGTTACCGGCTTCCTCTCCACTTCTGCCGCTCTCTGTCAGGAGGAGGCCTGGGGTAGGAGGCCGTGCCCTCCCATGTGACCCCTTCCCAGGCCTTTGCTGGCCAGAGTCCCCAGCCTGTCCTCTTAGGGACCAGTGTTCCTCCATCTACTTTCTTCCCTTTCCAGAGGTCCTGCCACCTTTCTCAGTCCACCAGGAGGCGGTCGAGAGCCTCCTCCTATCATGACACTCCCATTTCCCCTTCCAGGTGCTTGGTTCTCAAGGCAGCCACTGCCACCAGCTCTGCTCATGCTAAGCTTGCAGAGGGCACAGATCCTCGAGGGGGAGCAAGGCCAGCCACACTCTAGGTGTCATGCCCAGAATACTGCATTTGGGGGGCTCTGTGCCTCCCCCCACCCTTTCCCTGACTCCAGCTGTCCAGCCGCAGCCCCTTCCATCTTGGATGGAGCCGGGCTACTACCTGCAGACCCACGGGCTGCTGCATCCTGTCCAGGCCCCACAGGGCCTGCAGAGTAATATTCCCAGTCGCTCGTGCTTCCTGCTTGTGTGGGAACAAGGCTGTGTGGCAGAGCCTGCCGGCCGCCCCGCCACCTGCATACCAATGGGACTGAGGCTGCGACCGCAGCACAGGACCTAGCATCTCTGCCGCGGTGGCAGCGGCGGCAGCGGCTGTGCGGGAGCCCTGGTGGGAGAGTCCCCTCGCCTGAGCCCGTGCCCTCTCTGCAGGGCTCCTGCAAGAGAAGCCAGCACTGCTGGCGGCAGTTCCAGCCCAAGCAGGGTTATCTGCTGGGAGCCAGGAGCACTTGGACCCCTGCCCTTCCCTGGGCGGGCGGGCGGGCTGGCATCCGGCTCCCACAGCCCCGGCACTGCCGGGAGCAGGTTGAAGCCTGTCCACCTCTTGGCTGAGTGATCAGAGTGCCATGGGCCAAGCCAGCCTTGCCTAGGAACAGATAACACTCCGGCCAGCCTGGGACCTTGCTGAGTGTTTCCGGGGCTGGGGACACCTGAGGCTGGCTGCTGGTTCCTTGCTGCCATCCTACTTTTGCACCCTGGACAGGGCCGGCCACCTCCAGAAAGGGCCTCTGTAGTTTCCCAGGGCCTTTCCTCCTGGTGCTGGGGCAGGACATGGGTTAGGAGGGAAAGTGAGTGAGTGTGTGTGTGTGTGTGTGTGTGTGTGTGTGTGTAAAACCCCACCCTCCTGGTCACATCTGGCCACTCCTGCAGATGTGGCTCTGGCCTTGTGGCCGCAGAGTCGTCAGTGTGGCTGGCTGGCAAACCACAGAGGAATGTGCCCGGCAGTGCTGGGGGAAGAAGGGCTAATGGGGAGCATGAAAGATACTATGCTCAGGCCACCTTCCCTCTCCCATCTCCAGTGGGTCCCAGGAGCCATGTTCAGCCATGAGGGTAGCATGGCCTTGGCCTTCAGCAGGCCTTGTCCCTGCCTTGGGGGGACACTCATTCAGTGCAGGCTCCCTGGAGAGATCCAGGCTCACAGACTGCAGTGGGTGTGGGAGCCTTTCTTAGCTCAGCCTTTAGCCCCCCTCCCGGCTCCCTCTCCACTCCTGATAAGAGATGGCAGTGGGGGCCTGGGCAGAGGCCTGCTCGCGAGGGCAGGGGACACCGGCAACCATCAGGATGGTGGGGTCTCTCCTTCTGCAGGCCTGGGCTGGAGTGGGCCTCCTTGCCACCGGAAAGTCTGCCCAGCTCCCTGTGGCCTCCCTGGGCTGGAGTGGGGAAAGTGAGGGCTGTCTTTGGAGAAAGAAGTGGAAAAGAAACAAGACGGTCTGGCCCTGCCTCTCTCACTTCCTCCTTTCCAGGCAGTGGGTAGCTTGCCTTCCCTTTCCTGCAGGCGTCAGGAAGCTTTGTGGGGTGTGGGCTGGGCTTGGGGCTCCCTGCTGGCGTGGTGTTTGCCCAGTTGCCCTGGCAACCGTAGGGCAGTGGTGGAGAGTGACATTCAGTGACCAGAGGACAGTATACAGGGATCGAGAGGTCGAGACCCATCTTTCCCATAAGCCCATTGGAATCTTTTGCCACTTCCTGGGGCCCCTTGGTCCATGGTCCACATGGGGGGCCTGGACGCAAGGTCTTGGGACCCAGCAGTTCCCTCCACCCCTTTCCCCTTTCCCCGCGGGTTCTCCCTGGGACTGGAGTTCTGAGATCTCTGCCTTGGCTCCAGCCAGCCCCCCCTGCCATTACCCTTCTTCCTGTCTGATTCCCTTTCCTTTCCTGTCTCCTCCTCCCACCTCCTCCCTGCGCCTGCCCGCCCATTCTCTCTCTCTTTCCCCCCTCCCCCCAGGCACAGCTGCTGTTTGGCTCACTCTATATATAGCGGCATTTTCAGGGTAATTACAATAAAACTGTTGAAAGGAGATAATCCAGCAAAGGAAGCGAGTCTGACTCCCAGCCCCCTCCTGTCCCTGGTTTGGTGCAGCCCTGCACCCCCCCTTTTCCTGCGGCCTCCTGCTCCCACCCCACCCCGTATTCCCATAGCCTCTCCTGCCCGCCCCATCTGCCCTAGCTGAGTGTGGGGCAGAGAAAAGGGGAACGAATAGGGATGCCCAGAGGGTCTCCACAGCCCTCTCCTGGGCTTAGAGAGGTCCCTGGCTGCTAGCCACGTTAGTTCTAGAACTAACGTCTGTGCCTCGGTTTCTCCTGTAGTATATAGGCCTCTTGGCAGGGATTGTGTGGTGTTGAG
Source organism: Phocoena phocoena (assembly GCF_963924675.1). Lineage (NCBI taxonomy): Eukaryota > Metazoa > Chordata > Mammalia > Artiodactyla > Phocoenidae > Phocoena > Phocoena phocoena. The sequence goes on from NC_089237.1 coordinate 18,114,000, forward strand.
AGGTGGGGGAGGAGGCACAGGAAGGACGGTGGTTAAAAGTATAGGATTTGGGGCTTCCCTGGTGGCGCTGTGGTTGGGAGTCTGCCTGCCGACGCGGGGGACACGGGTTTGTGCTCCGGCCCGGGAAGATCCCACATGCCGCGGAGCGGCTGGGCCCGTGAGCCATGGCCGCTGAGCCTGCGCATCCGGAGCCTGTGCTCCGCAACGGGAGAGGCCACAATAGTGAGATGCCCGCGTACCGCAGACAAACAAACAAACAAAAAAAGTATAGGGTTTGGAATCACATCTTGCTTCCTTGATCACCTGGCTGTATGTCTTTGGTCGTGTTACTTACACCTCTCTAAACCTCAGTTTCCTTATCACTAAAGTAACTCACAGAAAATGCCCAGTGGCCTTAACTATCAATGACGATATTCTTCGTTGAACACTCGTGATCTTCCAGGTACCCTGCTTTGCTTATGCATGTTTTCTCTCTTTTTTATTTTTTTAATAGATTGATTTATTTAATTTTGGCTGTGTTGGGTCTTCGTTGCTGCATGCGAGCTTTCTCTAGTTGCGGTGAGCAGGGGCTACTCTTCATTGCAGTGCGTGGGCTTCTCATTGCGGTGGCTTCTCTTGTTGCGGAGCACAGGCTCTAGGCGCGCAGGCTTCAGTAGTTGTGGCGCACGGGCTTAGTTGCTCTGCGGCATGTGGGATTTTCCCGGACCAGGGCTCGAACCCGTGTGCCCTGCATCGGCAGGTGGATTCTTTTTTTTTTTTTTTTTTTTTTTTTTTTTAATTAATTATTTATTTATTTTGGGGCTGCTTTGGGTCTTTGTTGCTGCTTGCGGTCTTTCTCTAGTTGCAGAGAGCAGGGGCTACTCTTCGTTGTGGTATGCAGGCTTGTCACTGCGGTGGCTTCTCTTGTTGCGGAGCATGGGCTCTAGTTGCGTGGGCTCTAGTAGTTGTGGCCCACGGGCTTAGTTACTCCACAGCATGTGGGATCTTCCTGGACCAGGGATCGAACCTGTGTCCCCTGCATTGGCAGGCAGATTCTTAACCACTGTACCATCAGGGAAGCCCGGCAGGTGGATTCTTAACCACTGCGCCACCAGGGAAGCCCTGCACGTTTTCTTAGTGAAGTTCATGGCTTCGATCTCATTTAATGAAGGCAGAAGGTTGTATCCACAGAGCAGAGGGATTTGACTCCCCCCTCCCCCATTCTCTTTGGCTCTAGTAGTCCTGCCTGGTAGCTTTCTGGGCCCCAGGCATAGCAGCCAGGGCCCGGTGGGGTCTGGGATGGCCCACTGACCCCTTCCTGTCTCTTCTCCCCGCAGTGGAGGTGAAGCCGGTGCTGCCAGGAGCCATGCCCAGCTCCATGGGGGGCGGGGGAGGAGGCAGCCCCAGCCCCGTGGAGCTGCGGGGTGCGCTGGCAGGCCCCGTGGACCCCGCGCTGCGGGAGCAGCAGCTACAACAGGAGCTCCTGGCGCTCAAGCAGCAGCAGCAGCTGCAGAAGCAGCTCCTGTTCGCTGAGTTCCAGAAACAGCACGACCACCTGACCCGGCAGCATGAGGTCCAGCTGCAGAAGCACCTCAAGGTGAGCGAGGGAGGGCGCGGGGGTGGGGGGCCACCCAGACCTCTGACCCCCGCCCGGACCCGGCTCACCCAGCCTCGCTCCCCTTGCGCCCCTGCAGCAGCAGCAGGAGATGCTGGCAGCCAAGAGGCAGCAGGAGCTGGAGCAGCAGCGGCAGCGGGAGCAGCAACGGCAGGAGGAGCTGGAGAAGCAGCGGCTGGAGCAGCAGCTGCTCATCCTGCGAAACAAGGAGAAGAGCAAAGAGAGTAAGGCCTGGGGCCGCTCGGGGCCAGCTGGGACTCCTGCCCCGCCCCACGCCTCCCAGCTGTGGGGACCTGGCCCCAAGCTCCCGGGTCAGCTGTGCCCTGTCCCGCAGGTGCCATCGCCAGCACTGAGGTGAAGCTGAGGCTCCAGGAATTCCTCCTGTCGAAGTCAAAGGAGCCCACACCAGGCGGCCTCAACCATTCCCTCCCACAGCATCCCAAATGCTGGTAATGGCCCTTGGCAGGCATGGGTTGCACAGGTGTCCTGCTCAGGGGCTGCTTGGCTGCAGGATGGCAAGGGGCTCCTGGCCTGAAGCCATATAGGGGCCCTGTAATCTCTCCTAGGAGACGAGACTCCCACCCCTGTTTGTCTCCTCGCTGCCCTCCCCAGGATCCATTTCCTATCCCCATATGCAGTGGATGTTTCATAAATGTAGATTGCTTGGTGGCCGGTCCAGCTGCCTGGGTGATAACCTACATCTGTTTCCATCCCCTCCCTCCACCCTGCAGGGGAGCCCACCATGCTTCTTTGGACCAGAGTTCCCCTCCCCAGAGCGGCCCCCCTGGGACGCCTCCCTCCTACAAACTGCCTTTGCTTGGGCCCTACGACAGCCGCGATGACTTCCCCCTCCGCAAAACAGGTGAGTGAGTACAACCTGGCCTCCCAGGGTATGGGTGGGTGGGGTGGGCAGAGGTGGGAATGTGGAGGGGCCAGGCTAGGCCGCAGGTGTGTCCGTTTGTGTGCGTGTGTCTGAGCCCCGGCTGCCTTCTCCCCAGCCTCCGAACCCAACTTAAAAGTACGTTCGAGGCTAAAGCAGAAGGTGGCCGAGCGGAGAAGCAGCCCCCTCCTGCGTCGCAAGGACGGGACTGTCATTAGCACCTTTAAGAAGAGAGCTGTTGAGATCACAGGTGCCGGGCCTGGAGGTAAGGGCTCCTCTCCTGTCCCTGCTCTGAGGGCCGGGGAGCGGGGGGTGGCTCCGAGCAGGCCCAGGTGACAGCCACTTCTCCCATAGCGGCAGCCGTGTGCAACAGCGCGCCAGGCTCCGGCCCCAGCTCTCCTAACAGCTCCCACAGCACCATCGCCGAGAATGGCTTTACTGGCTCAGTCCCCAACATCCCCACCGAGGTACAGGCCTGCCAAGGGCTGGGCGGGTGGGCCAGCGCTGCTTTCTGTCCCGTCCGGTCTGTCTGGCTGAGCGTGCCCAGCAGGGACCCTCTGCCTGCGTGGACAGGCTAGAGGGACCTATTGCCCCGAAGTGGGATCTGTCCCACGGGCCTCTGGATGGCTCTTATCTCTCAGTCCCCCCAAGGTGGGGCTTGGTGCAGGAAGCGGGGCGCCATTCAGAGCCCTCAGCCTTGGCCCCAGGTGGCCCCCCTTTGCCTGCTCTCATGCTTGTCTCTCCCAACTGCTCCCCAGATGCTCCCCCAGCACCGGGCCCTCCCTCTGGACAGCTCCCCCAACCAGTTCAGCCTCTACACGTCTCCCTCTCTGCCCAACATCTCCCTAGGGCTGCAGGCCACGGTCACTGTCACCAACTCGCACCTCACCGTAAGTACGGGGCACATACCCTGTCCTCCCTCTGGTGTTGAGGTCTTCGGTCCTGGATGTCCCCGGCTGGGGCTGTTGTCCTCCCAGGGTCCTGATGGAGATCAGATGGCCCTCCCCCAGAGCTGGGGGTGGGCAGAGGGTAGGTGAGGGATGCTGGTCCAAAGTCGGCATGACTGGGGACAGTATAAACCCCTCCCTCATCTCCATCTCCTCTCCCCAGGCCTCCCCGAAGCTTTCGACGCAGCAGGAGGCCGAGAGGCAGGCCCTCCAGTCCCTGCGGCAGGGTGGTGCCCTGACGGGCAAGTTCATGAGCACATCCTCTATCCCCGGCTGCCTGCTGGGCGTGGCACTGGAGGGCGACACCAGCCCCCACGGGCACGCCTCCCTGCTGCAGCACGTGCTACTGCTGGAGCAGGCCCGGCAGCAGACCGCCCTCATCGCTGGTGAGTGGGCGGGCAGCTGTCCGAGGAGGGGGTGTCAGCCCCCCCCCACCCCATTCTGAGGGCTCAGGGAAAGACCAACTGCCAGGGAGAAGTAGCCAGGGATCCTCACCAGCCCTGTCACAGCTCCCCTCCACGGCATCATTGATTTCTTCCATATTCTACAGACGTTATTGAGTACCTACAGCCGGCCAGGCACTGTTCCCGAACTCTGCCGTCGTCATGGAGCTCACATTCCAGAGCAGTGCTGTCCAGTAGAGATATAATACAAGCCATATGTGTACTTTAAAGTGTTCTAGTGGCCACGTTACAAAATGTAAAAAGGAACAGGTGAAATTAGTTTTAATGACATATACTTAACTCAGTATGTCTAGGATACTATCATCTGAACATAAAATGAATATGAAGAGTTAGCAATGAAATATTTTACTTTGTTTCATACCGTCTTTGAAATCTGGTGCGTATTTCACACTTAGAGTACATCTCAGTTGAGACAGGCCATGTTTCAAGTGCTCAGTGGTCACGTGTGTCTGGCAGCTATGGGATTGGACAGCGCGGCTTTGGACAGTCAGCCCATAAGTAGCTGGTGGCATCAGAAGAGGTTCTGCTTAAAAGACACGTGACCCTGGCCTCCAGGCTTCCCAGCTGGGTGGGATCCACGTCCATGATCAGGGAGGTCTTGCAGCTGGGGAGAACTAGTCATTGTTCATGCACACGGAGGGCCCAAGACTATACGTGCTCGTAAGTGAATCCAGGACGTTTTGCCAGAGGTGGTGGCTCTGAGCTGCGAGACTGTTCAGTTGTGGGGAGGAGGAAGAACGGGGTTCAGGTTTGGGGGCAGGGTGCTCCAGGCCCCTCGCGGGTTTCTCCTGAGTATGGAGGCGGCGCTGCTCCAGAGGCGGGAGAGTCTCGGGATGGGAGTGGGAGTCTGGTGCCCTGACAGTGATGGTTACTTCCCTCCCCGCACCACCTCCACAGTGCCGCTCCACGGGCAGTCCCCGCTGGTGACGGGTGAGCGCGTGGCCACCAGCATGCGGACGGTAGGCAAGCTCCCTCGGCACCGGCCCCTGAGCCGCACTCAGTCCTCGCCGCTGCCCCAGAGCCCCCAGGCCCTGCAGCAGCTGGTCATGCAGCAGCAGCACCAGCAGTTCCTAGAGAAGCAGAAGCAGCAGCAGCTGCAGCTGGGCAAGGTGAGCCGGGAGAAGCAAACATCCGGGGCCGTGCTGGGGTCAGGACACAGAGGGTGCCGGGCTGGCAGGGGGCTGACACCCAGGCCACTCCCCAGGCTGCATCAGAGGAGCCGCCTTGCCTTTTTCTAATTCACATCAAAGGTCTGTATGGGCTGGGCCGCTGTCTGCCGGGGAGAGAGGAGGGAAGGATAGAACCTCCTGGGCCACAGGCTGCATAGCCGCGCCCCCTCCCAGCTGACGCGCCTCCTTGCTCTGCTCCTAGATCCTCACCAAGACTGGGGAGCTGCCACGGCAGCCCACCACCCACCCCGAGGAGACAGAGGAGGAGCTGACAGAGCAGCAGGAGGCCTTCCTGGGGGAGGGGGCCCTGGCCATACCCCGAGAAGGCTCCACGGAGAGTGAGAGCACACAGGAAGACCTGGAGGAGGAGGAAGAGGAGGAGGAGGAGGAGGAGGAGGAGGAGGGAGAGGAGGAGGAGGAGGAGGAGGAGGAGGAGGAGGAGGACTGCATCCAGGTCAAGGATGAGGAGGGCGAGAGTGGTGCTGAGGAGGGGCCCGACTTGGAGGAGTCCAGCGCTGGTTACAAAAAGGTGCCCCCTCTGCCCCAGCCCTCGATCTCGATCACCACCCCTGCGTCCTCCCCGCTATCTTTCCACCTTTCCCTCTCCCCAGTCTGCAGTTTCCAGGCTGTGCAGGAACAACTTTTTAAGAGTGAAAGGGGAGCAGGAAAGAGACAAGGGGCTGTGGAACGGAGGGAGCTGCTTGTGTCAGTCTCAGAGCTGTCTGTGCCCCGTCTGCCAGCCCCTCCCTGCGTCTGTGACTGCCCCCGCCTGTCTGCTTCAGTGTGTGTGTGTGCGTGCGCACGTGTGCACATGCACGTGGTCTGTGTATATCTGCGTTTCTGCCTGCGTAGGGCCGGTTGTGCGTCGGTCTCTGCGTGCGTGTGTACACACACGCCCCCGCTGTTACTACAGTCTGCCCTGGTGCCTAGCATGCACTCCATTCATTGCGGACACAGCTGAGCCCTCCGGGCCTGACTCATCCCACCCCCTCTCACACCCCCGTCCCTCCCAGCCTCTTACCTCAATGCTACTCTGGTAGCATGACTCATCACGTCCCCCCCCCCACCCCCCCGCCCATCTCTCCCCATCTCCTCGGAGATGGAGATGAAGATGGCTAAGGCTGGAGTGTCTCCTGTCCCTGGAGGGAGGAGGGTGGGGGGAGGAGGCAATACAGAAGAGAAGGGCTGGATTCAGGCCCCCCACCCCCTGGGAGGCCACCTGTCCTCACTTCCATTTCAGACTAAGCCTCACCCAGGCTCCCTCCCACTCTCCTCCTTCCCAGGTGTTTGCAGACGCCCAGCAGCTGCAGCCTCTGCAGGTGTACCAGGCGCCCCTCAGCCTGGCCACTGTGCCTCATCAGGCCCTGGGCCGCACCCAGTCCTCGCCGGCTGCCCCTGGGGGCATGAGGAGCCCCCCGGACCAGCCCACCAAGCACCTCTTCACCACAGGTGAGCCCCGCGCCCGCACGAGCTGTCCTCACATCGTCTGCCAGGGGCCTGTGCATGGCATCCAGCCTTGGGCATCGTGAAGAGATAAGATACAGCCCCTGCCCTGGAGAGATGGCCAGGGCCCCTCAGAGCACCCCGAAGGGAGGGAAGACAGGCCTTGGCCCCCTCCCTCTGCACCACAGCCACCTGTGGTAGTGGTGGCAGCCTCTGCCTCGGTGGGAGGGCGGTGAGTGTCCCTGCCCACTGGGGCAGCGTCTTCTTTCAGGGGCCCACCCCACCACTGCTGAGGGACCACCAGTTTTGTGCCCTCGCCACACAAGCCCTGGAGGCCTAGGTGGAGGGAGCCCGCTGTCTCAGCTTGGTCCTGCTGTTCTAGCTCCCTCTCTGCCCTGTGAGGTTAAATGTGAGGCCTCAGACCATTCCAGAAGGCTCTTCCATGTGAAACTGCTCTGTGCTGGGCTCTGAGGGGGCACAGATGCTTGAGGACGGTCCCGACTCACCAGTGGGGTGTGTTGGGGGGTAGAGGGGCAGCACACAGGGGCTGTGACAGGAGGGGGAAAGGAGGATGTGCCATGAGGTCAAAACCGATGGGGGTGTCAAGGGCGGCCTGCTGGAGCCTTGACGAGCAGGGAGGCTTTTGATAGGTGGTGATGGGGGAAAGGAATTTCATGAAAAGAAGAGGGGCAGGTGTGTGGGAGGGCAGCTGGGGTGCCTGTGAGGAGGTGCTGGGACCAGGGTGGACTGGGGAAAAGCTCAGTGAGCTCTGCTGAGGATGGCGGGGGCCAGGCTGTCACACGGCCCAGAGCAGTGCTGGCTGACAGGTGTGTCTCTGGCCCAGGTGTGGTCTATGACACGTTCATGCTGAAGCACCAGTGCATGTGTGGCAACACACACGTGCACCCCGAGCACGCTGGCCGGATCCAGAGCATCTGGTCTCGGCTGCAGGAGACAGGCCTGCTCAGCAAGTGTGAGGTAAGGGAGCCCCTCCTTCCAGCTTCCACCTCAAACCCAGCGAAAGCCTTTGTGTTGCCCCTGTCGGGGAAGCCTCTGTCTGGGTCTCTTCTTCATTCTCTCTTCAACCCCTGACTTCAGGGCCAGGCCCCCCAGGCACCTGCCAGTTCCATCCCTTGTAGCCTGGTTCCCCCATGATCTCCAGCTGAATGGGGGAGGGTCCTGGACTGGGGTCCCTGGGGGACCAGGGCATACTTTCTCAACAACCTTTGATCTCCCGAGGCTAGAAAGTGGCTCCATGTGCCGTGCCCCAGGCTGTGGGGCAGAGAGAGGGGCTGGACCTCGGGGGAGCTGAGCCTGCGGTGCCATCCCTCTCACCGGCCTCTCTTCCTGCTCTCCCCTGGCAGCGGATCCGGGGTCGCAAAGCCACGCTGGACGAGATCCAGACGGTGCACTCCGAATACCACACCCTGCTCTACGGGACCAGCCCCCTCAACCGACAGAAGCTGGACAGCAAGAAGCTGCTCGGTGAGCTGGCCGGCCGATGGGGGGGCGTGGGCCAGGCCAGGTCTTCTGCCCCGGTGGGACTGGGGTAGGCGGGTGGGTTCCCGCGGGCGCAGTTACTACATTGCACGCCTCCAGAGGGCGCCATTCACACAGACTACAACATGCTGGTGGGATGTGTGCAGGAGGATGGGAGGTGACGGGTCAGGCCTGGTGATGGGCTTTGCCCTTCTCCCTAACCTGTCAGGCCCCTTTTTCTCCCTGCCATTTGCCCCAGAGGTAGGATTGCCCCCCCCGGGACGGGGGACAGACATCTCCCAGCTGGCATGGGCTGCAGAGGCCTGTCGTGTGCTGGGGCCTGGCCTTCTTCTTCTGTGGCTGAGTTTACTGCCCTCTGCACACCCCAACCTGCGGCTTCGGCAGTCGAGGCAACTTCCAGAGTAGCTCTGTTCCTCTTCCCTGCAGGCCCCATCAGCCAGAAGATGTACGCCATGCTGCCTTGTGGGGGCATCGGGGTGAGTAGGGCACCTGCCAGTGGGGATGGGTGGGTGGTGCTCCCAGCTCCAGCCCCTCCCTTCCTGCCCACCACAGCTGCACCCCCATTCTCGCCCTCCCCCTGCAGGGGGCACGCTGAAGCCTGCTCTCCTGCCCCCGCAGGTAGACAGTGACACCGTGTGGAATGAGATGCACTCCTCCAGTGCCGTGCGCATGGCGGTGGGCTGCCTGGTGGAGCTGGCTTTCAAGGTGGCGACGGGGGAGCTCAAGGTGAGTGTGTGTGGGGCCTTGGTCCTGTTGCCTCAGGAGCGGGTGATGGGGGCAGCTGTGGCTTTCCTGTCAGTAAGGCACCATCCTCTGTAATCTCAACCTTCAGGTGCAGATGTGGGGAGGAGGTGCCAGCTCCAGGCCAGCTGGGGGGTGAGGGGTAAAGAGGGAGTGACCAAGAGGCACTAAGGTCTGTGCTGTCATGGGTCTCACGTGGCCCTCGGCTGGCGTTCCTAAAGGTTGTGGGATTGATGCTTATGACGTATGTTCTCGTCCTGGCTTATGCTTCTCTCCTTCTGTGTCCACCCACTTCGTGGCCACCTTGCCCACCTGTCTGCCTCTTGTTTCTGTGCCTCCGTCTGTACCTCTCCAGAATGGTTTTGCCATCATCCGGCCCCCAGGACACCACGCGGAGGAATCCACAGCCATGTGAGTGCCACCGCAGCCCTGCCCCAGACCCACTGCCTTCACACCATCTCCCTCTCAGCAGAGCTGATGCGCGTGTATCTGTGAGCAAACATCCACTAAGGCTGACGACCTGCCCTCTTCTCCGCTCACCCCCGCAGGGGATTCTGCTTTTTCAACTCTGTAGCCATCACAACCAAACTCCTGCAGCAGAAGCTGAATGTGGGCAAGGTTCTCATCGTGGACTGGGTAGGCAGTCGGCTGGGGGGACCAGGGTCAGCCTTCAGGAAGCCTCCACCCCAGCCCCATGCCCTCGTCCTCAGGTGCCCGTGCTGGGGCTGTTAGCCCAGCCTTCACAGTCCCATGGGGCCCCCCTCCTCACTAGTGGAGACTCGAAATGCTTTTAGCCACTGGTCCACCTTGGCCCCCAGCCCGCAGCCTTGAGCAGCCGAGGAGATTTCCTGCCTTGAGTGGTAGAGACAGCTCCTGCCGTTGCTGGAGTCCCTGTTGACTGGGGGCTGACTGTGTGCCAGACACGTGGTGCTGCTTCATGGCCGCCTTGCTTCCTAAGTAGTAGGATGTCCATTTCGATAAACAGAGAATACTGGGCTGTTGGGGGACTTACCCAACCAAGGTTACTTAGCTTGGGATGTTGGGTACTGGGTTTCGGATCAGGCCTGTGGGCCCCGGCATTTCTGCTCCTGCTGCCACGCTGTGCTTCTCCGCCTCTGCCTCTCACAGCAGAGGGAAAGGCCCCTACCGCTCCCTGTGAGGAGCCAGCCTCAGCAAGGAGGGATCTAATCTCTTCGAAGCCCACCTTGGGCTTCAAAGTTCATGACGTTGGGTTCTCCTTCAGAATGCATCTGTCTGCTTTCACTTCCTGACTAGCCGTACTGTTTCCCTCCACACTCCTGAGCGGAGTGGGCTCGCAGGGAGATCCACCACATTCGTCCCCTGGCTTTGTGTCTCCTCTGTGCAGTGCCATGTCCCGGCCCGCAGACCCTGGTTAGAAAAGCGTGGGGTGATTCCGTGGCGGACAGAACACAGATGCCCTGTAGCTAGTGGTGGGCTGCACCCCCAGAGTCCACCACAGGGTCGGGGTGGGCCAAGGAGAATTTTGACCTTTGGGTCAGACCCTGGGCCTCTTCCCTGATGCTCCCACCCCTTCCCACTAGGACATTCACCACGGCAATGGCACCCAGCAAGCATTCTACAACGACCCCTCCGTGCTCTACATCTCCCTGCATCGCTATGACAATGGGAACTTCTTTCCGGGCTCTGGGGCTCCTGAAGAGGTACAGCTCCTGGGCTCAAACGTGGGGCCCTCGGGGAGATAGCAGAATGGGACCTGGCGGGGAGCCATGGAGGCCCGTGGTGGTGCTGGTACCTGGGGAGTCTGGGCTCCTAGTGGGAGGACCACGCCAGCCAACTGCCCCTCCATGCAGAACAGAGGTCAGTGGAGTGAGGGCTGGAGGCAGGGCTGAGGGCGGGGCAACGTCTGGGATCCCCAGGCAGTGAGAGTAACCCCTCCCCAACCATACTGCCAGGTTGGCGGAGGGCCGGGCGTGGGGTACAATGTGAACGTGGCATGGACGGGAGGTGTGGATCCCCCCATCGGAGACGTGGAGTACCTAACGGCCTTCAGGTGGGGACTGAGAAGAGCCGAGGGAGGGGTGGGAACCCCCGGGCCCTGCCATGGGAGGGGCAGAAGGCACTCAGTTCCGCATGGGTGGAGGGGTTCGGCTCTGTGTGGGGGGCAGAGCCTGGGGAGGCCTGGCTGAGCCACCTGCCAGGGTCAGCTTGGGCCCTCCCTTTGCAGGACAGTGGTGATGCCCATTGCCCACGAGTTCTCACCTGACGTGGTCCTGGTCTCCGCCGGGTTTGATGCTGTCGAGGGACACCTGTCTCCGCTGGGTGGCTACTCTGTCACCGCCAGATGTGAGCCTGTGGGGGGATCGAGGGAGGCTATGGAGCAGTGAATATGGGGTCGAGTGGGAGGTTGGGAGGAGGGTTGAAGGCAGGTCTAAGACTTGGAATCATCCTGGCAGCATCCTCCCACTCTCCCTCTGCCAACCCTGGCCTTGAGGGGCAAGCAGGTGGTGGGGGGAGCATCTCCTCCAGGAGTTGTAGGGATGGAGCTCGCTGATCCCTCATGTTTCAGTGGTGGTTTTTCATGGTGCTCCTTAGGAGACGCGTAATTGGATCTTTTTAGCCTCTTAGGTTTTGTGTTTTATGGAGCATTTAGTCCATTGACACTGAATTTTATTATGGATATCGATTTGGGTTTAAATCCACCATCTTCTTTTGTGCTGTTTGTCCCATCTCTCGTTTCTTTTTCTCTCCTTTCGGACTTTTTCTTGAATTGAGTTTTTTCTTTAACCATTTCCTCTTCCTCCCTTCACCCATCCCTAAAGGTTTTGGCCACTTGACCCGGCAGCTGATGACGCTGGCAGGGGGCCGGGTGGTGCTGGCCCTCGAGGGAGGCCATGACTTGACCGCCATCTGTGATGCCTCTGAGGCGTGTGTCTCCGCTCTGCTCAGCGTGGAGGTGAGGGGTGCACAGCGGGACTGGGGGAGGTGGGCCAGTAGGCCAGGGGGAAGGGGCCAGCGAGGGAGGGTCCCTCTCCTGGGTCAGGCAGCACCGAGGGCCCTTGGTGAGGTTTTCCTGATTCCTGAGGACAGGTGGTGACCAGGGAAGGCTTTCTAAATAGAGGTTTCCCCAGAAAGGCTATGCTTGCCCCTGTCATGGGGCTGAACGGGGGGATGGTTAGAGGGGCAGCCACTCTAAGCCTTCTCTTCTTTCCCCTGCCAGCTGCAGCCCTTGGACGAGGCAGTCTTGCAACAAAAGCCCAACGTCAACGCAGTGGCCACGCTAGAGAAAGTCATCGAGATCCAGAGTGCGTGGGCACAGGCAGAGGGACTCAGGGCCCAGCTTGCCAAGGGGGCGGAGCTTGTGTGACGCCAGGGCTAGGGCTGGGGGTGTCCGTACGTTTGGGGGTTTCTGGCTCTCCCTGACCCCCGGCCCATCCCTCATCCACAGGCAAACACTGGAGCTGTGTGCAGAGGTTCGCTGCTGGTCTAGGCCGTTCCCTGCGGGAGGCCCAGGCCGGTGAGACAGAGGAGGCCGAGACTGTGAGTGCCATGGCCTTGCTGTCGGTGGGGGCCGAGCAGGCCCAGGCTGCTGCAGGCCGGGAGCACAGCCCCAGGTGAGGTGCCCCCCACCTCCCTGCCCTCGCCCAGACTGCTCCCCCCCATCCCACAGTGCTTCAGTGCCCTTCCCTGTGCTTGTGCCCACAGGCCAGCAGAGGAGCCCATGGAGCAGGAACCTGCCCTGTGACGCCCTGGCCCCCACTCCTCTGGGCTTCTTCATTGTGATTTTGTTTATTTTTTCTATTAAAAAACAAAAAGTCACACATTCAACAACGTCTGCTGTGTGGGTCTCTCAGCCTCGCCCCTCCTGCTCCTCTTAGCTGCCTCAGGCCCCCCCTTTCCCCCGCCCCCCCGTGGCCCATGTCTCAGCTCTAGAAGTTTGCGCCCTCTGTAGGGCCAGGGGTACCCTTTCCAGCCCTTCCCTCACATTGTATCCCACACCCACTTCCTGCATTCTGTCTTTGTGCCCCTTGGAGCTTGGGCCAGCTCAAGGTGGGCCTGGGGCCCAGATAGCACCTTCCGGTTCTGGGGTCCCCCTGAGTGAGGAGGGAACAGTAAGTTTGGTGCCTTGGCTTCAGCTGACTTAGGGGGAAATGCCTTAATTTCACCCTCCTCCCCTCTCCAGCCCCAGGGGAGGATCCGGAGGGTCCCTCTACAGTCTTAAGATGTAGAGTGGAGGGGAGGTGGGCTCCGGCCCTGCGATTCTCACTCTTTTCCCCCAGTGTCCTCACCATCTCCACACAGACCCCTCTCTCCTCCTCCTTTCTCCTGGCCTCAGCACCGAAGGGAAGCTTTGTGCTGTCGGATGTGGGCCTGAGTGGGCCTGAGGTTCGCGGGCAGGGCTGTCTTGCCTTCCCCTCCTCAGGGCCTATTTCCCCTTCTCAGGGGCTGGAGAGGGTGAAAGCGTGGGGGGAGGTTTGGAGCTGCACTCCTGGGTTCTGAGGGGCCAAGAGGAGGCGCAGAACCGGGCCTGCTCTCCATCTTACTCTGTCGGCCTCCCTGCCCCTCTGCTGGCACAGTCTGGGGAGCGGGGAGAAGGTGGTCCCTGCAGGGGGGCTCCAGGCTGGTGAGAGCCCCCCTGCTGTTCAGGACCAGATTTCCCCAGCCATCCAGCACGCTGCAAGCAGAAGGGTCAGTGGCCCACCTCTCTCCTGGGGCCTTTGGCTTTGAAGCCTGGGGATGGTGAGTGGGAGTTCTAGAAGGAGCAGGGCCAGAACCCAGGAGTCTGCCCTCAGCTGTAGCTTGTCTTCCTCCTGGGCTTCCTTTGTGGGCCACCAGCCCAAGGGAACTAAGACCAGGATGGGGCTGGGCACTGCCCTTTCTCTTTCCCAGAAGCCCTGCTAGCCTTCTTGTTTCCAGGGCTAGGAGCCCACAAGGCTTCTAGCGAATGCTCTCCAGCCTGTGGGAAACCAAAGATGGGAAGCAGCTCCTAGGGGGCTGAGTCTTACTCCCTCCTTCTCCCCAACACCGCATATACTTTCTTTCCTCCCGCCCCCAGGGCTCCACCAATCTGTTTACATATTTATTATCCTAATAGGGGCCTGAGCAGGGTTGAGGGAGCCAGGGGAGGGGCAGGAGTCCCACCACCATTGGTTCATTGTGCGCTTGTGTCTTGTGTGTTGTTAGTGTGTTCCAGATCCTCCTGGGGGATGGGGATGGGGCTGGGCCCAGGGTACCAGGCCTCCCCATGCTGAGCCCCAGCTCCGGGCCGCTTACCCTCCCTCTCCCCACGGCCGGTCTGGTTCTCATGTAAACCCACTCCTTGCTTTGTCTCCTTGGACATGGATTTCAGTTAAGTATTGTGTAACCTGTTACACTGTGTGTCCTTGTGTAAATAAACTTGTTTCTGGCAGTGCCTTCTGGGGCCAATGTCTCTGTTCTCTGGGCTCTCAAATGGAGTTGAGGGTCTCATTCCCCCTCCTGGCCAAAAAAAAACTACCTTTCTCCAGCCCCTGGACTAGCCAATTTAGGAAACAAGAGGCTGGGGTGGGAGGGAGTGGGATCTCTGTCCTGTGGGTTAAGAACAAGGTTTCACTGAACGTAGCCACAGCATCTCCTGGAACCTCTGTGTGGCCTACGTGGTGATGGTGGGGAGAGGGCCCGGGCTGAAGGTCTCCCTGTTCCTTTTGACTCTCAGTCTCTGGGGGCACAGGGTTGAAGCGGGTGCAGAACAGGTGGCCTGGCAAGGGTTCCACCTGCAGCCACACGGGCAAGTCCAGTGGAGATGTGCACAGAGTCAAGAGAGGAGTCCAGAGGTGTGGAAGGGCTTTATTGGGGCTGCTCTGAGCCCCTCACAGTGTTACAGGAACCCACTGGTCTCACTGTTGCCTTTGCCCTTTGGGGACATGGGAGGGAAGGCAGGAGGAGGACCAGCCTTCCTGGGAGAGAGAAGGCCCTTCTTTAGGGCTGAGACCAGGTGGTGGGAGAAGTAGAAAATTCACCATGAGCAGGGCCTGTTGGGGGCTGGAAGGGGACGGGGCTGCCTCCCTGGAGTGTGGAGGTCACGGAGTGTGTGGGCTTTGTGAGAGGGAAAGTGGCAGTAGGAGGCACCTAGGGTCAGGAAGAGCGGATGGGTGGTGCTTCCTGGGCACTGAATGTGTGCACCAACCAGGGCACGAGGGCCAGGACCAGGCATGGCCAGAGGGTGTGCTTGAGGAAATTGAAGATGTAGAAAAGGCTGATCTGAGGGGGGTAGCCCAGCCAGTCCAGGGGGCCCAGCAGCCCCATGGCCAACACAAGGCAGGCTAGCTTCTGGCCATGTCCCAGGTATGCCCGCCGCACCTGGGCATAGCAGGGGGAGTGAAGGGCGATGCCCAGACCCAGGGCGGCCCCTGAGTCGCGGCTCAGAGAGGCAAAGGGCCGGCTGTCCAAGTGTACCCACTCAGGCCGTTCACACCACTTAGAGGCTAGGTTGATGGACCTGTGGGGAGCGAGAGTCTTTGCCAGGAGAGAGATTCCCCTGGGTCCTAGAGGGCTGATGGCTCTCCACCCCTTTGGGGCCTACCGCCATGTTCTGCCGTGACCCCAGGAGACTCAATGTTTGTGAACAGCTAATGTGTCCCGTTTTAGCTACAACCAACCAGAGACCCACCAGGCCAGGTATAGGTGAGGCAGGACAGACCCCAACTTGCCCAAGCTTCAAAGCAGGACTTACCAAGAAAGATCCAGGCCCAGTGTAAAGAGGGTCCAATAGATGAGGCTGGCACCCAGCAAGAGGGCCAGTGAGGTCAACCCGTAGAAGCTTAGCTCCCGCTCCGTGGGCACCCGGGGGGTCATCAGCCAGCCCAGGACAGCACCTAGGGAAGTGGGGTGACAGCAGCTTCAAGGAGTTTGGGGATATGACCCCCACCCCGAGCCGCAGGGTAGTTTGGCAGGAGAAGGGGGCCCTTGGGGTTGGCTGTACAATGGGAAGATCATACACTGGTCCTCCCACTGCCAACGGCACCCTCTGGGTCCACCCTGTTGCCCCAGTTGCTCACCAGTTATTAGGCCAACCAACACCTGGTGAGGGAAATGTGCTAAGAGGAAGACCCGGGACAAGCCGACCGCCAGCAGGAAGGTGCAATAAGCCAAGCTAGGTATCACCCTCACCCAGCGGCTAAAAAGAAGAGAGGCAAATGGTTCAGGAGGTGTCCACGCACAGCTTCCCTCAGCACCCAGGCACCTCACAGTTTGACCAGATGCCCCGGCGTCTGCAGAACTCCAGCTCCCAGGCTGCCCTTCTGCTGGGTCTTTTGGGTCCAGGGTACCATAACCTCTGCCCCCGTTGGTGGGCAATGCCAAGGTGTACCTGTGGGTCCGAGTGGCCACTTGGGAAGAGATGGCCGTCATTATGGGCCAAAGGGCTGCTCCTGTGATCATACAGTGTCCGGAAGGGCTGCCTGCCAGGGGATTCAGAAGCTTGTGGTGAGAGGATGCTGGTGGAACCCAGGTGCCCCTGGTGACTGCTCAACCCAGCTGCCTCCCCGTGGCCGAGGGGAGAGCCTTCCTCCAGCACTGACCCTTAGCTCCCTCTGCCCTGAAGCGGCACGGGTGCTCTTCTCCTATAATTCAACATGGTCTTCCCTGGGTTTCTTTGTTCTCTGGCCCAGTAACTGAGAGGCTGGGCCTCTGATTAGGTTGCCCCAGCTGAAAAGTACGACCAAACACTCACTGAACCCTAACCACATTGGGAGAGGGAAGTTTGAGGCTTCTCACCTGGACCAGTTTCACAAGAAGAGGGGAACTGGTGAACCTGGGCTGGAGCCTGGCTGTAGTACCCAGACTCATGGACCCACCAAAAGGGCCTATCTCCAAACAGAAACCTAGAAGAGAACAGATGCAAGATGCCATTACACGCACACACAGCCAGGGGAACGGGGGCTGAGGCAGAAGGGCACCTGGAGCACTCTGGAGGGCTTACAGGCTGGAGTCAGAAAGGGTGTCCAGTTCTGTGCCATTGCCTTGCCAGGGTTTTTTACCTTGGAACAGGAGAAAGCATGCTATTTTTTTTAAAGTGATAAGGAGGCAAGAGATTGTGGTGTGTGCGTGTGTGTGCTCTGAGATGCTCAGAAGTCCCATCCTTAGCCCTCCCGCTACAGGGCCAGCTCTGCTCTTGCCATCTATAGAGAGCCCAGGACCTGCCCCTCGCCCTCCCTCCCCAGACCCTCACTGACCCTCCTGCTTCTCCTCTCTCCGTTTCCCAAATTCCAGACTGAGTTACTTAGGTAAGCCTCTGGTCTTTGAAAATGGGAGTGGGGAATGGACAAGGAGGCTGAGAGAGAATGAGGAAGACAAAAAATTTCAAAATCCACTGGCTTAGCCAGGTGCTTCGCTGGACCCTGGGAAACACACTGCAGAGGCTGCTGTGGCCAGAAAGAGAAAAGGTGGGAGAGCAGAAGAGATGCTGGCAGGAAGCCAAGTGCTGGGGAGGGAGGTGCGGAAGGGACTTGCCTCTCCCTGCCAAAGAGTGAGCCTGGATCATGCACCAGATGCTCAACACATACTTAGGAAATGAATAGGGGCTCTGCCATGTGGGGGGCATTAAGAGTGTCTACCCAAGGGGGTGGTCTTAGGGGAACAGGACTAGAGAGGAAGGCTTATACAGACTCTGAGGAAGGAGAGCACAAAGCAAAGAGCAATTCAGTAGGAAGGAAATGATCAGACAATTGCTTTCCGTTTACAGCAGGGATGAAGCCCTGGCTGAGAAGAGTGGAAGGGAAGGTATTTTGTTTTTCAGCAAGTCATTCCAGCCCATCCATTCAAGTGTCTCCTATGAACCTCCCTTCCCTCCCCCAGGCTGGCAATCTGGCAACAGAGACAGTGGTGAGGGGTGAGGGGAGGTGCAGCTGCATGCCCAGCGGGAAGTATAGCTCCCTTCTGCACCCAAGAGAGAACAGGTGGCACAAAGAGATACACCCCAAGGGCCCCACCCACTTGCCTGGGGTTCCTGGCTTCTAAGTCTGTGTGCAGAGCCTACTAGTGAATGAAGGGGAAAAGGGAGAAGAGAAAGTGTTCCCTGGAAGGCAATGCTTTAGCCCAGTGCTTTTTGAAATTTCCTGTGCACACAAATCACCTGGGGTCCTTGCTAAATGCGGATTCTGATTCAGTGGCTCTGGCGTGGGGCCTGAGATTCTGCATTTCTAGCAAGTTTTAAAACGCTCCTTATGCTGCTGGCCATGGTCTGGGGGACCACACCTTAATCCGCAAGCCTTTTCTGTCCTTAGCCACTAGTGTGAAGCCTGGCACAAAGCATGCTTCTTAAAAACTATGTCAAATAAACGAATGAATAAATGAATCAAAGAGGGAGTTGAGAAGCAGGACTTTCTGCTACTTAAGTCACCACAGATGCCTGTTAAAATACAGATTCCCAGCCCCTCCCCTGGAGTTTCAAAATCTGTCTGTCTGAGGTGGAATGGGGTATTTGCATTTTAAATACGCCCCCTTAGGTGATTTCTCTGATCAGGCCCGTTAAACACCAGTTTAATGATTAGGATGGGGACTCTGAGGTCCAAGATGCACAAAGATGCTCATAGGGGAAAAGTCAGTGGCCACGGGGTAGGGGTGGGAGGTCTTAAGGCCATGGGTTCACTGTCGGGGCGGGGGGGGAAGCCAGGCCTTTGAGGCAGCTGACGAGAGAGATCAAGGACTGCACAGGGCTCAGGGCCTTTGGGGGTGGGGGACCAGGACGCGGGAGGGCTTCGCTGTCTCACCACTTGAAGACGAGGTTGAGCCACTCGGTGATGAGGCTGATCCAGAGCACTGCGATGCCCACCCGGCGAGAGGCGTAGTAGGCCACGGGAAAGTAGAACAGAAAGAGGCTCTTGGGGTCGCCCAGAAAGGTGACCCAGAGCCACACGTTCTCCAACCAGGGCAGCTGGTTCTGCAGCGCCTCGGCCATCGCGATGCCCGCGCCCAGCGTGGACTCCATGGCGACCCCGGGGTCGGCCCGGCCACGGTTTGAGCTAAGGCGGAAGCCGAGGAGTCCTGGCGACCGGGAAGCAGCTCCTCACGGCCCTCCAAAGCCCACCCTTCGGATCCGAGGCCCCGCCCCCTGTTGGTGGCCGGGGAAAGCCCCGCCCCCTGCCGCCTCAGGCTCGCGCGAGCCAGGCCTCCTGCCGGTACCGTTTCCTCCTCCTGCGCTCTTCCCGGGCCTCCCTCTCTACTGGGCAGCGCAGGGGACAAATCTTTTCGAAGGCGTTTCCGCAGAGCCCCACGTGGCTGCTATTGCCGGCACGTGGGCAGAGGGCGTAGAGGTGGCTCCAGCTGCTGTTCCGGGTCATCGGACAGACTAACCTGAGGGTCGGCGGTGCGTCCAGGGTCCCTCCTTTACTTCTGTGAAGATGGATATGTAATATCCCGGGCCAGGATTCCTTCCAGACCAGACCTTTCTCCTCCAGTAGAGCTACCCTCCAAAAATATTTCGAGATCTCTTGGAGAGAAGGCTAGGGACAACCCCTGCTGCGGGGAGCCAGGCATCCCTGGTTGGTGCTGAAGCGGGCCCCTATGTTTGCACACACAGCTGGCTAATCGGTACACGCCTTCCTCCCCCAGCCCAAGACTCTCCTGCTTGAATTCCTCTGCTGTTGATTTGGAGGCTGACAGATCAGCCTCTTGATTTTGAGGGGTCATCCCTAATGGCTTGAGAGTTGTTACGCATGGCACAGTCTAAATCACCCTTCCTCCCAGTTCTGTGCTTGCCTTGCCCCTCTCCTTTCGTCGTCTCGTCATCTTGCCTTCCAGAACCCCGCTGGGCAGATAAACCACGAGATAGTAGCTGGGTTGGTAAAGGAAGAGGAGAGGCACACACCCACGACAAAAATTGGAATAATCCCTTGGAGGAACACACAGAAAATAGAAATCTCAGCAATTCTAGGTGAGGTCTTGCCTAGAGGCAGAGGTGAGGTGGGAGGAGACCGGTGAAGTGGTTCCTTCCTACCTCAAGCAACTTTGTTCTTGGAGAGTTTTTGAGGGGTAAAAATGAGAATGTTAATTTGGGTTCTTCTTGGAAAGAGAGTAATTTCACTAATTAAAAGGGTGTGGGGAAAGGAAGCTGGATACAAATCTCATTTTGCTCCCTTGCTAAATGTTTTTCAATTGCCCCAAGGAAAAAGCCTAAATTTTCTTAGTCTTTGAAAGTTTGCTTGGCCTCTAGCCAAGACAACCTTTACCAGCCCAGTCCCACATTCTGTTTCATGATATTTCTGAGCTACTTTATGCTCCCTGAAATCACCAAGCTCTCTCCTTTTAGGGGTCCTGACGTCTGCAGTTACCTCTGCTTAGAACGTGGCCACTCTTTCCCTGCTTGTCTTTCAGGTCTCAGATTTTTCCACTTCTTCCAGGAAGCTTTTCCTTACAGTGCCTGGCAGTCATTCATGAGAACCTATAATCACAATGTTATATAAAAGGTGGAGTGGCAGTTATGTATGACTTGTTATGGGGTAGATGTGAAAGTTCTCTGGAAAAACCCAAGTATGAGGGAGCAGTATGTTTATTTCTATTACAATGATTGTACTAATATGGGCCCAACTTTAGGAAATTGATGTCTCTTGCAAGGCAAGGAAACACTTTTGAAACTTGTTCAGGTTAAGTAGTGCCAGGACTGGCCCTTCGCCTCCCTCTCTTTGCCTGTTGCTACTCATACATGAGGCTCTAGAATTTCTTTAGTGGAAGGGTAGGTGGGTTAGGGATGGCAACTGGTGATGGTAGGGCTTGAAAATGCATCTGTATCCTACTTACATGTTAAGAAAACTGTTTCGTATATTACACAGTCATTAATGGGGGGCCCAAAACTCCCGCCCCAAGGCTCCCTTTGTCAATACCATTGCTCCTCATTCTGGCTCTTTGCCAGGTTTTCTAGAGGAGAGGGCAAGATGGGAGATGGGGAAGCATCTTGAGTTCCAACAGTGATGGGTGATCACGGAGGAACTACCATTTATTGAGGATCTACTACGTGCCATGCATTTGTACACATTATCTCATTATCTCCCGCTCCTCCTAACTACTCTGTGAGGTATTATCTAATATAGCATAGCAGTAAATAGCACCGTCTTTGGAAACAGGTAGACCGGATCCTTGCTAGTTGTGCGATCCTGGACAAAGTTTAGTCTAAGACTTAGTTACTTCCTCTGTAAAATGAGGATATTGATTCCTACATCGAAGGGTTGCTGGATGCTCAACAGTGGTAATACAGAAGGAATAAAGAAAAGAATCAGGCTTAGTAATTTGCTCAAGGTCACATAACTCAGTGGAATTCCGGTTCCGTTTTAGCTAACTCTACAGCCAATGTTCTTTCCACTACCACTTTGTAGTTAGGTGTAACCGTTTTGAGCAAGTTTGGTTAAGTCTTCTGGGCCTCGGATTCCTCATTTGTAAAATATAGAGTTCATTCATCAGACTCTTGTGTCAAGGTGTGCACATAAGGGAGACTGCAGTTCCCTCCTCCCTCCCGTTTTCATTCCACGTAGGTCATTTATCTTTAACTTCTAAAATGGACCTTGCAAGCCTGTTACAAACCGGGCGCAGCCGCACAAACGTAATTATTCACATTCCTCTTTATTTCCTCTTTTCTCCTCATCCACCTAGGCTCCCGCCCCACCCAGTCCAGGCCACGCCCTAGCGTGTGACGTCAGCACGCCCCGTGCGTCGCGGCGCGGCGCTCACTGGGGGCCCGGCTTTCGCCCGCTGCTGCCGCCGCCGCCGCCGGCCGCGGCTGCTCTCCCAAGATGGCGGCTCCTCCGGGCGAGTACTTCAGCGTTGGGAGCCAGGTGTCGTGCCGGACGTGCCAGGAGCAGCGGCTGCAGGGCGAGGTGGTAGCCTTCG
This sequence comes from Phocoena phocoena, assembly GCF_963924675.1. NCBI lineage: Eukaryota > Metazoa > Chordata > Mammalia > Artiodactyla > Phocoenidae > Phocoena > Phocoena phocoena. The sequence goes on from NC_089237.1 coordinate 18,135,575, forward strand.
ACTACCAGTCCAAGATGCTGGCTTTAAGTATCCTTCCCTGCGCGGAGCCCGAGGCCGGGCCGGCGTGTATGTGCGGCCGTGGGGGGGCGGGGGACGACGGCGGTGGCTGGGGCCCTCTCCGGGCCTAGGGGCGACCGGCTACCGCGGCGCCCGGAGCGCATGCGCACGGCCCTGAGCTCCCCTCCCCCTCTCGTGGGTCCCTCGGTCCGCCTTGGGGACCCTTGTCTCCCACCCCTTGTGGGAGCTGGGCCCCGATCGAGGGTGGGTGGGTGGGTGGAGGGGGGCTTGACACGCTGATTGCTTTTCGGGGGGAACGCTAGGAGAGGGGACACAGTAATCCGGAGAGGGGTGGTCGTGGGAGGGGGCTGGTGATTGGAGCCCGGATGGGAGGGGGACGGGTAAAATCATGTGGGGAAGGGGTGTGTAGAGTAAGGAACTGCTAGTGAGTGGTACAAGGGTATGGAGTTCAGGAGGGGTTGTCCACTGATGGGATTTGGTCCAAGAAAGGGCGGTGGGGTGGTGACCAAATGGGCCTCGCCTGTTTGGGGGGAGAGTAACTGCAGGACAGAGTTTGTAGCAGAACTGGGGATAGGGGCTTGTTTTGCTGGTGCTTGTGTATGCGTGGTGCCGCTGGGGGCAGGGAGTGCTGAATTTTCGGCTTCTCCGTGATTTGGAAGTTGCTGTTTTGGGGATGTTTGTATTGGAAACCTGGTCTAGAGAGAGGACCACGTTTTTCAGGGGCTTATGTATGGACGTGTGGGTTACAGGTGAAAGAGTAAACTGTTTTCTCTTGTCAGCTCAGCACATGGAGTCCTGACTTCTCCATAGCAGTAGCCTTCCCTTTTGAATGTGTCAGTGTTTAACAGAATGGAAAAGGTGGTCTCTTTCTTTGGGGTGGAAGTGATTTCTGAATTACTCCAGGAAACTCAGTCGTGGAAATGGAATACTACCTGGTTGTAATAAATGTGCCACCCCTTCCCCTTTTATTTGAGCCACAGGTGGGTTTATTTGGATTTTTTTTTTTTTTAAGTAATCTCTTATGGCACCTTTCAAAAGGAAGTTTCTTACTGAGTCTGCTGCTGCCTTTGACTGGCAAGTATTTTAATTCATTTAGCTACTGGTTGTGGATTTGTAGTTTAGGAAGATGTCCTTTGAAACTAATTACAGCAAGAAGAGTTGCAGATTTTTTTAAATTTTTGTTTTTGTTTTTTGAACACAAGACTTCATACCTGGACCAAGTAAGACCTTTTACATTAGTGGTTTAGTTGGAAGGGTTTCGGAATGAAGAATTACTCTACCTTTATTTGACATACAGTATGCTTTTGAGAAATGGTTGGAGAATGAGTGAATGAGTGAGTGAGTGAGTGAATGAATGAATGAATGGGTTAGCTAGCTGGGTCACCTTGAGTGAGCTTCCTTTCCAGTGTTGTAGTTTTCCTGTGCAAAATGGGAAATCTCAAATCTGAAAAAGAGAAAAGAGCACTGTTTGGATATAGGGAGTATTATACCAAGAACAGAAAGTACTTGCTCTTCAGTGTGGTTCATTAGGTTCAAGACAAACAGTATACATAACGGCATTAAAACTGTATTAAGCCTCTTCATAAAACCGGTAAAGAGAAGGTGACAGAAACACTGTCGAGGCTTCCAGTTTTGGATTGTGTCTGGCTTTGAAAAGCTTGAGATCTTTTGGTTATGGGGTTGTGCGGCAGGAAAGTGACAGGCAGAGACTTCCTGAGGAGAGGTGTGATTCTTGTGAGGCTCCCTCTCTTGCTTGTGGCACACCTTTTACACAAGCCTTGGGTGAATTGTGTTTTCCATGCCCCTTTGGGATGTGTCAGTTCTCTGCTTGCCCCTATTTTCCTTAACTTTACTTTTTCACCAGAATGTCCCTCTTCCAGTGGAAAGCCCAACCACGCAGACATCTTGCTCATAAACTTACAGTATGTTTCAGAAGTGGAAATAATTAATGACCGAACAGAAACCCCTCCTCCCCTAGCTTCACTCAATGTTAGTAAGGTAAGGACTTGAGGGCAGTTCTGGTTCTCCAAAATGATGGGAAATTTGAGTCTCATTGACTCTTGGTGGTACATACATTATCCATTGTTTGTTTTTCATTTTTTTCAGTGATTTACAATTGCTTGTTTTGATATATTTTTTAAAAAAATATATCAGTTTAACTTTTCTCTTTATTCCTGGGTATCTTCAGAAGATTTTAAGAAATGTCTTAATGCCCAAATAGAGAAATAGAGTTGAGAGCTGGCTTTTGTCCTTTGTGAAAGAGGGCTTCCCCGCCCCCCGCCCCTCCCCACAACCTGCAGTCCATGTGTGAACTTCCAGTGTTGGGAGGGTTGGGTAGGGACGTTGCTTCTGAACCTCCTGAAATTGTGTATGTGTGCACATGAGAATATATGTTTCCTGGGTGAAGATTTGGAATATGTTTTTAGATTCTCAGAGGGATTAATGACCTACAAAAATTTGAAAACCACTGCCTTAGAGCTTTGTTTTTGTCTTTATGTTTGAATTTCGAGGTCTAACAAAATTAGAGTTTTAGGATATTTTAATCTTGGATGTACAAATTGGTCTCTGGGAACCCTCAAATAACTTTCCTGATTCTTTAGTTCTGTTAGCCAAAGTTCATGTTGATCAATAATAGTAATACCCCAAGCCCTGTTGTAGCCTTTGCTGTCCCCTGTACTTGGAACACCCTTTCAGAATGACTGGAGTCGTATCCATCAGGACTCAGTTTAATGGCACCTCTTTCAAGAAGTCTTCTCTGATCATTCAGGCTAAAGTGATTTGCCCCCATTCTCTCTTACAGTACCTTAGCCTTCAGAGATAAGGTGACATATCATTTACAGTCCAACCTGGGACATTTTCGAGAGTAAAGGGGTGGGTGGTGCTTTTGTTTTACACCAAGTATAGATTAGTGTGTCCTGGGCAAATTGCGACTTAAGGTTACCCTCTTCATAGCTTTTTTGTAGTTATAATTGTATATCATCTGTTTACTTTTCTATCTAACCAAAATTTGTTTTGTGGGGATCGGAGCTATACCTGTTTTGTTCATCACTAAATATACAGAGCCTTGCACAGAGTAGGTGCTTCGTAAGTACTTGTTGAGTGAGTAAGTTAGGCCCTCAATTTTCATAACTGTTGCCTTAAGTCTCTTGAGTTAGTGTGGTGGAAGTTTTTTTCCCTGTACATGAGTATTGTAATAATGTATATTCTCTTGCCTCTCTTGGGAATGTAGTGTGTTTGCTACAATTCAGCAAAGCAGGGAGACACTCAGGCAGCTGAAACAAAGGAGAGTGACTGAGGCTGGCAGAATGCAGTTACCTCAGATCTGGAGCTCCCTTCTTACTAGATTCCAGGGAAGGGCCACACTTTTTTGTTTTACTGATGTCTGAGGACAGATTCAGAAGGGTCTTGGGTTTCATATTAAAGGCTGTTGCGTACAGAATGTCCCATTCTTAGACTTATAGATTTTTGGAACACTGGCTCAGTCCTCCTATTAAAGTATAGGTCGTCTTTGGATGATCTTCTGTTAGCAGAAGAGATTATTTTATTTTTGGCTGCGTCGGGTCTTTGTTGCTGCGTGCGGGCTTTCTCTCGTTGTGGTGAACGGGGGCTACTCTTCATTGCGGTGCGCAGGCTTCTTGTTGCGGTGCCTTCTCTTGTTGCGGAGCACGGGCTCTAGGCGCACGGCTTCAGTAGTTGTGGCTCGCGGGCTCTAGAGCGCAGGCTCAGTAGTGGCGCGCGGGCTCTAGAGTGCAGGCTCAGTAGTTACGGTGCTAGGGCTTAGTGGCTCCGTGGCATGTGGGATCTTCCCGGACCAGGGCTCGAACCCGTGTCCCCTGCATTGGCAGGTGGATTCTTAACCACTGTGCCATCAGGGAAGTCCCCAGAGAGATTTTAAAAGTTTCAAATAAAATAGTTTATGCCTGGTATGTTGAGGGTGAAAAGGGCTCTAAGTTATCCTTTAGTGTTTGTAGGGTATGAGAAGTTTGTCAACAACCTTTAGTGAGTAGTCGAGGAAAGGTTATCTGAAAGAGGGATGATTTTCTCAAATTTAAAAGATACAGGATTCCGCTCTTATGACCACCAAGTGCCACCATTTATCTGAGAGGGGCTGGAGTGGTGTGGATGGGACTGTTAAGTGGGAGCTGTTGAGAAGCAATTCTTTTCTTACATTTGACTTCAAGTATAAATGGTTCTTGGTTATTAGTTTGCGGATTATCTTTGCCTTTAGGGTTTTGCTTTCTGCTGGTCAGTTGTCTCCTAGCATTATTGTAAACTAGTTGTTTACCCACTCTTTCAAGAAAGCAGCCAGAAGTAATAGGTTGTGGAATACCAGAAATCTTTACTTTTCTTGCTTTGTGGCCTGCTAGCCAAGTCTTGAAAAAGGAGTCAGAAACTGAAGACTAAAATTAGGTTGGAGGGCTATCTTTGGGTTTCATTTATTCATTCTTCATTCGTAGAGTTGTTTATGAATAAGCTATATTGGTTTTCCCTTGAAACCAACCTTTGAGGATGCTTTGTGATTCTTCCTGAGGGCTCTTACTGTTACTGAAAACAGCTAATCTGGGCAACTACATGTTGCTTGAATGACATGAAAAGCTCATCTCATTTAAGAGCATGAGCTTGAGTGTTTTTTTTTAGGATGGAGGATTGTTTAAGCATTTTAGAAGGGAACTAAAGTGCCTTGAAATCCCTGGAAGAAAACTGTTGATACTTGCAGTCTAGGGAGCACTACCTGTGTACTCCACTTGCAGTGGAAGATAACATCACATGATGGCTCATCTTGCTGACATAGTAAGTGCTCTGTTTAATTAAACCGGTTGATATAAACCGGATATTTACTCCGACCCAGCAGGAAATGGAATAGAGGCCTTTTAAAGGAAATATTTAATTCCAGCCCAACTAGAGATGGTATGAACTAGCAATTCTTGGAGATGAGCTTGTTCAGTTTTTGGTTGGCACTTTTACTGCAGGCTAAGATGTCCTATGTCTGTCCACAGCAGTGAGACGTAAGAGGAAGCTTGGAAGACGACAGTGGGGTCGCAGAAGGTGGAAGTTTTGAATATCATTTTATCTTCTCCACAGTAACATTGTACCCTGTAAAATTGTTTCGAATTTCCTGACTGTGAAAGTACAAAAGCACACCAAAGCCAATCATAAGTGAGGTTCAGGTTATTCACCATGTGGCTTATTAGTTTTCTGTCACGAGGAAGGTTTAAATCTTGCATGAGGATGAGAGCCCAGGGTCTGCATGGTAGGGTGAAGTAAAGTGTTTCTTAACAAGTTCCTTTGAGTTGACTCCACATTTTGTTCTCTGGGGATAGAGATTGCCCATGAGTTAGCAGTGCTCTCAGATGATTTGGGACATGTCAGTATTAACAGAGTTCTCTTTTATGTAGTGTTTATCAAACATTTACTGAAAATTATTTTGTGCAAGGCATTGTGGTAAGCTCTGTTGGGGACCACACCTTACATTTTTCTAGGGCTTTACAGTTTACAAAGAGCTTTGACACATCTTGGTTCATTCTCAAAACCGTGCTTTGTGATCTTTAGAGTGTATTCTTTTCCTTTTAGTTTAAGAGATGGGAAGATAGGCTTATCAGTTTAAGTGACTCGTTCTAGGTTATATGGCAAGTAGTGTGGGAACGATTATTTTTACGTGCCACCCTCTGAACTAGTAATCGGTAGACATCTCGTTTAATCCTAACAATAGTCCTTATGGTGTGCGTACCATCACTATCTTACAGAAGAGTAAACTGAGTCTCAGAGAGGATGAGTCACTGGCTTAAGGTTGTTCAACTAGTAAGTGATCGAGCTGGGATTTGAACTCAGGTCTGATGTTTTGATGGCAAAGTCCCATGTTTTTTCTGCTTCTGTGTGCTTACCCAAGGAACTTATAGAGTAGGTTGGTGACATGAAATGAGTATGCAGATATCTATAATCCTAAGTAATATTTCTGAGTAAAGAGAAACATCTGTGTTATGTGGTCAGCAGCAGAATGGTCTAGTAGAAAGAACATTGGAACCAAGTGGATAAGTCGTTAAAGTCACTCCCCTGCCTCTTAACCTTGCTGGGCATCAGCTTTCTCACTGTGGAGATGGGATCATGTTAGTGCCTATCTCATAGAGTTGTTTGGAGGATTCGGTCAGGTTGACCAGAGCTGGCAGATGTTAGTCCTATTCTCCCGCATTAGCTGTGTGCAGCCAGTTGATGTTCCTTGAATTATGGTGTAGGAGCAGGATGGGGGGAGAGGGACAGTATGACAAAGGGAAGCAGCCAAGAACATTGGCACTGTTCCTATGTCAGTCTTTCCTGATACTGGATCTGACATTCACTCAGATATCAGAACTTGCCAACCCAAGACTGGGGAAAATCAAAATTATATTGGATACCTCTTGTTGTGACCAGAATTAACATGAGTTTCCAGGGCAGTGTTATCAAGGGGCACAATTAAGTGAACACTTGCCTGAGTACTGGAGGTTAGTGTGAGCAGTCAAAGAACTTAAGAGGTTGTGCTTTCAACTCCTGAGACTCTTAGGAAGAAACTCACTGAGACAGCCAAGGCAAGTGTTAGGTATTCATTTGTTTGGATAAATGCCTCCAGTGCATCGAATGATATGTAAGTCTTCTTTTCACTTTGCTGATTTGGAGAAGACTTTCTGGAGGAGATGCTTGTATGTTGTGCAGGAGGCAGGAAAAGGGACAAAGCATGGAAAAGAGAACTCCACAGATAAGGCATCTACCTCGCTTACCACTGACTGATTGATCAGCCTGTTTTGAGTATTTATTACCCATTTGTACCTTACTAACCAGCACTGAGTGATTAAATGGAAGAAGAACCAGGAAGAAGAGATTCAAAGAGCATTTCATCAGCACCTGGTAGTGAAGAATGAGTTTGCTGCCTTTGGATAAAAATGATACTTGGGAGATTGGTCTGGGAGTGGAAGGGCCTGGGAAGGCTGAGAAAATGGAAGAGTCACAAAGTTCACTTTTGAAAGGAACTGATGTCATTGCTTACCTTTAGGTATGATGTCACACAGGGAAGAACTGACTTGGTTTTTGTTTTGATTTCTCACCAGCTTGAAAGCTAAGATTTAGCATAACCTTATGGCTTTTTGTTGATGTGAGGGATAATCCTCAAGTGTGAGAAAATTCCTGGGGTCGTTGGTAGCTACTGCATTGTGGCCTGTGTTCATGGACGTATCCTGTTAGCTGAGACCTTGACCATATCTTGACCCTAATGTGTTGAGGTATGGAGTTATCACCAAGTAGAATCAGGCGACTTGGCCACCCTATGTTTAGGTATGTATATATTAGTAAAAGGTAGAATGTGTTCATATTGTGAAAGTGGAAGGAAAATAACCTGTCTAGGGAAGGCAAGACTTTTTTGTCAGATAAAATTTTTCTGGCTCCTTGAAGCTACGTGTAACCTACTGGCTCACTTGATTAAAATATGTTGTCAAGGCCACAGTCCCAGGTTAGAGTCCACCAGTAAGTTTTGCACCTGACTCTGAGCAGACAGCTGCTTCCTCACAGAAGTGTCATGAAGATGCAAGTGTGGGGTGAAGAGGAAGAACCCATCGTTGCTGAGTAACAGGGACACAGTAAGTAGTGAGTGGTGTGAGCTGAAGTCAGAGAGGTAGGTGATTGACTGCCATTTTAAAAATCACTAACCTTTGAAAGAGGTCACATTTGGTGGCATTAAAACATTGGGGTCAGGGCTTCCCTGGTGGCGCAGTGGTTGAGAGTCCGCCTGCCGATGCAGGGGACGCGGGTTCGTGCCCCGGTCCGGGAAGATCCCACATGCCGCGGAGCGGCTGGGCCCGTGAGCCATGGCCGCTGAGCCTGTGCGTCCAGAGCCTGTGCTCCGCAACGGGAGAGGCCACAGCAGTGAGAGGCCCGCGTACCGCAAAAAAAAAAAAAAAAAAAAAAAAACATTGGGGTCAACCTGATAACCATAATAGGGGGTGCGGCGTTCCAGGCTAGAGCTCATGACTCACTTCAGGCTATAGTGCATGGCAGCCAGCTGACTTGGTGGAGCCCTCCTCAGGTCAAGAGTTTGGTTCTGAAGGGGGCTTTCCTGACATCACAGGGGTGTGGGGAGAATCGTCTACATGAAAAGACAGATTGCTCGGCCCAAGTGACTGGCAGAGATGTGCCATAGGTGTGTTGTTGCAGCCACCTCTGCATTCTATCTCTTTGACACAGAGACGATTCAAAATAAGCACTTTACTGATAGCTCAGTGGTAGTATCTCTTACAGTGTTAAGAAAGGGGTATTCTAACTGGTTTAATTTTCCTGGCAGAGATCAGGCTTGGGGGGAAGAAAAAAACAAGTGGTGCAGTCAAGTTCTAGCATTGGAATTTAAGGCTAGCTTAGATAAATACCAGAAACTACCCTGGAGAGAGAAGCAAATTGTACATGAACTAGAAAGTTAAAGGATCTATATACCATGCCAAAAGTTAACAGTATAGTGTGGTAGAATGTGGGGAGTTTGAAGAACTGGGTTCTTTTCACAGCTGGGCTGCTAATGAATTGTTGTATGACTGTGTGTTAGCCACTTAACCATTGGGAACTGTTCTGTGAATCTCTAATAGTCAAGGTTTCTTTTCCTTTGATCTGACTTCCCTCTCTCTCCCCCTCCCTTCCTGGTGCTGGGAATGTCAGGATGATTAAGGTATTGCTTTTGCCCTCAAAAATCTCATGTTTGGGAGTGGTGAGAGACAGCAGCATTTAACTTTTTGCAGGGGGGGCAGCAAACCTTTTCAATGAAGGGCCCAATAGTAAATATTTTAGGCTTTGTGGGCTATACATTCTCTGTCACAACTATCAACTTTGCCTTTGCCGCAAAAGCAGCCGTGGGTGATATGTAAACAAATGGTCGTGGTCGTTCCAATAAAACTTAACTAAAACAGGTGGTTGTCTGAATTTGGCCCACAGGCTGTAGTTTGCCAATCCTTGGCTTAGAGTAGTGAACATTTTAGGAAAGCCTTCTCAGATGTAACAGTGGAGTAGGGTCTTGAAGAATAAATCACAATTCATTAGGTAAAGGGAGGGAAGTTAAATGGAATCAAGCTGATTTGGATTGACTTCAGTTTGTCCATCTTTGCAATTTTAGAAACTTTTGCTGTTCTGTCAGTGAGCTAAACTGGTGGCAGTTCTTAGAAATGAAGGAAGGGACTAGTTAAGTGCCAGTATTGGTGTTAGATGTGTATCTTACTGAACCCCAATAACAACCCTTTAGGACGGGCCCCCATGAATGGACTAAGGCTCAAGAGAGGCTATGCATCTTGCTCAGATTCATGTAGCTAGTGAGTGGTAGGTAGGGCTTTGATCTGGAATCTCTTTTGTTTGGGGTGGGGTGGCAAGGGGGTGGCTTTTCATTTTTACTTTTCTTTTTCTGCCCTCTTCAGAGCCCAGGAAACGACAGCACATGGTTCTTTCACTACCTCTGAATAAAATCAACTCTTTATTCTAAAACTCTTTATTGCCAAAAGCCCCCATTTTGGCACATAAAGTGCATTTTCCGACTTACTGTTCCAGTTATATTTTGGAAGTTATTCTGTTAAGGATTTATAGCCTCTCTAGCAGCTCTTACAGAAAGCAGAAGAGAGAGAGCCCTGAGCTCATTGGCTAAAGGAAGGTTGGATTATATGAATTTTTTTGAAATAACCCACAGCCACCTTCTCTGTGCTAATAATAATGATGTTATAATAATAACAATGTTAACAGCTGATATTTGTACGGTGCTTTACAACGCACCTAGTGCTTTCACCCACGTTATCTCCCTTACTCCTCACGGCCATGTGTGAGATGGCTAATTTGAGCGTGTACTCTCACAGATAGGTTGCTGAGGTCAAGTTTCAGTTTATATCTGCGCCAGTTTTTTTTCCTGGCAGAGTCCTGTGGAGGTTCCACAGCAGTGCTGGTGTCAGGGTCTTGGGACTAGGAAGTTACTCTGTTGGTGTCCAGGAGGTTTAGCTGTCTTCTGTAGCTATGAATAGTGTTTGTTGACATAATTACAAATAACTAAGAAAAACTATTGACTTTGCTGGCAACTAGTTTTTATTCTAAGCCAGGTGAAGTATAAAACTTTGCTTATAGCGTGTACTGACTGACTTGAGGCTGGCCTGTATTGTACGACAGCAATATGGTGGTCAGAGCCTGGAGACTGAGGTGGCACTGTGGCCCCTGGATTTGCAAGGGTGTTTTTCCTTTTTTTTTTAAACATCTTTATTGGAGTTTTAATTGCTGCACGGTGTTTTTCATCAGAGCTCAGCACTCTCAATGTACCTTAACTTTCTAGTGCAGAAGACTTGCTTGACTTACCTTCTCTAGTCTTGGCACATCAGAAAATGATGGGTTCAGGGAATACCCATTATTATCGGCCTGAAATGCTTTCTCACATAGGATCTGTTTTCTTAAATGCATTCCCATGAATTACCTTCAACCAAAGAAATAAAGGATGTCCTTGAGGTTTAGGGTGAGACTGGGACCCTTTTCAGAAAACAGAGGCCCTTCATTAAAAGGCAGACAATTGTGTTCTGTACAGAGGACATTGATGGAAATGTCAGAATTCACTGATAAAAAGAAGATGGCAGCTGAGGCTTAAAACGTTTTCTCTTTTATAAAACATTTTCTTTTACATTCAAATTTATAAGTGTATTTTCAACATTTCTCTTAGGTGGAACTATTTGAGTATAGTGCAGAGTTCAGAATGCAAGCTCTGGAGTCAGACTGTCTGGGTTCAAATCCAGACTCTCCCACTTGTGACTTGGTAAACTTGGGCGAGTCCATCTGTTAAGTTGGAGTGATTTTAGTCCCTATTTCACAGAATTGTTGGGAAGATTAAACATTAATACATGTAAAGCGTGTTGTTCCGTGCATTGCGTGGAGTAATTTCTCACTCAACAAATTAGCTCTTAGGATTTTAGTGTTCACTGCCAGGCCTCTTGGACTCTACTGTTCCCCTGTTTGACTCAGTGTTTTGGTTCATTGTTATGTATTCTGGGACATGACTTCAAGCAGGGTTCTCTATTTGAGTTCCCAGCTATCTGAGGTTGTAAAGAACAGTATTTTATTAGAAACTTTCAGACAGGAGCTTTCAGCCAGGGAGCAGGAAGACTTGGGGATATTGATAGTTGGAAGAAATATATATATTTTTTAAAATAACTTTATTTAATGAATCTCATATTGATGAATATTTGGGTTATTTTGGGGTTTTCATATTATTCATCTATCTCAGGTTACTTTTTTAAAAATTTATTTATATTATGTATTTATTTTTGGTTGCGTTGGGTGTTCGCTGCTGTGCGCGGGCTTTCTCTAGTTGCAGCGAGCGGGGGCAGCTCCTCGTTGCTGTGCCTGGGCTTCTCAGTGCAGTGGCTTCTCTTGCTGCGGAGCACGGGCTCTAGGCATGCGGGTTCAGTAGTTGTGGCTCACGGGCTGTAGAGCACAGGCTCAGCAGTTGTGGCGCACGGGCTTAGTGGCTCCGCGGCATGTGGGATCTTCCCGGACCAGGGCTCGAACCCGTGTCCCCTGCATTGGCAGGTGAATTCTTAACCACTGCGCCACCAGGGAAGCCCCAGAAGAAATATTTTTGAGCCTTCTTGTTGCTAGCCAAGAATGAGGGCTTTCCAGGAGTGCACCCCAGAATTGAAACAGCAGGAGCAAGCGTGGGCCCTTAAGATGACGGTGGTTCTTGGCTGCTTTGGTCTGCCGTCCCTCAGCCTCCATCAGGCCTTGCAGGCAGCACTGCCAGTTCTGAGCAGCAGCTGCAGTGCCGCCTAACCCCTCAGTGAGGGCAGCTGGTTGGAAGGCCCGAATACAGAGGGAAGACAAACCAAGAGTGGCTCAGTGGAGTCAGTAGGTCACATCCAGCAGGTTCCTCTCTGGACTTTGCTTCCCTTGTTGGATCAGCTGTCACAGCCTGTTAAATACTTGCAGTAGGAATCCCTCTGGATTCCTCACAGCACCTGTGCTTTCCTGGTCTGGGTATGTGGATATAAGATGGCCTAGCTGGTTACCAAGTAACAAGATGAGGTTATAACAAGATGCTTGGATTATGTTGTTGTGGCTGCTTCCTCTTCTCCATGTCACTGAGTGCAGGAGGAGAGATGTGTTGCCGCTGTTCACTGATTCACTCACTCGAGGGTTACCCAGCAGCGGGCATGACGAGAAGCCTTTTAATATTGATGTGCTTTGGAGTCACGTTCATGCACTTTTCTTTGTTTTGCCCACATCAAGATGCTATATATAAAATGGCCAAGAGAGGAAGAACTGGTTAGTAGACAAGGAATGAATGTTTTCACAGGGAATTGTGCAAAATAAAAGGAGGGGTAGATAAATGCAGGTTGTCTCGTGCAGTTATTTCAATTAGGTCACATGTCATTAGTAACATGTATTTGTAGGCTTGTGCTTCTCAGTTTGCCTGAACCCAGTGTATTCTTAAAGTTGGTGCCTTTAACATTCTTTATGATTCTAACCAGTTAGTGCTTCAGTTTTGATTGGAAGAGAGGCCAGCAGTTAGCATGCTTGCATTGAAAATGAATGTAGTATGGTGATAGTTACTGAATTTAAAAACTGCAGTCCTGATGACCCTCCGAAGCCTAAAAGGCACACCCTACACCTTCTCTATTGGGGACAGCTTTTATTGGTTCTGTCTGGCGATTTGACAGTAACCATAAACTTATGAACTTGGAGTAACTGGACCATTTATAGATATGCATTAGTTTACAAAAATACGATGTGGGGAAATGTAGAGCTACAGCTAACTTGAGGGTAGAGTGATAGTCACTTGCTTTACAAAAGGAGGCTTATCCATATTTGTTATGGGTTTTCAGGAACATGTGTGAAAAGAGCAGGGTAATCTCCCTTCCCTTCTCACCCCAATTTTGAGAAGAAACATTTCTAGATTCTTTTTGTGAAGGTAATCTTCCTCCTGCCTAATTGATGCAGTTCTCTGTGGCAGAAATCTACCCCATTTATACAGCTTCTTAGTGAAAGCAGATCTGTGTAGCTGAATATCAGGTTTAAGCATTTTCAGATAGCCATGAAAATACAGTTCATAAACTGGCAGCTGGAGGCTTCAGGGTTTGCTGTGAATCCAAATCCCCAAAGCACAATTGCAGGTACAGGTAGAGTAGTTGAGGCTATTGGGGCAAATTGAAATAGTCAGCTTACACTGACTTCTGCTGACTTTTCCAAGGCTCTCCCTTGTATCATTTAGCATTTGGGATCAGTCTGCACTATGGGTTGAGATGGAGAGTCATCTAGTCCATTCTCCTTTGCTTTTAGACCCTTTAGAAGAGATTGTACAACAGGTATTTGGCGGAGGTCGGGGGTGGGAGTGGCTAGGGTGTATTTTGAAATCATTGTTCTATAACCATTGTGTTGATTTGACTCAGGCTGTCTAAACAAATCACTTGTGGCTGAGATTTATATCCATTTTACTCTGCCTCTGGCAGAAATTCAAAAGTGGTTCTTCTTCCAGCCTTCCTGCCCCTCCCCAACCCCAGCTTAATTTGTCAGTTCCATTCTTAAATATTCTGCATGGATGCCTGCTTTTTCTGAGCCAACTCTTGTCTTCTTGAATGGGTGCTGTTACTATCTAGGCAACATAAGCTTTATAGAAGCAGCTTTGTCTGACCCAACATTGGGAGATGTTTTTGGTCTTCAGGGATAAATATTTTTAAAAAGACCTCAAACTGAGACCCTTCTGCCTGCTCATGGGGTAGACATCTGCCTGACCACTAGCCACTTCTCAGGAGCTCTGCAGGAGCTTGGTTAATCCAAGGGAGCTCTGCTTCCCTCCAGTTTTCCCTTCTTTCCTTGGAGACTTCAGATTTTCTTCAGGATTGTTTGGAAAGTGAGACTCAAGGAAACTCCTTGTTACTAGGGTTTTCTTGGTGACCAAGTAAGCTTTGCTTGTTACTGCTTAAAACACACCCTTAGCAGTTCTCGTTCCATAGAAACTGAGTGCTTTCAAGCCACGAGGCTTCCTTGCTGCAGTTGGGATTGCCAGTGCTCGGGGGAGTCAGCCCTGTGCATTTCCTTCTCTGTAAAGTTGGAGCCTGGTGGGGCCACAATGGCAGAACCTGGCTTGAAAGATCATTTATATACTGCTGCTGTATTTGTCTCTTTCCATGTCCTGGGGACCAAGTGAAAAGGGAGCTCTGGCTTTAAATCAATGCAGAGTTTTGGCCTTTCTTCCCCCTTTTACCTAGGGAGTCCGAAGTGACAGCATGTATGAGCTGTGCTCATACCCCCTCCTCCCTCAGACAGTCTTTGAAACTCAGAGACAGTTGAGACTCCTCAGTTACCCTAACCTGATTGAAGGCCTCCTTTTCTCTTCTTCATAGTCAAACCCACACTTAAGAAAGTGCTTCATTTTCCAAGTTAGACACTTCGCTTATTTTTCCCGCTGTAGAAGTATGTTTGGCTTATGGTTTGAAATGTCACTGTTAAAGCAGAATATGAATGTTTAAGTATTCCAAGCATCTAGGTACTCTGGGAATGTGCTGGAGGTATGATCTCTCTTTGCATCTAAGGAGCTGGTATTTGGGGACAGGTTGGGTGTTCTCATGTGTGTGTTTGTGCGTATGTCTTTAGCATGCTGCAGCGTCAGTATACTAAGTACATGTTCTTGTTCGTGGATCTGAAAATCTCCGAGTCGTTTGTTTGACTTTCAGATGCATTATCTGCCTCTCGTGTAAACCATCAGCGTACTTGTCTTGTCTTCCACTTGAATTTGTACTTCTGTAGTCTAGCAACCAGAAATGTATTAGAGGGGCAGTAGGGATAGACAGGATACCCACCCCTGCTGGGAGCGATTTACTAGATTTGAGTAGACCTACTAGATTTTACTACAATTCTTGATCAGTTTATGGTTGTTCCACTAGAGGGCAGTTAAGGAACAGACACGCGGTAGAATGCAGAGCATTCCTTTTTTTTTAAAGAGCATGGTATCTACAGCCCAAGTTGAAGGTGGACGGTATCCACGGTTAGGTTTCCTGGAGTCCTGGCTCCCCATGTGAGTACAGATAATGGTACTAGAATGCTTGAGTCTTTAGAACTTCAAATCCTGGTCTTTGAAGGTGTGGTAGGCATTTATTTCTAAACCTGAGGCTCTAGCACAGTAGCTGATAAAAATTCTTAATTCTTTCCTTTCGTAGAAATGTATGCATTACCTTTTATGTCTGACCATCACTTTCCATCAGGTAGGGCCCCCCCCCCCACCCCCCAGTCATACTCTATAACCTTGTCCTGCTCTATTTTCTTCCTAGCACTTAGCCCTGTCTGAAGTTGTCTTGTTTGTTTTGTTTATAGTCGGTCTCCCCTGCCCCCTTCTGTGCTGTATCTCTGGCTCAGTACAGTGACTGTCTGGCACACGGTAGGCATTCAGTAAGTACTGGAAGGAACGCATGTTTGCCAGGAATAGCAGAAACTGTTGAGGTATATTGTGTGTGTTTTTGTTTGTTTCACTTTTGATCTCTGAGAAAACTGAATCTACCCAAATCAGTCTTTTCCAGCACCTTTTCCTCAACTTAGGTCCTGAAGGAAGGATGAAGGTGAACGCTTTTCTGAGTCTCTTTCCTTTCCCCCACCCTAGCTTGCCAGCAAAGCACGGACAGAGAAGGAGGAGAAGCTGAGCCAGGCCTATGCAATCAGCGCTGGTGTCTCCCTAGAGGGCCAGCAGCTCTTCCAGACCATACACAAGACGTGAGTTGGGGGGAGCATAGGGGTCCCTTGCCCCGGGGGTGATGCTGCCTGGCTGTGCTGTCTGGTGGATGATTTTGGGGTAGTTGTGTTTATGAATGTCACAAGGGAAGCTGGGTAGTGTGTTAGCAGTACTTCGGCTTCCAGGGGTGCGGTGCTTGTTGCCTTTCTATATGGTAGAATGGTGTAATCTCCAACAAGTTGTCTGCTCTGGGCTTCAGTTTCTTCATCTGTAGAACTTAGTTTTGGATTAGAGTATCCCTAAGGGTCCCTTCCGGACCTAGTATTCCATAATTTAGAACTAGTGATTTCTTTCTCTTTTATTATTTTGATCTTGTACCTTTCTCTAAAAGCTGACGCAGTTTTATTAAGGGAAAGTTATATCTGTCTCCCTCTTCCCAATTATATATTGGGGTGAACATAGGGAGTTAGGGAGAGCAGAAGGCCACCTTATTACCACCTCATAAAAGACATTTTGTCACAGCAGAAGTCATTTGACTCTCCACTAGCTTCCCTAGCTGCTGAAAAACGGAAACATTTGACACTCCCCCTTCCTCCTGCTGCCTTCTGTTACCCTATTTAACCACCTGAGTCTGGTGCACAGATGGTAGCTGGCATCAGAGCTGTTTGAGGCCATGGTGTGAGTATCTAAGCGTTTACAGGTATGTGAAGGAACTCTCTTAGCAGTGGCAGCTGCCCTAGGTTCCCCCAAGTGTGAACTGGGATGGATTTTCCCAGTCTGGCAAGTTACCCAGCTGTCTTATAATTGAGAAGGGCCAGTTTGAGGAGCAGCTATCATTTCGGGTGGTGGGGAGCAGAGTACAGATTGCAATAAGATGGGGAGTTTTTTCTGTCTTTTTAAAGGTACCATTTCCCCCTAGGCCAAAGGTTGGCAAACTGCAGCCAGTGGGCCAGATCTACTCATTTGTTTATGTATCATCTGTGACTGCTTTTGAGGTACAGCAGCAGAGTAGTTGTGACAGAGATTGTATGGCCTGCAAAGCCAGAAATACTTGCTGTCCGACCCTTTACAGAAAAAATTTGCCAACCCCTGCCCTAGGCTGCTATTTAAATTGAATCTAGTGGCCTGAGCCTAGCTATTTATTTGTAAGTCAAATTAGTTTGGACTTCTGAGGCTGCCACCAAGTTTTCTGTGGGTTTTCAGGTCCCTAATGCTTCAGAGTAACTCTTCTGGACCATCCTTGGAATAAGTGTGCATTTGGTTTCATTGCTTTTCCTAGCCAGTGGTGCCCAGGAAATGTTTCTTGGCTACTTCTCCCTGTGGGCTGATGGCAACCAGTTATTGGCTGAGTGGTGAGCTAGGAACTTGGGGTTAGCTTTCTGGAGTTATTTATTCATCAGGCATGAGGTGTGGGATGCCCCGCAAAAGGTAACTTTCACCTGGTCTCTTCTCCTTCCAGCATTAAAGACTGTAAATGGCAAGAAAAAAACATCGTAGTCATGGAAGAAGTTGTTATTACACCCCCATATCAAGTGGAAAACTGTAAAGGCAAAGAGGGGAGTGCACTGAGCCATGTACGCAAAATAGTAAGTAAAGGAGCCGTGAAACCTTAGGGAGAGGATGATTCCTCAGCCTTCTCCCCCCAGCCTCAGGGCAAGACATTACGCCACAGTCCCTGCCCCTTTTGACACAGCCTGCGAGCAGCCCTGCCTGCTCACCCTGCCTCCCTGCACCATGGTGCTCTGCAGCCATGGCTTGGACACTTGGGGGGTGTGGAACCACTGGGCGGTGCAGAATAAAGCGAGTGGTCAACCCCGTGTCCTCTGCAGTGTGGCTTTTTGGAATTATCCAGACCATCCCATGATATTGCGTCTGAACCCAGGCAGGGTTCTTCTTGAGAAGGGCTGTTTGGTGTACATCAGTGGCCGTTGGAGTCTGTGACCCTTCATGTGTCATCTGACTTTCTAGATTGAGTTGCAGCATTTGTAAAAACAAACTGAGCATTGAGAGACCAACATTGTGGATGTAAAAAGTTTTAAGACTGTAATTCCCCACCAGCTTTTCATTCTGCACTTGTGTAAGGAGGGGAGAGGGAGTTTGGGTCATAATAATCTCCCTTCATACTCTACTTTATAGATTCCCCTTCTTTTAGACAGTCTTAGCTGAAGCTGCAAAAAAATGTGGCTGAAACAAGAGGACCGCCCCAGCTATCTTGTTGGGAAGGCCAACAGACAGCAAGGGCAAAGGTGCTGAATAATCCACGAGCTAGACAGCCAGGACGGGCTGTTGACGTCTAGAGTGAACTGTTTGGGAGGCCTTGTGTGCCCATCTCTTTTTCTGATCTAGGCTGACTGGTCTCTTTCAGGTTGAAAAACATTTTAGAGACGTGGAAAGCCAAAAGATACTGCAGCGTTCACAAGCCCAGCAACCACAGAAGGAGGCTGCCCTGTCATCCTGAGTCCACACACACAGAGGACTCTTCCAGCATCCAGCCAAGGAGGCGATGGTGGTGGCTTCAGCGGAGGCAGGCCGGGGGAGGGAAGGGATTCTATATTTCCTGTTGGCTCTTGTCAACAAAGGGTCAGCATTTCCAAATCTTAGACTTGAACAAACAAAACACCCAACAGAAAAGAACAAGAGAATAATTTAAAAGTTGAATCATTACTTGACTAACAGACTTTGGTCCACCATGTCCTTTTCACAGCCCCCTTCTGGAACAGTCACCTTGTTAATTTTATTTTTGAAAATTCCTTTCCTGCTCTGCCCTTTCACCTCTGACTTTCCTTTCCCAGTCTGTCTCTGCCATTCTGTTTTTATAAGTGGCTACACTTGCCTTCTGAGTGATTGAAAGAAACTTTTACATCTTCTCTTCCAAAATAAAAGTAACAAGCTGACTGTGATACTTAAGTTGAGACTAGAGCAGCAGACAGAGGTCTCACTTTAAATTTTTCTTTTTTTTTTTTGTTTTTGTTTTGTTTTTCTTTTTTTGCACAGGGCATGGCTTGAATTAGTTTTATTTTTCTTAACTTTAAATATATATATGAAAATATATATTAAAATGTTCTCTAAATATTTTCTGCTTCTTGCAGGTCTCTTTTTACTAGATCATGGCCACTCTTCCCACCTCATCCCTCTGAAAATAAAAGTGTATTGTCCTCCCTACCACCCATAGCCAGGCAACTAACTTGACTTAGTTCACAGCAAGAATCTCCTGCAGCACTTTGTAGAGCCAGTGTATGCAGACGGGATCTGGCTTTGAGGGTTCCTGGTAGCGTTTTAGTCTTTGACTGTATGTGCACCGGTCTCCCACTTGGCAAAAACCTCAGGATTCTCCCTCTGCCTTTGTCTTACTCCACGGTACTAGAAGAACTTCCTCACCACTCTCCTGTCTCCTAGATGGGAGCGTCCACTGCCCTTTCTCCGTGCCCTCTGCAGGAAGAACTATTTTGCACGGCACATCTCAGCTCCTTCTCGAAGGATGGTTTTCTTTCATGAGAAACCTGGAGTCTGCCTATTCCGACCTCTCTTTAACTCTGTATCCAGAGCCACTAGCCCAGGAGAAAGCTTGGGTGACCTATCATTTCTCTTCTGCCAACCTCCTGCTCTTATGCCCTTCCCTAACCCCCCTTAAGTTTTACAAGCTTATGACAGTTTGTATATGCTCAGCCGATGGGCAGAAAACCTGGGAAGAATTTCTGGACTTTAGCCCACCGGTTTGTCTGGTTTGACTAACCTGCTGAGAGTTAAACTGGCACCCACTGCCTCTGTGCTTGCAAGGCGGTCCAGTGGGTAGAGTGTGCCACCATCTGAATATCAGGCACTGTGGCGTGGGAGGTGGGTGATGCTCATGTGACGGGCTAGAGCTTTGGGGGTCGGGTGGGGGTTAACTACTATTGCTTTGGCCATGATCTCTTTCCCCTTCCTTTTTTTTTTAATTAAATAAATGGATCAAAATTAAATAATTCAAGCCCTGCCTTCAAAATGAAATTTTTTTTTTTTTAGTATTGTTTAGCAAAAACAATAAAACCCAAATTTTTTTAACCATCACTCATGTCTCGGGTTTGTGCGTGCTTTAGAGGCCCCAGAGGGAGGGGTCTGAGGATGTGTGTGTTTGGTTTAAGCTTTCCCTTTAAACTCTCTGGCTTTCTACTCTTTACCCTCTCTCCTTCTACCACTGAGAACTCATCTAGAAAACAGTGCCAGGTATATAAGTTAAGAAGGGGATCCAGGGTTGGGAGCTGCATGTAAGTGGAGTAGAAGAAATAAAGGGGGTGGGTACATACATGAGACCATCTGTTACAGGACTGGTTGGAGGAAAAATGAGAGAAGACTGAGAAGTATACTTTCATATCAGCTGCCATTGGCCAAAACTTGATTTAAAGTACCAAGCCTTTGATTTAGTCCGCGTGGAAATGTAGACTTCTGGAGAAGATAAAAGAGGGAGAAGAGAGGCGCCCTTGCAAGGTCTAGAAAACCGGAGAGATGTGATTAAAGAAGTGAACGTGGTTAATGGGAAATGTCAGTCCTGGAAGGAAGCTCTGTGTCACGTGTCCCACATCATCACTTTCTCCCCATTGGTCTCTAGGTCTGTGAATGGGAGACAGTGGGTACCAACTGTTTCTGGTAGGAAGCACTTTTGACTCTTTGGTTTTATTTCATGAAATGGTGTGGGGGAACTTTGAGCAATTCAAGAGGTGGAGTTAGTATGGTGGGAAAGACATGCAGTGTGGAAGGAAGAACAAAGGCTTTGGAGACATAAATAGTTAGCTTCAAATTCTCACACTTCCATTTCCTCCCTTTGTGACTGTGGATAAGTCATTTTATTTGTCCAAGCTTTAGTTTCCTCACCTGTAAACATGAAACTAATGCTCGTCTCCTAGAACTGATGTGAAGGGTTAAATAAGATATTTAAAATGCTTAATACTTAGAAGGTACTCTGTAAATGTTAGTATACATGTTAGCTTGGTCCTGGGGTGGTTAAATCTGGAGATGAGATTGAATTACTTGGTTTTCAGAAGCTCCAGCTTTGTTTTAGAAGTCTTTGTTTAGATGCCATTTTAAGTGAGGCTAATATGTAAAACATTTGGGCAGAGAGATAGGGGGCCTCGGAGCCCTGCCCTCTCAGTCTCTTACAGATCTCATCCCTACCTCTTCCCTGAAGTCTCTGAGAAGTTTCTTTGATTATAATTTGAAAACCACTCATTTTACAGAAGGTGAGTGGGTTCCACCAGGGCTAAGTGACTTGTTTGGAATACTGCCACTGCCCACAGTGGCAGTGCTGGAACAAACCCCAGACTTTATGCACTTGTGGGCTCCTAGTGCTTCCCTGTGACTTCACGAACTGATGGTATGTGTATTGTTCACTTTGTTAGCCAGGTTTGGGGTGGAACACAGAGGAGCTTGGTGAGAGGGGCAGGAGTTGTGCCCTGGATGGAAAGAACATTGAACTATTGAATGTGGTGCAGAGGGCTTACATCTATCGTGGAACACGTACAGGGGGTTTTGCAGTGTTTCCTTAGTTTTGAGGCATTCTCCTTTCTCCTGAAACACACATACCTTTACACCCCAGCACCCGGTCACCACCGCACTACCACATACATGCCTTTGGGTTTACTGCTATTTAGAGCGTCTGGTCAGTATGGTGAAACAGCCTTACCACGGTGAGTTGATACTGAATCTGTGCTGTTGTAAGTCTGAACAGCTCATTGCTGATTCATGTTTGGTGTATTGAATATTGCTCAAGCACTTCAATATTGGTTAAGGGGCTGCAGCCTAGGAACCACTGATTCACGGTAAAGGCTCCTTGACATTTTTTTTTAAAATAATTAATTTTATTTATTTATTTTTGGCTGAGTTGGGTCCTTGTTGCTGGGCGTGGGCCCTCTCCAGCTGCGGCGAGTGGGGGCCACTCCTCATTGCGGTGTACGGGCTTCTCATTGCAGTGGCCTCCCGTTGTGGAGCACGGGCTCTAGGCGTGCGGGCTTCAGTAGTTGTGGCTCGCGGGCTCCAGAGCGCAGGCTCAGCAGCTGTGGTGCACGGGCTTAGTTGGGATGTGGGATCCTCCTGGACCAGGACTCGAACCCGCGTCCCCTGCATTGGCAGGCAGATTCCCAACCACTGTGCCACCAGGGAAGCCCTCCTTGACATTTTTGAAGGTAAGAATGTGTGTGTCAAAAATCTGTTTTCCCATAAGACATACTGGTAAAGGAAGATGTAGAGGGCTTTCAGTCATGCACAGAAATAGAATCTACTGTCCTGCTGATGTGGAGGATGCTGAGAATGTGTAATACTAGAAGCTTAGAAGCTGCATTATACGGGATGTGTTGTGGGGACAGGCTGGGGACAAGAGTTTGGGAACTGGGATTGGTCATCTGGGTTGGAGGATAGTCATTGTTTACATGGCAGATTTGCTTTCCCATCCCTGCTGGAGGCCGCCGGTGCCAGAACGTTCCCCTTTAAGAAACGTGAAATCGTCATGTACTGCCTAGACTTCAGGGGTTTAACATAACGGCATGAAGTACTTTACAGGTGAAAAAGGGGTGCTGTTGGGCTGCCATCCACTGGTGATAGACTGCTGCTGGGCAATGAAGTTTCAGAATGGGTTTGTTCTTTATTATAAAAGCCTTACATGGCTTGTTACAGGACAATGAGAAAGCAAGGCAAATATTTTCCATCTACCACCCCCCAAAACATTTTTGACATCTTTCATATCCTCTAGATGTTAACACCCTTCTCCCTGACCCTTGCATTTCTGAAAATGCAGCGTGCTTCACCATGTCAAAAGAAACTTGCCCACCAGTTCCCTCATCCCCAGCCCACAGAGAGCACTCTTTAATCAGTTGGCACCTTAGAATTGATACATGTAAAATGTATGGGGGCTAGGTGATCTCTAAGATTACTTCCAAGCTCAATAATCTGTTCTATTTTATTTTATCTTCTCTGTCTTTTCGTACAATATCTTGCTTCAGTGCCACCTGTGAAGCCATCTTTGACAGTGAAAATGGAAAGGGATTCCTACAATTTGTTTATATCACTCATACCATGTGGCATGTATAACCTGCATTATAGTTATTTGGGTTTATCTTAAATGGTCTGATGAGGAATTTTGAGGCCCTAAGGCAAGGATAATGTATTATTCCCTAGCATCCAGCCATCAAGGTAAGACTGAAGGTAGAGTTTTGAAAGTCATCAGTTTAATAACTGGATGAGTTGCCTGAGCCAAGATGAAGAGTGGTCCAGGCTGACTTGAGTTTTGAGGAAAGCTTGAAGTCAAGTTTGGAAAAAGGATGAGGGACCAGTAAAGAACATGGGAGGAGCTGGGGAGGAGGGTTTACCGGGTTCCAGCTTGAACAGCACCGGGGCCCTCCCCCAGGTTTCTCCAGAGCAGACTTTGGCAGCTAGGACCAAGGTAGGTCAGATTGTGGCCTCCCAAATTTCCAGTTTTGTTGAAAAGACTAAAAAACTAAGTTCCTGAACTGGCAAGGTAAGGCAATTCTCTAGTGACTTCTTAACCAACCTCTCTTCCCTTTCTCCCAGCTAATCCTGATGCTGACTGCAACAGTTAGTCTTCAGTGGAGGGACTAAAGTGGTGGCTGCTTCTTCTGATCTGGCCCCCGTTCTGGTCTGTCTCGTAGCTTAAAGTAGTTGTTTATGCTTACTGTGGGGAGGTATGTGTACTGCTCTAAAGAGAATATTCTGGGATGGCTCCTGAGATGTAATTTAAGCTGAAATCTGAAGAACAAGGCGCCAGCAAAGGGTGCTTGGTTAGAGGGACCAGCAGGAGGTAAAGTTGAGGTTGACAGGAGCTTAGGGATGTTTAGGAACTGCTAGAATGTAGGAGGCTGAAGCCTAGTGAGCAAGATGGAGAACTTGGCAGGAGCCAGATCACGCAGGGCCTTGTAGCCATTGTCGCAGGGACTGGAATCTCCGCTCTTGACACAGTGGGAAGCTGTTAGAGGGTTTTAAGCTGTGAGGGGATGTAGGCTGATGTTAGATGGCAGCAGTGGAAGCAGAAAGACTTGGCATTAAGCGCCTGTTGCAGTGGTTCAGACAAGAGATGGTGGTGGCAGAAACATTGCAGGACTGATCGGACTGGCTAATAGATTGGATGTGAGGGCAAGTTGGTCAGAGAAAGAGGAACTAAGAATGACATCTGAGTGGATGGCCAACAGTGGGAGAGGAAGAGGTTTGTGGGAAAGTGGAGTTCTGTTATTTTGTCTCACCCGTGAAAAGCTGGAGAGCAGATGGCAAATGGGCAGCTGGATAACGAGCCTGGAGTTCAGAGGAGAGGAGTGGGCTGGAGCTAGACTTTTAGGAGTTGTGACCTCGTCCTGAATGCTGAGAAACGGATGAGGATCCATGGCCACGGTAGGGGTTTTGGCCTCTGATTGAAGGGGGCTCTTCCTCCATAATAAAGAGGAAGGAAGGAGAAGATAGTACCGCTGCAGGTGAGTTTGTAGGTTTGGCAGGGAGATGGGGGTGAAGGAATATGTGGCCGGTGGCTCCGTAGACACGCGAGGGAACCACCTTAAGATTGCTGAGTGCTCTTCAGGGGTGCTGCTCATGCGTTAGGGTGTAACCGCGTGGCCACTGTGTGAGTCATACTGAGTGACTCGGTGTAGACACAGCGTGGATAGTTGGCTATAAGCGGGATGGGAGGTTTATCAGGTCTGTACTGTGGTGGGAGAAGGGAGTTCAGCTGAGGATGTTTGCAAGGGGGAGTGATTATAGCGGTGGTCCCTTGACCCCTACAATGCATGCTGCTGTCAAATACAGTTCAGTTCTTGTTCAGATTAACCTTTATGAAAGTGTCTTGCCGTCATTCACATGCACTGGCTAAGGGAAGGATATGCAGCCATGTAACTCCAGAAGGCAGCGTGTGAGCAGTGTGCTTCTAGGCAGGATGCTTCTAGTTCCAGGGGTGGCCCAGGTGTGGTATCCGAAGCTCAGCACAGGTATCCTAGCACTGAGAAATGCCAACGATCTTGGAGCTTGTATGGATATTTAAACTGCCTCCCAGTTTAAATATCCACTCTTATAGCATCCTTGACAGGCTGCCCCTACTCGAACACTTCCATTGATGGGGAGCTCATTACTTTGAAAAGCAACATGTGATAGCTGTACCTCGCCGTTTGGTCCTCCACGCAGCAGCTCTAGAACTGAGGCTAGAGCTCCAGTCTCCTGCACTCTAGTCCTTGATCTTTATGTCCTTGAGTGAGGGTCACTGAAGTAGCTAAACAGGCAGATATGACTGGGAGCTGTCTTGTCTTCTCCAGTGAAATGGCTTATTTTTAGCCAACTATTCCAGCCTCTTAAGAGCTTTTAAAAAATTTTGGTGCTATAATCTAATATACTAGTTATCCATCCCAATGTTGTGTTCCAGTCTTTATAAACTGTCTTTTCATATTATCTAAAGGGATATCGTGAGAGAGTTTAATAAGATCCAGATGTTTGTCTGTGATAGCCACATAACAACTCTTATCAAAAAGGGAAGTAAGCTTGTGTGGGTAGACTCACGTGGGCACCTAGTGCCATCATGTTTTCGGTAATGATGAGACTGCCTGTTTCATGAGCCCTTTTTGAATTTTGTTAACTGTTGTTACTTATCTGACTTTTGAAAATTGGAACTTGTGCTGCGTTCTAGTCTCTGGCAACCCTCTGTGTGTAATGTTTTCTCAAAGATTATTGACAGTGATTCCTCAAGTTTTTCCGGTATAATTTGCTTGAACCAGATCACACTTGAATTAATTCAAAGGGGCTCAAGTCTGATCAACCACAAGCCGAGACTAATTTCCCATGTTGGTGGTGGCTCAGCTGCTCTTACCATTCTGGGCATCATCTGTATTATTCACCTGTGACCTTGACTTCTTAGGGGGATGTTTGGCTGGCATGGGAAACAGTGGCCCACTCTTTGGGGCCTTGTAGCTTAGTGGTTAGGCGCTTGCCTGGATTCAAAGAAGCCTGAGTCATGTCAGATTTCACCTCTGCCACTAGTTAGCAGTATGACTTGGCAACTTACCTTGCCTTGCCAAGCATCAGTTCCCTCATCTGTGAAATGAGTGTCTTGGTTGAGAATTAAATGAAGCCTTTAATGAGATGCCTGGCCCTTGGTAACCATCTCTCCATACGGCCATTATTATTATTCTCTTTAAGAGTTTGCTGGGTGGGGCTCGTGAGCATACTCAGGAACCTAGAGAGAAAGTAACTTGTTTAGCCTCCCAGGGCAAGGCAGAAGCACGGGGTACCCTGGCCCCAGACCCCTCTGTTTCAGAAGGAGATACTGGGTACTCCTGGAAGGCCAGAGTGGAGTACTTTGACCTTCGGCCTAGTGAGAACAAGAGCGAGCGTTCCCTTCCTTTGCGTCCAGATGTCTTAGGCAGGAAGTAAGAATGAAAGAAGAGACACCTGGCTGCTTCCTCACTTGAGTGAGGGCTCCAAGGGGCCTCCAGCTGCCATCCTGACAAGAAGTAGAGGAGGGCCTGGGTCTCCAGAAGGGAGAAAGAGGTGGAGGGGGGAACACCTGCTCTTAGAAAAGCAGGGCAGGGTCCTGCTCCCCTGGATATAAGGCCAAAAGGCCTTGGAGATTTCCTCAACCTGTCCTCCATCCCCACCCTCAGGATTATGGCTTCCTGAGAGCTGATTGCTCCTGCTTTGCGGGGTGGGGCTCTGGCAGGAGGCCAGCAAGGCAGGTAACTAGAGCTGAGCTTCCTCTGCCATTCCTGGGCTGGGATTGCACTCAGCAAGTAGTGCCAGGAATATATATGAGTGCCCAGGGCTTCCGCCTGAGGCCCTGACCTCAGTGGCCAGATTAGGCCAGGATCTAGCTGAAGCTCTTCTTGTAGGAGAAGGCAGCGTTTCTCCTGCGATCGTGTGGGAAATAAGTGAGGTGGGGTGTGGAGTGTGAGTAAAAAAAGGTCGAGAGGATTAAAAAGGCCATCTTCCTCGATTGCCTTTCATCCTAGTAGGAATAATGGAATGGGGGCGGGTGTCTGGGGCTGGGGGATCTGGTTGCTGGGGTCTCAGGCTGAAGTGGCTTTTGCCAGAAGCCTAGGTAGCAGGTAAAATCTTGGGAGATGGAGGGAAGGTGACCTCGAGACCATGTTGGGGGACCTGGCAACGTGGTGAGACCTCTGAATGGTGTTTGCGTGTATTTTTCTTTCCTAGCATCACCGTGCTTCCCCAGGCTCCTGGGTGGAGGAGTGTGGCGTGGGCTCTCAGTATCCATGACGGCCTGGTGCCATCCTCACTCCAGCCCCTCGTGGGGCAAGGATGGGGCAGGTGTGGCCACTCCTTCCTTACGGTGACCATGGCCACAATGATGGCATTGGCCTTGCTGGGAGTCTGGCAGCAGTGTGGCCAGCACCATGTACCTACCCAGCCTTGGGCACTGTGTGGACTGTGGGGGCCTCCACTTGCTCAGCCCCCTCCCAGGCTCCCTGACCGTTTAGCTCTTGGAGCTGAGCCACAGTAGTCTCAGCCACCTGGCCGGTGGCTCCTTCCAGGGCCTGTGGGGACTGTGGTGCTGCTGCTTTCTCACAGTGTCCCATGGGATCTGGCTGGTGGAGCCCTGGGTGAGGGGCCTGGGTTTCCTGGAGCATCTGGCCCTCAGCCACACCAGCTGGCTCACCTGTGCCCGGACTTTTCCATCACCCTGTGCTCTCTGCTCTGTCTAGACCTCTCACAACCTGCTTGCTACCCTGGAGCCCTGCAGCCTGTGGGGCCTGGGAAACTTGGGGCAGCTGGACCTGAGCCACGCAGCCGGGCTGAGCTGGGCACTGCTGGAGCCAGGGGCGTCTTCCACCTGTGCGGGCAGGGCTGGCTGGGAACCGGCACAGCGAGTCAGGGGCGCCAGCCTGGAGGTGCTCTCTGGCTGGGACCGACGTCAGCAAGCAGGAGGCTGAGGCCTTTGCAGCCCTGCAGGCGCTGGGCCTGCTCTCTATTGTAGGCAGCCTGCTGCAGCATGTCAAGTTCAAGATGTGGCGGGCATCCGGACAGCAGGCATGCTGCTGCTGCTGACCAGCAACCCCTGGGTCTGCGACTGACCTGCAGTGGGCCTTTGGGAAGCTGGACCACCTGTGGCACTTGCGTGTGGCTGACCTGGGTAGCATGACTTGTGATGGCCCCGGGCGGCTGGCGGGGCGGTGCTGGGCAGTGTGGAGCCCCAGCTCTGCCCTGGCTAGGTATCGGGCACCATTCTGGTCAATGCGGCTGCGGTCATGGTTGAGTGCAAGTGCAGGTGGGGCCCCAGGAGAACTGGAGAGCAGGGGAGCCCTCTAGAGAGGCAGCTGGAGGAGGGGGAGAAGATGAAGCTGTGAGAGAGGAAAAGGGATGGTCCTTAGAAGTCTTCGGGGCTCAGTTGTCTGCCCAGGCAGGATGGGAGGAGTGGTGGGAGGGGAGAGAGAAATGGCTGTGTTCATCTCTCAGGGCCTAGGGCCAACCACCCTCCTCACATATTTCCCCCGATCTAGCACAATGCCATCTTTTCCAGCCCTAGAAAAAGAGGGATCTGGCCCCTAGTCCTCAACACTTCTTTGGGGAAGAGGACACTAAAAGGTAGAAACTGAAGACAAGAGGGAACTGGGGTGGGATGGGTACAAGGAAAGCATTAATCCTCATCTCCCTCCCCTTCCTCACACATGTCCCTGGCCTCTGCTGTTGGGGACTTCATCAGAAACTGGTTGCTAAAGTTACGATGGAGGTGGGGTAAGGGGACTGTTCCCGTGGGCACAGCCCAGGCAGGCTCCTAGAACTATTTGGTGGATGTACACTATCCCAGTTCTCAACACCTTAGCTCCTTCCCGATGGCTGTGCATCTTGTCCCGTTTGAATCGGGGTTGGGTCAGGAGATTGGAAAAAGAAAATCAGTTGGAAAGTTGATTCTGTAGTATGTGCCTGCATTTTGGTGAAGAAAACTTGCCTCATGTGGTGGGGGGTGGGAGGGGTGGGAGGGGAAGGCAAAATGACCTTTAACCCAGTCTTTTTCTCATTCCCCTTGACTGGCGTCTTCCCACCCAGCAATCACACAATCTCATTCCCTAGTTTTCTGCCTGGATACATCCCTTTCTCACATACCCAGGCTTTATCCTAGTGACTGTAAAAAATTAGATGTGAAAAGGTGTTTTTTTTTTTTTTTGTTTGTTTGTTTGTGGTACGCGGGCCTCTCACTTTTGTGGCCTCTCCCATTGCGGAGCACAGGCTCCGGACGAGCAGGCTCAGTGGCCATGGCTCACGGGCCTAGCCGCTCCACGGCATGTGGGATCTTCCCGGACCGGGGCACGAACCCATGTCCCCTGCATCGGCAGGCGGACTCTCAACCACTGCGCCACCAGGGAAGCCCTGAAAAGGTGTTTTGTTGTCCCAAGCTTTCACTGGCTGATTGGGAATTTTAAATTCATATTGTCAGAAATGTTTCTTGGGCAGGAGGCCCCTCTCCCAGGGAAATGAAAACAGACCTCCTGAATTAAACGGCCTTGTGGAAGCGCTTGTAGAGTCTTAACTTGAATATCAGAAGATGAATTTGTATGTTGCGGGGTGGTGGTGGGGTGTGCAGGAAGATAGGTGGGGGTGGCTTTGTGGTGGCAGTCCCAGAGTGTCCAGAACTTTTGCTCATTTACTTATTCAACAAATGATTCCTGAGGCAAGAAATAACGGTAACACCTTTTATTTATCTATTCGCCACACGTTTCCTGAATGCATCCTGTCTACTAGGCCCTAAGAATATAATTGTAAACAGAAACCAGACACTGTCCTTGCCCTCATGGAGCTCACAGTCTAGTGTTAATCTAGTCATCAATGACAACAAAAGAATCACAAATATATAATTGCCAGTGTGCTGATTCAAAGGAAGGGTGCCTTTTGGTTATGAGAACATAAAATAGAGGAACTAAGAACAAACAGCACCGAAGGAGAAGTGGGGAAGACCAGTTGGAAACCTGGTGCAGCTAAACTGACAAAAGGTGGTAGTTTGGGCTAGAGTGGGAGCGTCGGAGCTGGAGAAATGGACTGCCTGAGTTGTCCCATATGTCCACATCAGATCTGTCTTCTCTCAGGGGACAGAAGGAAGGCAGACCAAGATCACAGTTCTCTACAAGTGGCTCTTAGGAAAACCTCTTTTTTTTTTTTTTTTAACTTTTATTGGAGTATAGTTGCTTTACAATATTGTGTTAGTTTCTACTGTACAGCAAAGTGAATCAGCTATATGTATACATATATCCCCTCTTTTTTGGTTTTCCTTCTCATTTAGGTCACCACAGAGCATTGAGTAGAGTTCCCTATGCTATACAGTAGGTTCTCATTAGTTACCTGTTTTATACGTAGTATCAATAGTCTATATATGTCAATCTCAGTCTTCCAATTCATCATACCCCCTCCTTTCTGCCTTGGTATCCATATGTTTGTTCTGTACATCTGTGTCTCTATTTCTGCTTTGTATATAAGATCATCTATACCAATTTTTTCAGATTCCACATATATGCGTTAATATATGATATTTGTTTTTCTGACTTACTTCATTCTGTAAAGACTTATAGTTTCTCGGTCCACCCATGTGTCTACAAATGACCCAATTTTGTTCCTTTTTATGGATGAGTAATATTCCACTGTATATATGTACCACATCTTCTTTATCCATTCCTCTGTTGATGGACATGTCCTGGCTAGGTTGCTTCCATGTCCTGGCTACTGTAAGTAGTGCTGCAATGAACATTGGGGTGCATGTGTCTTTCTGAATTATGGGGAAAACCTTTTACTTTCAGCTTAAACAGAAGCAGAGGGATTTCCTCTGGGGTGTGTGTTGTGTACACCATTTATTGAACCCCTACTATGTGCTCGAACCAACACTGTCACATTTAAACCTCACAACAACCCTGTGAGATAGGTGTCATCTCCGTTTCCCAGATGAATCTTGGAAAGTGTAGCAATATGCCCAAAGTCACAGGGTTGCATTAGGGGTTGAAGCCTAAGTTTAGCTGCATTCAAAGGCTAGTTCGCTTACTGTTCCCTCCTCTACTCTAGTTTTCAACTTTGCAGCTACAAGAAGGGACCCTTGAGCCTCCATGGTCAGAAGGAAAGACAACCCTGCAGCAAGAACACCTCCTTCGGTCCAGAACTAGAGAGCGAGAGCTTTGTTTCCTGACGGAAGTGGGGGGAAAAAAACCCCGCGAGAGCCGGAAGTTGTGCGTCGCGTCCTCGCGCCGGCCTCCTTGGCCGCGGGGTGAGGCCGCGGCGGACTGCCCTTCCTCAAGATGGCGTCGAAGATAGGTTCGCGACGGTGGATGCTGCAGCTGATCATGCAGTTGGGTTCGGTGTTGCTCACACGCTGCCCGTTCTGGGGCTGCTTCAGCCAGCTCATGCTGTACGCAGAGAGGGCCGAGGCGCGCCGGTGAGCAGGCCCGCGCGGCCGCCGAACGCGGTGGGGGCGGTCCGGCCTGTCCCAGCAACGAGGGTGCGGTGAGGTGGGGAAGAAGTTGCGGCCCAGAAGTTGGGACCCTTGGACTGGGAGGAATTGGGACCTTGGACTTGTTAGGGACTCTGGTCCGGAGCAAGGTGGGCATGGGGCGTAGTGTGGGGGTCCTAGCTATGAGAGGGGCCGCCGGTTTGGGGAAGCAGTGGAGCTTGCGGGAACCTAGGGGGTCTCAAGGCTCTTTCCCCGCTTCATTCTGTGCTTCATTCTGTCCTCGTTCCTTCCCCCCTCCCGGCTCGCAGGAAGCCCGACATCCCAGTGCCCTACCTGTACTTCGACATGGGGGCGGCCGTGCTGTGCGCTAGCTTCATGTCCTTTGGAGTGAAGCGGCGCTGGTTCGCTCTGGGGGCCGCACTCCAGCTGGCCGTTAGTACCTACGCCGCCTACATCGGGGGCTACGTCCACTACGGGGACTGGCTGAAGGTGAGCGCCTCGGCCCTAAGTGGGACTTCGCTGGGGTGTTGGGGAGCCAATGCCCGGGACAGTTGGGCGATGCCTGGTGCTATCCAGGAGCACAGTGCGAAGCCTGGAAAGGCTGAACCCCCAGGCGTGTAGAGGTTATTACAGACGGCGAGAATGGAAGGACCTTAGACACCACGCAAACCTCCCCTTCAGAGTGTGGAAACTGAGGTCCAGAGATGCAAAACGGACTTTCCCAAAGTTACACCACAGTTAGCATTACAGGTGTGACCAGAACCCAGGTCACCTGGTTCCCAGAACGCTTTAAACCATTAGTTATCTCAGACTCATAGGGCAAAAGGGACCTTAGAGAGTACCTGGCCCACCCAACCGATTTTATGAAATTTAATCCTAGGGCAGCATTTAAGCCTGTAGATGCCAGGACCTGTGCCAGGCACTACAGGCTTGGAGATAAGCCTGGACCAAGGCATTACCCGCAAGGAGCGGACTGTCAGTCCAGTAGGGGAGGCAGATGTGTGAATAGCCATAGGACAGTGAGATCAACGGTTAGTTATGGAACAGCGTATACTATATAGCAAAAAGAACATTGGGCTTCGAGTGTGCAGACCTGGGGGTGGGGAGGGGGGCAACGCTTGGTATCTGGGTTCTGCCACTTACTTTCTGTAGGACCTTGGACAATTTTATTAACCCCTCTGGGCCTCCGTTTCTACTTCTGGTAAAAAAACAAATTACCTATCTCTGCTCTACCTGCCCACCACACTTGGAAATGGTAAGAGGGTTCATCAGGTGGAATGGGATGTATAGAGATGGGCAGTTCTGCGCTCCGGGAAGCCAGGAGAAGTGTGGTGGCTTCAGGTCCTGACTGGGGTCCCCTCGCCTCGGCCTAGGTCCGTATGTACTCTCGCACAGTTGCCATCATCGGTGGCTTTCTTGTGCTGGCCAGCGGTGCTGGGGAGCTGTACCGTCGGAAACCCCGCAGCCGTTCCCTCCAGTCCACCGGCCAGGTCTTCCTGGGCATCTACCTCATCTGCGTGGTAGGTTGGGGGACTGTGGGCTGGAGGTGCCTGACTGGGAGTGAGAAGTGAGCCCGTGCCTGGCTCCCGGCAGTGGCCCCTGCCAAATTCTGGGCCTCGGGGGCCCTTCAAGTGCCTGAGACCTGGCCGAGAGTCCCTTCTTCCGGCATTATTGCCACTGGGGAGAGAAGAGGATGGGTTGACCCTTCAGTCCCAAGCCTGAGAGCCAAAAGAATAAGCGGGACGGGTCCTCTCATGGCTTCAGCCCCCAGAGGACTGGGAGAGGGGACAAAGGAGAGGTTTGGTAGAGTTCAGGTCCCAGATGGGACTCTGCCACTTAGAGCTGATGGGGCTGCCTATTATGGGTAGCCAGTTATGTCCTCCCTGGTGCTCGGGGAGGCCAGTGTGGATGGGGATGTGAACAGGCCCCAAGTCACTTGGCTTCATCTTAGTTGCTGGGCACCATCTCCCATGTGCAGACCTCTGTATTCAGAGGTGAGAGCCCCGGTCTGACTGTGGAACCTCCTCCCTTCTGAGACCCCAGAGTAAGGAGAGACAGAGGTCCTAACCCCATGGAGCTCCCTAGTCAGATGGGGAGACACAGGCTTTACTTTCAGAAAGCCCCAAGTCTGAGAGGGGAGTCAGAAGCCCACCTCGTAGGGGCTGCTTGCATGCCAGGGGTGGCCTTACCCAGACAGGCTCCTCAGCCTGTTGGAGAGCCTTAGAGGATGGTGTGTCTCTAGGCCTACTCGCTACAGTACAGCAAGGAGGACCGGCTGGCGTATCTGAACCACCTCCCAGGCGGGGAGCTGATGATCCAGCTCTTCTTCGTGCTGTATGGCGTCCTGGCCCTGGCTTTCCTGTCAGGCTACTACGTGACCCTGGCTGCCCAGATCTTGGCTGTTCTGCTGCCCCCGGTTATGCTGCTCATTGATGGCAACGTTGCCTACTGGCATAACACGCGGCGTGTTGAGTTCTGGAACCAGATGAAGCTCCTTGGAGAGAGCGTGGGCATCTTTGGGGCCGCGGTCATCCTGGCCACCGACGGCTGAGCTGTACAGCGGGAGTCTGCGATGGGTGCGGGGAGCCACTGAGGGCTACCCTACCTTCCTCCTTGCTGGCCCAGTTATGTTTACTTATGCTTTTTGGTCTGTTTGTTTGATCATTTGCGTTGTGTGCATGTGTGTGCGTACGCATGTGTGTGCGTGTGTTGGTAAGAGGCAGGTCTCTTCCCCAGTTCCTGGGCTTGGGCCTCAGTGAGGTGGGAGCCCTGATGACTCTGCCTTACAGGTTTCTTTTTCCTGTTTGTTACGAGGAGAGCTGAGGCCAGCTGCTCCCGTGGGTCTCCTGTCCCAGGGAAGGGAGTAAGGCAGGGCTAGGGTGGGGTACTGAGAGCGGGAGACGGGAGAACTGGAAGTGAGCCCATGTGAAACAGTCCCTTTTGAACCTGGCAGATGCAGCTAGGCTCCGCAGTGCTTTTCCGAGACTGAGAGCGAGCCAGTGTGCACGCTGACACTTGGCTCAGGCCCAGGAGGAGCAGAGGGGCCGGGCACCACGGAAGTCATGTGGGCTGTCAGGGTGTGCCGGGGGCAGAAACAGCACTAGCTGTCACCCACCTTGAGGGTAGAGCAGGCCCCAGTTTACTCTGGGGTTTGCAGGGGTGGGACAGGCAGCAGCCAGCTTCCTGCCTCTGGCCTTCTGTTTCCAGCTCCGTGGTTGGCCTGGTGGGGGTGAGTGCCCTCCCAAACACCAGACCACACAGTCCTCCAAAAATAAACATTTTATATAGACATTTGGCTTTGCTTCTCTGTTCTCCCCACGGGACACTTAGCCATTGGCTGGGATTGATCTTGGGTTTCTTGAAATACCATATCTGGTTAAGCCCCACCTTGATCCGCCCATGATCTTCCCCCTGTTCTGAGAGTTCCCACAGTCCTTTGGCTCTCTTTTCAAGAGTCTCCAAATGCTCCCTGTAGTATATGCTTTGACCTTTCACTTCAGTCCCTCTTGTGGCTTATCTTTTCCTCCCCATTTGGTGCCAGCTCTTTTCGATGAAATCTTTGGTGAGGGCAGCTAGAGGGAGAGAATTGATATTAAGTGTCACCATGAGGCCGAGGAGTTTTCATTTCACAGGTGAGGAAATGGAGGCTCAGAGAAGGTGAGCAGCTTGCCTCAGGCCACAGCGCTGGATTCCAGGTCAGGTCTGTCTGATGCCCACGCCCAGATATGTACGGGACACCAGCCCTCTCCTGGGGGTCGGTTGTGTCACAGCAGCCCCGTGTGTGTGCCGTGGTGACCCTCTCCCTACTCGTCTGCACACCTCCTGACAGAAAGGAGCCCCAGCAGCCAGTATGGTTCCTGGCACATGGTGGAGGACAAAAATGTGAAATGAAACCTCAGGCTTTGGACTCCTACCCATCTGAGATGTTCTCTTCCTGCAAAGATGGAGACACAACCTCCAGGGGGGCCCAGGGGAAAACATCCAAGTCTGGGCTTGGCCCTGAGCCCTGCCTGGAAAGGGAGCTGGGGCTGCTGTCAGTCTGGTCTGTGGCATGGAAGATGTTTCCTAACTAAGGGGTAGGGGAGTCTCTCTGGGGACTGCTGACAGCTGGGGGAGGGAGGTGGTGGCAGCATTCATCTGGGGGCCTCGGCCTCATTTAGCTCCTCTCTTCCCTCTAGGAAGAGGTTCCCCAGCCCTCAAGATCTTGTTTCCAGAGGGTCACTGCTAATTTCCTTTCAAGTGTGAGCTGACTTTCAGACAAGTATTTGCATTTTAATCAAGGTCTCCTGAAAAGTTGCAAGACCCGAAGGAACTAAAACGAACGGTGGAATATCAGGCAGATGTGGGTGATGTTTTGGGCAAGGGAGCCTCAAAACAGCACAGAGACCACAGACACTGGCCCACCCTTAAGCCTTGAGTAGAGCCCTCAAAGGCAAGCCCTCCTCCCCCCAGATCCCTAGACTGAAAATTCAAGGCCATCTGGTTGTGGCTTTGGAGCAAGCAGGGGGTCTTGGGCGGGCCCTTCTCCTCCCTGCCCTTGTCCTCACTTGGGTGCCCCCCTCTGGGCAGGGCAGGGTAGAGTAGCGGCTGCTGCCTCTACAGCTCACTCAGCCAACAAGCCTGGTCCGGCCTGTGGCTGCCTCGGGTCACCTTCAGCAGGCACGGCTTTTGGTCCACCCTGGCTGTCCCAGGGCTTGCAGGGCTGGTACAGAGGGTCAGCTGCCTGGGTCAGAAGCTGGTTTGCAGAAGGAGTCTGGCAGCCCCTTGGCGTGGTTGACCAGCTCGTAAGAGTCCCGGATGTCGGCTAGGCCAAACCAGAAGAAGATCCACTGCTTGTTGGAGAAGCTGCCGTCGCTGTGTTTGAAGTACCTGGTGGAGGTGGGAGACAGGTTTTAGGCAAGGCCAGTGCTCACTGCTCACTGGTTCATTTACCGAGGACCTGCTACAGGCGCACCTCGTTTTATTACGCTTCACTTTATTCTGCTTTGCAGGTACTACGTTTTTTACAAATTAAAGGTTTGTGGAAACCCTGTGTGGAACAAGTCTATCAGGGTAATCTTTCCAACAGCATTTGCTCACTTCGTGTCTCTGTTGCATTTTGGTAATTCTTGCAATATTTCAAACCCTTCACCAGCAAATAGATGATTATTCACTGAAGGCTCAAGTGATGGTTAGCAGTTTTTAGCAATAAAAGTATTTTAAAATTAAGGTACATACACTTTTTTTTTTAGACATAATGCTATTGCACACTTAATAGACTACAGTATAAACATAACTTTTATATATACTCGGAAACCAAAAAATTCATGTGATTTACTTTATTGCAATATTCACTTTATTGTGGAGGTCTGGAACCAAACTGGCAATATCTCTGGGGTATGCCTGTACATGCTGGACACTCTGCTAGGACCTGTGGTGTGTAATCTGATTTCATCCTTATAGCATTAGCCAATAGCCTGGTGGTGTTACGCTTTTTTCACAGAGAAGCAGCTAAGGCTCAGAGAAGTTAGCTAACTAGCCAGAGTCACACAGCTAGGAGGGTTAGAGTGAGGCCCTCTTTTGCTCTCTCCACACTGCCTTGGCTGTGCTGCCCGGGGAGGGGGGTTCCTGTTCACTTCTTGGTGCCCACAGAGCAGAGTAGTGGGGGATGAGGTGATAACTGCAGAAGGAAAGAGAGGAGGGAGTGTTCCACTGGAGATGCAGTGGGCCTGGGGTCAGAGCTTGGCAACTCGGCCTGGAATAGAGCCCTGAGGTGCTGGATTTCTGCAGACCCTGGGAGAGGCAGGCTGCTTCCCGGGTGGAGACTGTCTTCAAGGAATCTACCCTAGCCGGGCAGAGCCGGGTTAAGTGTGCTCTGCCTCTAGGGAAATCTCAGGCTCCGTGTGTGGTCCACTCCCTGGGGAATGTGCGGGCACACTGAGCGGGCCATTTCCCTTGGGGAAGAATGGCTAATGAAAGAAGGGAGGCCCAGCCTTCCTGGCTGGTGGTCCCCGGGGCGTGGCTGGCCAGAGCTGGAGAGGAGAGTGGGGGCGCGGCCCAGCCCAGAGCCGGGAGGGGCGGGACCTACCAGGGATTGATGGGGTTGGTGACCCGGGAGCGCCAGAAAAGCGTCTGCAGGTCCCGCCGCAGGCGCTCCCACAGCATCTGGCCGGAGCCTTGGCCCTGGCGGCTGGAGCTCACCACAAACTTGTCTAGATACGGGGTGCCCCCAAGTACAGGCTCCGTGGTCAGAATGGCAGCCGCGTTGTACCTGGCGCAGCGGGGGAGAGGCAGGCTGGGACCTCTCCTTGGTCCAAAGCTCCCCGGCTCTGTCCCTTGGTCCCTGCCCTCTGGGGCCCGCAGGCTCACCCCTCAGAGACGTAGACAGAGTGCAACCTCGGGCGCAGCGAGGCCAAGTAGTCGTCCCGGAGCTTTTTGCCGAAGCTGACGTTGACCAGGTTCACTAGGAGGCCCTGGTCCAGGCTGTCCAGGCTGCGCACTCGCAGCATCCGCTCGGCGTTCTTGAACAGCGTCCCGGACCCTGGGGGTGGGATGGAGGAGGAGGGGTGAGTTCGGCCCGAGATCCAGGTCCCCTCCGCTCCTCCCTTTGCGCAGCCTGGTGGGGATTCCAGATAGGACAGGGGCTGGTGGGGCAATTACTCTCCTTGGGAGCTCTCCATAGTGAGACGCTTCCTAAGATCTGCATAGATTTATGCGCGATTTTCACTCAGGGATTTGCTTTTTCCCCAGGCGGTTTGTCCCTCAAGTCCCGCCTATCGCCTGTAGTCCCACCTACCTCTCCTAGTCCCGCCTACCCTTGCCCTCCCCCGCCCCTGGTCCCGCCCACCCATCCAAACCCCGCCCACGTTTCCTAGCTCTGTCCATTCCACTTGGTCCCGCTGGGTCTGTGGTTCCTCCCACCCACCCAAGTCCCTCCCATCTGTCTAGTTCCACCCAAGTTCTAGCCCAGAGCCGTCCACCTCCTTGCTCACCTCCCCCAGGTTTGGCAAGAGCAGGAAGCCTCTACTGTCTGGAGAGGAAGCCGCTTCTCCTGGCTCCCCAAACCCCGACGCACCCCCCGCCCCGGCCCTCACCCTTGTTGCTGAAGAGCTCGGTGAGCAGCGTGCTGGCGTCGGTGATGACGGCCGAGGAGTGGTGAGGCAGGCGGCTGAGCACGTCTACGATGAGCCGAATTTGCTGCCGTTCTTTGGTGCTCACCCACTCGGCGTTGGTCACTAGGTCCAGGTCGGCAGGCAAGTTCACGTTACTCAGGACCTGTGTCCAGGACGAGGGGGTGAGCCTCCGACCTGCAGCCGGACAAGGACTGTGCCCCCGCCCCACGGACCTCTCCTCACTGACCCCTTTTCCCTTACTTCCTCCCGAAGTCCTTGGCCAGTGAGGGGCTCAGATCTGAGCACCATAGGCTGAGTCCTTCCCTGACACTCCATTTCCGACCCATGCGGCTGGAGAGAGACTGACTCTGGGGCCCGTCTGGGAGGCGTGCAGGGGACCTAAGAGAGGGGCTCAGCCTGGCGCAGAGTCGCGGGGAGTGGGGTCCAAAAGGAGGAGACACACCTTGTTACTGCTGTCGTGCAGACCGCCCGTGGTATTGAGGAAGATGATTTTGGTGGGCCGCAGCGCCTTGGCCAGGGACGCGGTCACCTCCAGGGAGTCCAGGAGCACGGAGCGGCGGGCGGCCGTCTCCCCGATGGGGCACAGGATGGGGATGCTGCTCGACTCCAGGCACCACTGTAGTAGGTCGGTCTCCACCGAGACGATGCCGCCATAGCTGGGGGCCAGACGTGGTGCTCAAGGAGGTTGCCTCCAGGACCCGCGGGTCTGGGGCTGGGCGGGTGGAGTAGCGTGATCTGAGGACGCAGGGGCACGCAGGGTCAGCACTAACCTGGCATGAGGGGCTGGCTCAGCAGCGCCCAGCACCGACCCGCCGCCAAAAAAAGGCACGGCGGTGGCGGCATTATGCCGCAGGGCGTCCACCAGCACCTTGCATCTCTGGGCAAGCTGTGCCTTGGCCTCCCAGAAGGAAAGACAGCCCGAGGGCGCCGTGGGAGCGGGCAGCCCCAGGACCACCAGGGGCTTCATGTCCATGCGCTGCAGGAAGGCCAGGGCGAAGGCCAGGCTGGATACGGCCTTAGGGCACTTGAGCACCTCCTCGTCCACCTGCGGAGGAGTGGGCGTTCAACGGGCACGACACCGGCCCTGACTCCTGCTGCACCCGCTTGCTCCTACAGCTGGGTCCTCAGGGCCCTCTCGGGGCCCCCACCCTGCCCGGGAGCTGTCAGGCTCCATCTCTGGCCACCTGCGCCCACCTGCTTCGCCCTTTGCCCCGTTGGGTCTTGCCATCCTCTTATCTCACACTAGTGTTCCTCCCTCCGCTCCTCCCTGCGACCTTGGACTGTAGGACACCTTAGGGGGAGGGGTGACGCAGGCGGCTTCTATCCAGTTCTATCCCTAACTGCCAACTGAACCCCTAACTGCGCCCAGGTTGGGAGGACTTCTCTGGTGCATCACGTTTGACGGGCTGGGGACCCGAGGCTCCTCACCCGGGCTGGGCGCGAGACTTTTCGAGGAGCGCACAGCCTCGCGCAGTCCCAGGCGCTCGTCTGGGCTCCGTCGAGCCCCTTCCTGGCTCCGCTGCGCAGAGTCCGCAGCCCGTCCTGCCATGCCTGGCGAAACGTCGCTACACAACCCCCGTCCCCTGTCTGTGACCCGGCCGACGCCGGGCTCTCTCACCTCGATGACGGCAAAGGGCCTGTCCGCGGAGTGGTGGCAGGTCTGGAACTGCGTGAGCCAGTGGCGCGCCTCCCCGGGGCTGGCCCCACACTGGTTCAGGAAGGCCTGGATGTCCCGCTGCACCAGCGAGCGGCCGGCCGGGGGCCCGGGGGAGTCGGGGGACACCGGGGGCGCGGGGGGCAGTGTCCACGACGGCTCCTCCGCTGCAGGCGAGTGGATGTCGTACACGGCGCCCTCGGCCTCCTCTTGGGCGGGCTGGGCCGGCGCCCAGGCGGTGCTGAGCCGGCGTCCCGGGCTGGTGCCCCTGGCCGCCCGCCGCCACGTGCTGCCGCTGAGCCTCCGGGCGCCCCCAGTGCCTTGGGGGCCGCGCAGCCTCCCGCCCGCAGGGGCGGCCCGCAGGGCCCAGGCCAACCGCGCCGTCGCCATGACAACCAAACCTGCTCGCCCCCCCGCAAGTGACCGTCTGTCCAGAGCTCCTGGCTCTGGGGGCCTCTTAACCTACGGCGGGGCGGGGCTGGGACTGCCGGGGCGGGGCGCCGACGGGGGCCGCGGAGTCGCCTCCGGGTGCGTTTGAGGAGGGTCAGGCCATGGGTCAGAAGGCGGCGCCGACAGGATCCCCGCCCCTGGGGTGGGGGGATGGAACCCACTAGCGAGAGTCACGAGGCTGAGATAAACGGTGGCTGGGTGTCTTTAATTTGCTGCCAAGGCCGGTTCCAGGAAGGGCTCAGGGGACCCACAGGTGGATTTGGCTCTCTGCGGGGTCTTGAATGATTAAGGGGGAGTCTGATTAGGGCAAGAGGGGAGAGCAGGTTGCAGTTGACGCCTGGCTGAGGGAGGAGACTGGAGGGAGACGTGGGGGAAGAGTGAAAGCGTGGAGGGCGGGGATGCCTCCGTCCTGTTGGAGTTCAAAGAAGATGGAATCACGAGGTTACCAGAGTTTGCCAAACGCCAGCCACTGGGTACCACCTTGAAGAATTTTGTCATATCTTCAAATCGCCCCTTATTAGTGTTCCAGTTTTTCTTTAAACTTTTTTTTTTTTGCCAGAGAAACCAAATGTTATAGTATGGTATAATGAAATTAACATTCTGAATTATGAAAAAATATGACATATGCCTTCTTACTTCCTTTAGCAGCCCCCCCATCCCCCATCACCCCCAGTGCAAGCGTCCATCACCTCCCACTTCTGTTATCTCAATCCTCTGCTAATTAGACTTCCTGCTTCCACCCTTGCCCCTTCAGTCGACTCTTCAATGAGCGGCTAGAATTAATCCTGTGACCTGGCAGTCCAGCGGTTAAGACTCCCCCTTCCAATGCAGGGGGTGCGGGTTCAATCCCTGGTCGGGGAGCTAAGATCCCACATGTCTCGGGGCCAAAAAAACAAAATATAAAAACCAGAAGCAGTATTGTAACAAATTCAGTAAAGACTTTAAAAAAAAAAAGAACTTCTTAATTTTAAAATTTATCCACATCAGGATTGTAACTAGAAGGCCATTATCACTCGAAAGAGAGTCTTACAAATAAAGAGAGAACAAAATGTTATAAATTCCAGCTGGTTAGTGTTGTCTGCTTCTCTTGGGAACAAAGAATGTTAGCAAGCACCAGGTGGTAGAGGTCCCCTAGCACACTGTGAGACTTTCTCCAAGGTAGGATAATAGCTTCTGACACATGCAGAACGCCAGGCGCTGTGCAAAGCACTTCACACATAGTAACTCATTTAATCCTTACAGTGACTCCAGGATCGGTATTATTATTACATCCATTTTATAGACGAGGAAGTTGAGGCACAAAAATACGTGAGGGACAAGGTCATTGAGTTCGTAAGCAGTGGAGCTGGTCTTTGAAGCAAAGCAGTTTTGCTCGCGATCCATGCTCTTAAGCAAGATTTGAAAAGGACTTGAAAACTCTCACAGGATGTGATTCATTGTTGCTTAATACCGTATCCCCTGTGCTGCCTAAAAACACCTGGTGTGCTAACAGTTGTACATATCCTGCCCTCGGGTACACTCTATCCCGGTGGGGTCCCACCCTCTGTCTTTACAGAGGGCGGTGAAATCATCTGTAGAGGGGAGGTGACTTGGCCAAGGTCACACAGCTTGTTAGTGTCATGGCTGGACCCTTGACATCCTGAGTTCCTACCCCCTGCTCTTTCCTCCCTTTCGTACAGCTCTGTGTTCCCTGTGCTGGGTGTCAGGCTCTGCCTGAACGGGGAGCAGCGGTCTGGGCTCTTCTCTCCTGGGTATCCCAGAGGATGCTGCGTGAGTGCACTGACCCTGCCAAGGATCCCCCACCAAAACACACGTTCGCGTGAACGCACACGTACACGAGCAGGCACACACACACAGCACAGCACATGCACGCACCGTCCTGGGCAGGAGACTCCTGGCAGGGGGAGACGGGAGCTGACCTCTGTGACCTCCTCCATTGACTTTTCCGTTTTCCTACTTAGAAATCCTGAGTTCCAACAGAGTGAAGCAATGGCAGGGAGTGTGTACCCCTTGCCCTGAGGGGCCACCTCCAGGGCCTTCGTTCTCTTCTCTCTTTACTGCTGCCCCTCCGATCCCCACACTTCCCAGAATCCACTAGAGGAGGTGGTCTTAACCCTTGGAGCCCAAATCATTTTCCTTCTTTTTGCTCTCAGAGACCCTCAACCTGAAATGTGCTTCCCCTTCCTGGTCTCTCCATCCAAACCCCTCGTCAGAGCGCCCACCCTCCGGGCCACGCTTTACTCAGATTTCCTCTTTCTGGGTCTCTCCCGCTTTTGCTGCTCTGGGTCTCTGCCCCTACCCTGGCCCCTCCTTGCTTCTTCCAACTAAAGCGTAAAGGACCCCTTTTAGGTCCTTTCCTCCCAGCTGCGGCTGAGTCCTGCTTCTTGCCAGGTTGGGGCCCCCGTGAGGGCAAGGATGGCCTCTCCCTTCAGACTGGGGCTTCCTGAGCGGGGGGCTGCTGTCTCCTTCCCAGACTGGTGGCTTCCTGAGGGCCCGCCAGGTCCAGTAGCCAACAGCATCCTCCCCATTTCCCCTGGGCCGGTGGGGCAGATATTGGCTGGGGAACTCCTTTCCTCTCCTTTGGGTTTCAGCCCAGAGGGCCGTGTCCCCAGACAGCCAATGGGGCCCAGGGATACCCCGAGTAGATGATTAACTCCAGGCCGGGTGACCCTGGGGTCACTCTCCCTGGAGAAGGCCAGCCCGTGGTTGGGGAATTGGCCCGGCTTTCTGGAGGAGATGGCTGCGGGTATGGGGTCAACACCCCTACCTGACCCACCCGTCTGAACTGAAGGCCTACAGGATCATTGTTGGCCTATGGTTCCTGCTTGAATTTTATGTTTTCCCCTCTGAAGCTGGCTGATGTTTCGTCTTTCAGAGCAAAGCCTATTGTCAATGGGCCCAGAATCAGGCTCCCATCTTCTAATCAGGCCTCGGGTCCTCGAGATGCTGGGAGCAGACACAACCTTCCAACCCCTCTAGACACTCCCCTCAGCAGGGGCCTCAGCCCTGGGCACAGGGGCTGGTTTGAAGGACCAAGGTTTTCCCTCCCATGAGAGTCCTCCTTGACTGCCACTTAGTACAGGTGGGCATGGAGGTGACAGGAATCTGGGCAGGTGAGGGTTGATAGCTGACCGTCCCAATCACAGCACCAGAGGGGACATACACACAGATACACAAAGTACACAAAAGTAGAGACCCACGCCACCCTTTGAGATGCACACAGATACACAGGTGTGTAGACACACAAGCGTACAGAGATACACAGAGTATATAACATGGAGAGCTCCAGCATCCATAGTCACACAGATACATATGTGCACATAGAGAGATACACGTGTGTAGACACACAGGTATACAGAGAGACACAGGTCCACTCAGACACACATATGCATACAGAATTGTGTACATTTGTGGAGGCTTTCTCAGTGACTGTGTCATACATAGAAACACACGCACGTTTACATGGAAGGATACTGAGAACACAAAACTATATAGCCAATTGTAGTCATTGACAACCACAGGGATATTTAGATCTGGAGATACAAATGTACACAGACTTGTGTACACACACACACTACATACAGAGTTAGAAGCAGAACCCACTTCTCCCCGAGACCATACCCATCTACCCATGTACAGAGGCACACAGCCATACTCATTCATATGCTCGGATGGCATCTGGCATGTGAGAGGTGCCCAG
The DNA here is from genome assembly GCF_963924675.1 of Phocoena phocoena. Taxonomy (NCBI): domain Eukaryota; kingdom Metazoa; phylum Chordata; class Mammalia; order Artiodactyla; family Phocoenidae; genus Phocoena; species Phocoena phocoena. The sequence continues at coordinate 18,179,579 of NC_089237.1, forward strand.
TAGTTATTTATTGGATAAATGAATGAAGAGAGGACAGAGAGAAAGAAGCAGAGCCTGTGGAAAGAAAAGGCTGGCTTCATGGTTTGTGGGGTCTGTGGAATCTGTGTCCGTGAGCTTGGCCCTAGGATTGCCCAGGCAGCCCCAAGGCGGCCCTCTCCACCAGTGAGGAGCACACAGTATGTGCCAGGTACTGAACTAGGTGCTCTGAGGAAGCTGTCCCTTTTTTTTTTTTTGGCTGGAAGTCAGGAGGCCTGGGGTCTGCCACTTCCTAGGATGCAAAGGTTTGGGCAAGGCTTTTAACTTCTATGAGCCTCAGTTTTCTCACCTGTAAAATGGGGGAAAGAAAACTTAATCTCATTGAATTGTGGTGAGGATGTAAAGTTCTCTGTGGGCATGCAGTCAGCCAAATTCTTGCAAACATTATAGGACAAACAACCTGGTTTCTTCAACAAATAAGTTGCAAGGAAAGAGTAGGAAGGGAAGGATGAACCTATAGATCAAAAGAAGCATTTTAAAAGCCTCTTTTCATCCTTATTTGGATTCTGATTCAAACAGACCATAAAATATTAGACGATCAGGAAAATTTGAGCGCAAAGATACTTGACATATTAATTTTTTAGATGTGATATGATTGTTAATGTTTTAAAAATGATTCCATATCTTTTTTTTGTTTTTAACATCTTTATTGGGGTATAATTGCTTTACAATGGTGTGTTAGTTTCTGCTTTACAACAAAGTGAATCAGCCATACATATACACATGTTCCCATATCTCCTCCCTCTTTCGTCTCCCTCCCTCCCACCCTCCCCATCCCACCCCTCCAGGCAGTCACAAAGCACCGAGCTGATCTCCCTGTGCTATGCGGCTGCTTCCCACTAGCTATCTACCTTACATTTGGTAGTGTATATATGTCCATGCCTCTCTCTCGCTGATTCCATATTTTTAGTATACGTACTGAATATTTATACATGAAAAGATAAGATGCCTTGAATTTTCTTCAAAATAACCCAGGAGAAGGGAAAGCAAGGTGGGGGAACAGAGCCACAATGAGTTAGGAGTTGCTACTTGTTTGTTTTTTTTTTTTTTTTTTTGTTTTTTTTGCGGTACGCGGACCTCTCACTGCTGTGGCCTCTCCCGTTGCGGAGCACAGGCTCCGGACGCGCAGGCCCAGCGGCCGTGGCTCACGGGCCTAGCCGCTCCGCGGCATGCGGGATCTTCCCAGACCGGGGCACGAACCCGTGTCCCCCGCATCGGCAGGCAGACTCTCAACCACTGCGCCACCAGGGAAGCCCAGGAGTTGCTACTTGTTGAAGCTGGATGATGGATACAGGGGATTCACTATACAATCTCCCAACTTTTATGAATGCTTGGACGTTTGCAAAATAAAAGATTCAATGAATTCCCATACGTGCATGTTCCCAGTCTGACATAATGTAAACACTTAGTAAAGCTAGTTTTCTCCTTCCAGGCATAGTTTTCCTCCAAGGTATAAATATGTGAAATACTAAATACTCCACAAATACACAGTACAACGTGGAGGAGGAAACCCACAGATTTATGGCTATAAGATTTTCAGTTCCAAATGTGCCATGAACCTCTTGTCCAGCAGGGGGCTCCCTACTCCCTGCCTCTCTCTCGCTGTTGCCCCGGGGGTTTGTTAAAGGGAATAGACAACCGGACTTCAGGGAGGTAATCTGAGACTTGTTCTCCCATCTCTTTACTTGGCTGCCTTGTGAGTAAACTCTCTCTCGGCTGCGAACCATGGCATCTCAGCGTTTGGTTTGCTGTGCGTTGGCCAACGGACCTGCTTTCCTTGGGCACACTCTCCTTATCAGGAATCACCATTCATCAAGTTACGTTGACGTTACCGGAAACAAAAATGAGCACTCAGAGGTGGTATCCGACCCATTCTCCGGTCTTTAGTCTGACCTGCTTGGAAGATGGCGCCAAGCCTCCCTTTTACATTCATGTCTTCATCTCTCCTGCCCACCGTGCTGTCCTCGGTCTCCGTTCCTTCTTCCTTTGTTATGTAAGGTCTAGGTGTCCCTCCCGGAGGCCCCTGTTGTGCCCTCAGGGGTGTCCCCGAGTCCAGCACGTTAGCACACCCCATCATTTAACCGGAGGGCAGTGCTCGCGGTGTACTACGGGGCCTCCAGGAGCTGAGAGAGGTCTGGGGACAGAACGAAGCCATGAGAGTCCCTTGGAGTTTTAGGAATCGTTCCGGGTTCTTCCAGAGCACGGTATGGCCAACACGAGGAGTCACGAGCCCTGGGCTTGAATCCCACATCCAATTCTCCTTCACGGTGTGACCTTGGACCAGCCCTTAGACTACTGAACCCGTTTCCTTATTTGTTAATCAGGAGAGAGTAATCCTTAGTTCACAAGGTCAGGGTGAAGATGCAACAAGCTCTGTGGAGACCATGAAGATGATGACAGTGTTTCCATTAATACTTGTGGTGGCCTCTTCCCAGAGAACCACCACCCCTCTTCCCCTATTGCAACAGGCAGGCAGCCTCTTTTCTGAACACTGCTGTCCTTCGATTATTGTTCCCCTTTATTTTTAATTCTCTGACTCTGAGGGGTTCGGTACAACAGCCATTAACCACATGTGTCTGTTCATTACTTGAAATGTGGCTGGTTTGAATTGAGATGTGCTTTTTTAAAAAAAATTTTAATTTTTATTTTGTTATTGAAGTATAGTTGATTTACAATGTTATGTTGGTTTCAGGTGTACAACAGAGTGATTCAGTTGTATATATTATATATTCTTATATCATTCAGTTATATGTACATATTCTTTTTCAGATTCTCTTCCATTATAGGTTATTACAAGATATTGAGTATGGTTCCCTGTGCTATACAAGGATCTGTAACCGAAAACGGGGTCTGGCTGCTTGCCGCTCAAAAGCCAATAACGAGGGACTTCCCTGCTGGCACAGTGGTTAAGAATCCGCCTGCCAATGCAGAGGACACGGGTTCGAGCCCTGGTCCGGGAAGATCCCACATGCTGCGGAGCAACTAAGCCGGGGCGCCACAACTACTGAGCCTGTGCTCTAGAGCCCGCGAGTCACAACTACTGAGCCCATGTGCTGCAACTACTGAAGCCCGCGTGCCTAGAGCCCGTGCTCCGCAACAAGAGAAACCACTGCAATGAGAAGCCTGCGCACAGCAACGAAGAGTAGTCCCTGCTCGCCACAACTAGAGAAAGCCCCCGTACAGCAATGAAGACCCAACACAGCCAAAATAAATTAAAAAAAAAAAAAGGAATAGATTATCAGCAGTGTAAGAAAGATGATGCACACAGGTAGGCATGTTAGCATCTGATAGGGACATTTTCTCTGAGATGACAGAAGGAAACAGAGGGAGAGAAAAAGCAGGATTTGTCCATAACTCTATGATAGGAAGGGTCTTTCTTAAGTTTATAATCTCTAGGTATTGGGGATATTTAGGAAGGCTACTATAATAATAGCAAATTCTGGGAATTCCCTGGTGGTGCAGTGGTTAGGACTCAGTGCTTTCATTGCCATAAGCACATGATACGTATTAACTTACTTAATTCTCACATAAAGCCATGAAGTGAGGCTTTACCTTTTTTTGTTTTTGGCTGCCCCACGCAGCTTACAGATCTTAGTTCCCCAACCAGGGATCGAACCTGCGCCCTCGGAAGTAAAAGTGGAGTCCTAACCACTAGGCCACCACGGAATTCCCACCATTATTAAAGAGATCCTAGGAGGCTGGTTTCAGACAAGTGGAGGTAAGGTGCTTTCAGGGTATAGGCAGGGCTTCCTAGCAGACAACTGGAAAAGGGGCCTGGAGCTCAGGAGAGAGGTCTGGGCAGGAGAGGTATGGAGAGGGTGGTGGATGAGACCCCTGATCCTGGGCATGAGCTGCCAGGGAGGGCTGTAGAAAGGGGAGAGGTTGGAGGGGGTCCAGAGTAGGAGGCCAGTCAGGAGTCACCAAGAATCCACAGGTGGTGATGTTTGAAGAAGGAAAGGGCAGCTCACACTGTAGATGCCCCAAAGCCTGAGAAAAGGCCATTGGCTTTGGGCTTCCCTGGTGGCGCAGTGGTTGAGAGTCTGCCTGCCGATGCAGGGGACACAGGTTCGTGCCCCCGTCCGGGAAGATCCCACATGCCGCGGAGCCACTGGGCCCGTGAGCCATGGCCGCTGAGCCTGTGCGTCCGGAGCCTGTGCTCTGCAACGGGAGAGGCCACAACAGTGAGAGGCCCGCGTACCGCAAAAAAAAAAAAAAAAAAAAGGCCACTGGCTTCACTCATTAGTGAGTTTTCTGTTTCAGTGGGGTGGTGGGGAGGTAGGGTGGGGGAACCAGGTGGCAGAGGGTTGGGGAGAGGTATGGGATGAGACCATAGCATGGAACTCCTGGGGAAATTGAGGCTGGAGAAAGAAGCAGGGCTACAGTACTCAAAGTATGGTCTGTGGCATCACCTGGGAGATGGTTAGAGATGCCCTATCTGGGGCCCACTCTAGGCCTACTGAGTGAGAATCTGCTTTTTAATGAGATCCCCAGGGGATTTTATGGGCATTAAAGTCTGAAAAGTAGTGGAGCAGAGATGTGGGCTGGTCCCTAGAGGTCAGGAAAGGTGGCTTTCTATATGGGGATGTCCCTAGTGAGTTTGAGGAGGTGAAGAGGGAGAGGTGAAGACACTGGGGTGAGGACTGAGGCTTGTGTGTGCGTTTATGGCTGGGCAGGGGTTAGGTGTTGTGTGGGACTCATGGCTAAGGTAGTGTGGTGCTACGTGGAACAGTATTTCCATGTCGCGTGGCTGAAAGCTCTGTGTGTTCTCCAGAGGAGAGAGGAGTGTGTGTGTGTGTGTGTGTATGTGTGTGGTGGCACGTGTGAAGGTGAGATGTGGGACAGTATGTGTGTTTTTTATACATCAGAAAGGTCAACTAATGGAAATTTCATACGGTTCGTCCTAAGATGTGCATGTCCAGAGGTGAGGTTAATGTGTAGGTAGGGGATTGTGGGGCCTTAGGGCTCAGGAAACTGTCCTAAGGATGAATAGTCAGCCTCCGGGGCTCAGGGAACTCAGGGCGTATGTCCACACCCCAAAATACTTTTCTGGTCCTCAGTGGCTGGCGGAGACGGATTCCGCTGTGTGCCCGCAGGCTGTAATTACACACTAGTGCCACGAGAGGGCAACGCCGGCCCGGCCACGCGGTACGAGATCCTGGTGAGTCCCGGACTGGCCGCGTCCAGTCCGCCCGCAGTGCCCACATCCTCGAAGTAAAGAGATCCGCGCGAGGGGCCGGTGGGAACGCACCCTGGGCGGTGGGTCTGGGGGTGGGGTACTCCCGGCTCTCTCGTGCCAAGACTTACGCCCCTCCCCCCCGAGCTCTGGCCGCCCCCACCCGCAGCCAGCACCCTCCCAGAGCCACCCCATCTTCGCGTGCCTCTCTCGGATCCCTTACTCCAACCCTCTTCCCTGAAAACCCAGCCCGCAGGTCAGGGAGTGAGGGTACAGTCAAAGAGGGGAGGCAGGGGCCAAGGCATTGAAAGGAGTGGGGGTATTATTTGGGGCAAAGATGGGAGGAGGGGTCTCAGGCATCCTCAGTCGGGACGGGACGCATTAATGGAGCTCCCACTGGGTACCCGGTAGGGCGCTGGGCGAGTAGAGACGGGGATCGGGCACGGTCCTTGCCTTGATCTGGGCTCAGACGCGCGGGTTCCGGTCCCAGCCTCAGAGACTGGCCTCGGGCGGGCTTTGAACAGGATTTTCGCTCCCTCCCACGCAGGGATGGATCCTCTGTTTCCGTCTTCCCAGCAGGGAGAAAACTCGCTTCCCTCACTACCTTACCGGTTGTTTTGCCTCCGACTGAGAAACCTCAGGGAAAGTACAAATGTTCCTCGACTGGACTGTTAGTGTGGTGGGCAGGCAAAGGGGAGGGAAGGACACAGCCCAGGGTGGGTTGAGGCCAGTACCGTAGGTGAGGATTAAACAGACCTGGGGAGCCACTGAGGGATATTGAGGAGGAGAGTGGCCAGATCCCAGCCGGGTTCTTGGAAGAAGGAAGGGATGTGGGATGGGGTGGGAGGAGTGGGAGTGGTGGATCCCAGGCAGAGAGGCCAGGGTCCTGACAGTGGGAATGGAAAGAGGAGCTGGTGGTTATAATTAGCATATACCTTTTTTAAAAAATAAAACATTTTTCATTATAAAAGTAATTTAGGGAAACAACTGAAAAACTGGATAAACAAAACCCACCTAGTCTAGTAATACAGCTGCTGTTTGCATTTGGTCTGTCTCCTTCCAGGCTTTTTTTTATATATTTCTAAAACATGGCTGTGTTATTGTGTACATATTAATTTTCCTGAGTTTTCATTTATCAGGATGTCACGAACATTTTTCATATTCCTTCCTGCATTCGTTTCCTAGGGTTGCCTTAACAAAGGACCACTAACTGGGTGGCTTAAAACTGCAGAAACTTATTGTCTCACAGTTCTGAAGGCTAGAAATCGATCAAGGTGTCAGCAGGCCATGCTGTCTCTGAAATTGGTAGGGAAGAAGCCTTCCTTGCCTCTTCTAACTTTTGGTGTTTGCTGGCAATCCTTGGCATTCTTTGCCTTGTATCAATAGATGCATCCCTCCGATCTCTGCTTCCACCGTCACCTGACAATCTTCTCCCTGTGTGTCTCCTCTTCTTATAAGGACACCAGTCCTACTGGATTTTTTAAAAGATTGTTTATTTATTTAAGCTGCACTGGGTCTTAGTTGTGGCACACGGGATCTTCCTTGCAGCATGCTGGCTCTTTAGTTGTAGCATGCGGGCTCTTAGTTGCAGCATGCATGCGGGATCTAGTTCCCCAACCAGGGATTGAACCCAGGCCCCCTGCATTGAGAGCGTGGAGTCTTACCCACTGGACCACTGGGGAAGTCCCAGTCATATTGGATTAAGTGCCACCCTACTCCCGTATGACCTCATCTTAACTAATCACATCTACAACGATCCTATTTCCCAATAAGGTCACATTCTGGGGTACAGGGGTTAGAATTTCAACGTATCTTTTTGGGGACACAATTCAACCGATAACATTTCCTAACTCGGCCTTGTAGTGACTGCCTAAGATTTCAACAAGGGTAAAATTCCCTCACTTACTTAATTAATTTTCTATTATTAAACACTTGATTTGCGTCCAGTTTCTATATGATTATAAACAACGTCCTGATTAGCGCTTTATGCATTAAAATTCCCTCATATTGTTGAGTGACATTTTTTAAGGATCAATATTCAGAAAAGTTTAGGAAATGTTTTAATTATGTTATTGGTTTGGGGAGAGGTCTGGTGTGTAGAGAGGAAGCAAAGAGAAGCAAAATGAAGAAAAGAAGAATTACGCATAGGTCCATCGGCCAGAGATAGTTTCCACCAGCCTGCTGTATATTTTCATATACACTTACTACCCTTAATTTTTTCCCTAGTTTAGATGTTATTGCAGGTAACATTTCGGATCCTGATTTTCCCGCTTGACATTAGATCCTAGACAGCTTCTCATCCCATAGACTTCATAACCATGTTTTGGGTGATTGCATGGTATGCAATAGGAATATTTTACAATTTAATATTGAATATGCTATTATTAGATATTTATAATGCCTCCAAGCTTTTATTATTATAAATAGACCATGGTACACATTTTTTGTGCTTAGATTTCTTTTATTTCTTTCTTTCTTTATTTAGGCTGTGTTGCGTCTTCGTCGGTGCGCGCGGGCTTTCTCTAGTTGCCACGAGCGGGAGCTACTCTTCGTTGTGGTGCGCCGGCTTCTCATTGCGGTGGCTTCCCTTGTTGCAGAGCACGGGCTCTAGGTGCGCGAGCATCAGTAGTTGCAGCACGTGGCCTCAGTAGCTGTGGTGCACGGGCTCCGAGGCATGTGGGATCTTCCCGGACCAGTGATTGAACCCGTGTCCCCTGCATTGGCAGGCGGATTCTTAACCACTGGACCACCAGGGAAGTCCCTGGGCTTAGATTTCTAAATTGAGTTTATTTCAGTCAGTGCCCAGAAACGGAATTTCTGGGTCAAGTACGTGAATAATTTTAATGCTCTTCAGTCTTTGGAAGTTGCTTTTCTTTTTCTTTCCGATGAAAATATAATTGATGTACAATATCATATAAGTCACAGTTGTACAATACAGTGATCAACATTTTCAAAATATGTTTATTTATTTATTTTTGGCTGAGTTGGGTCTTAGTTGCCGCATGCGGGATCTTTCCTCGCAGCGTGCAGGCTCCTCTCTAGTTGTGGCATTCCGGTTTTCTCTCTCTAGTGAGGTGTGGGGCAGGGGCTCTAGGAGGCGCGGGCTCCGTAGTTGCTGCGCTCGGACTTAGTTGCCCGACTAGGGATCAAACCGGCATCCCCTGCATTGCAAGGCAGATTCTTTACAACTGGACCACCAGGGAAGTCCCTGGAAGTTGCTTTTCGAAAGGGTTGTACCAATATACACCCTCATCAGCCATGAAGGAGTGTCTATTTGTCAGCACTTTTGTCAGCTGTGAGTTTTACCTTTTTTTTTAAGTTTTGAAATCTTACCAGGTAAAATATTGTCCCATTTTGTCTTTTTTGTAACCGATGATGCTAAACTATTTGTTCTAATGTTGCTTTTCCTCTTTTGGAGTTGTCTGTTCACGGCCATTTATCTTTTGGGCATTCTACTGTTTTACTTAGAGATTTGTACATTCATTTTACACATAAAATATACTAACCTTTTGTCATAACGACCATAAGGATGATTTCTTTTTTAGTCTGTTGACTTTCATTTGAAAAAAAATAGTTACCGAGAAATGCAAATCAAAACAAGAGTGAGATGCCACCTTACACCCATCAGGATGGCTACTATCAAAACCCCAAGAAAATGGCAATTGTTGGTGAGGGTGTGGAGAAATTGGAATCTTTGTGCACTGTTGGTGGGAATGCAAAATGGTGTAGCCACTATGGAAACAATATGGCAGTTCCTCAAAAAAATTAAGACGGGAAATTTTATGTTATGTGTATATTACTATAATTATAAAAAACACAAAACCTAGGGAAGCCGAAAATATAACACTAAAAAAGTTATTGAGTTCTGTGTGAAGTATTTTTGTATGCTGGGCACGGAGATTATAAAAACAGGAAGACATCAAGGTACCCAAGCACCATGAAGATCGAAGTAGAAAGCACCGTCCCAATGCAGTTTCATGTCTGCTTTGATAGAGGGTCGAGCAGCCGGGGTTCAGGGAGCAGTCAGGGGTGACAGCTGACCCAGAGTGGGTGAGTGGTGGGGTGGGGGTCAAGTTCCTTGTGTAAGTAAAGCTGGAACAGCTTAGGCGTTAGTCTGGCAGAGGGAGGAGGTCTGAGTCGCAATTTCGGCTATGCTTTTATGACACGCACACACGCTTAATGCTTCCGTGGGCAAGGCTGTTGTTGACCTTTCTCTGTGATTTTTTCCAGTGGTTTTATGCTCATAAAGAGCTTTTCCCTCAAGAGGTCTGATGGTTCTGTTTCTTCCTGGTTTCCAGTGGTCCAGTCTATTTTTACATTTAACTCTTTGATCTACCTGGAAATTATTTTGGTGATTGATGGGGGGATAAAGGACCCCAATGGAAAGGCAAAGAGGCAGAAGGGGAGGCTGGGTGGCTACCAGGAACCCTGCTTTCATTGCTCATCACCCTCTCTCCTCCCCGTGGTTCTTTTAGGTGATGGCTGGTGGGTGTGTGTGTGACCGAAGCCCTGGGTCATTGGAGGTGATGATCCAGTAAGACCACGTTGGCCTTGAAGTATGAGGGATGCAGAGCAGACTGCTGTAAGGACTTCCAGCATAGGGATTAAACAGGATGGGATGGAGGAGTATGTGCTATCTCTCCCTGCCCATCCCCTGCCACCCAAGCTGTCACTCTCTGCTCCCACTCGCCCCCTCCTTATAAATAATTTTATGTATCTGTTTGTTTGCTTGTTTGGATCTGTGCTCCTGCTAGACTGTAAGCTGCTGGACGACGCACGCCTTGTCTCTCTTGCTCTCTGTTGTATTCCCAGTGCCGGGAATATTGGGTGAATGAAGGAAAGGAAAGAATGGCCTCTTTGAGCTGGCCCCGTGGGGCTGTAAGCAGGTAGGGATCCGGGAGTAACTGCCATTCCGAGCATCTGCTCCAAAGCCTGTGGGCAGATTGCTGGGCGAGGGACTGAGGATCCAGACCCTCCAGTCTGGGGCAGACCTGTTGTGTCTGGTTTTCTGGTCTGCATTCCATGGGGGGCAGGGAGGCTGAGGGGCTGGGAGTCTCCTTCCCACAGATGTTCTCTGTAGCTGAAGCCGGGGCACAGAGGCAGGGGTAGGAGACAGGGGCAGAGGCTGGGCCGGTGTCTGAACCCAAAGGGACAGGGCTATGGGAGGCATGGGCTGAGTCATGGAGGCGGCTGCTCCTGAGACATTCATTACAGCCAGGAGGAGAAGTAATTAAGCCAGAGAGCAGCAGGGGTTGGGGGAGAGGGACCTGATTTTCTCAGTAGGCTCCTGGTGTAATTAATCAGGGCAGAGGAAGGCAGAGCTCTGCACAGTCTGGGAATATCGATAATAGAAACGTGGCTTCCCAGCCTCAGTCACCCACATCTGTGCTGACCACCAGAACAGCCGGGGCCCAAGGAATGTGATGGCATCTGGTTCCATGAGGCAGCCTGAGACAGAAGAAAGAGCTCAGGCCAGGGTTAGACTGGCCCGACCCACAGCCCCGGTATGGCCATTTACCTGCTGTGGGGCCTGGGGCAAGTTGCTTAACCTCTCTGAGCCTTAGTTTCCTTATCAGCAGAATGGCGCTAATAACACGGATCTCACAGGATTGCTCTGGGGATTAAATGTAAAATGCCTAGCAGTGCACCTGGCATGCAGCAAACACATGTAGAGCTGGGATTCAAAAAGTACTTTGTGGCGGCTGGGTGTGAGAATCCACACGGGAGCAGGTGACCGGGTGGGGAGTCCAGAACACGCAGGCTTTCCTGACGGGGTCCCGTGGTTCTGAGTCCTGGGGCAGGCAAAACAGCCTCGGGTATCGTCTAACAGGCACTGTACATTTTTCCCATTATTTGTGGTCCTTACAATGACCCTTGTAAGGGTGTTCTTATGCCCATTTACAGATGAGGAAACTGAGGCTCAGAGAGGCAAAGTGGCTTGCTGAAAAACAGTGGGTTGTAGAGCTGGGATTCTAGTTTAAGCCTGCCTCGTGCCACAGTCCTCAAATGACCCTTTCCTTTAGTCTGCAAGGTTACAGAAACTTGGGGTACACAAGTCACAGGAAACCAAGTGACCCCATCCTGGGGTGAACCATGGGAGCGATGGGGCACCCAACCTCCTCCTCAGACACCCCACAGGCCGTCCTCCCCGGACATACACTTGGGCGTGTGTCTTCAGGGGAGAAATTGCTGGACACTCACCTCTCTCTTTATGGGCCGAGGGGGTGTCTCCACCTCGTTACCTAATCCTGGTGAATCGTGGGTCTCTGCTCCTCTCAGGTCCTGAGTCTGGCCTCTGCTTTTTCCCTGCTGAGACCACAGCCCCACTGGGCGCTGGTCCTAACTTGGGCCCTCACTCGTGGCCAGAGGCTGGAAGGGGTGGGAGAGGCGGGCTGGACTTTGACACTGGGCCAGGGAGGTGGTGGTCGATTATACATCTTTTATTCTCATTTCTTTTGTTTGTTCTTGATTTTTTCAATTAGAACTTTTCTGATTATAAATACATATTCATTCTAAACTAGAAAAATTACAGAGAAGCACAAAGAAAAGAGCCACCTGTAATCCCATCCCAAGAGATAAAGCTCTTAACATTTGTTTTAATTTTAATTAAAAAATGTTTTATTGGAGTGTAGTTGATTTATGACGCTGTGTTAGTTTCAGGTAGACAGCAAAGTGTATCAGTTGACATATATTGACATTTTAATGTATAGAATATCCCTACAGGATTTCTTCCTAGAAATATTTCTTCCTAGAAATATATATATATTTACAGACTCAAAATCATTCTATATGAATTATTTTTGTACTCTGCTTCCCCCCATGTAAGCATATGTCATAAACATTTCCATATCATTTAACGTTTTTCTAAAACGTGATTTTAATGGTTCCATTAAAATAGTACATCTTTTCTATATACTGTATTTACCATTTTGGGGATTTGGGTTGTTTCCCTTACTGTGTGTGCGCTATTGTTAATTGCAGCTATGATGAGGATCCTGGTGCTTACCTCTGGATGTGTCCATTGGTTACGTTCACAGAAATGGAAACTCTGGTTGAAAGGTCATACACATTACCAGCCTTCTGAAAGTTCTCTTACAGTCTTTTTTTTTTTTTGATAAATTTATTTATTTATTTTTGGCTGTGTTGGGTCTTCGTTGCTGTGCACGGACCCTCTCTAGCTGCAGCGAGTGGGGGCTACTCTTCATTGCGGTGCGTGTGCTTCTCATTGTGGTGGCTTTTGTTGTGGAGCACGGGCTCTAGGCGAGCGGGCTTCAGTAGTTGTGGTGCGTGGGCTCAGTAGTTGTGGCTCGCAGGCTTAGCTGCTCCCGTGGCATGTGGGATCTTCCCTGACCAGGGCTCGAACCCACAACCCCTGCATTGGCAGGTGGATTCTTAACCACTGTGCCACCAGGGAAGTCCCTCTTTTATAATCTTATCTCTGGTGTTTGCAAAGGGGCCTGGGCAGCACTGGGCATTATCATTAAAAAAAATCTTTGCCAAAAATTTTTTTTTAAATTAATTTATTTATTTTATATTTATTTTTGCTGTGTTGGGTCTTCGTTTCTGTGCGAGGGCTTTCTCCAGTTGCGGCGAGCGGGGGCCACTCTTCATCGCGGTGCGTGGGCCTCTCACTGTCGCGGCCTCTCTTGTTGCGGAGCAGAGGCTCCAGACGCACAGGCTCAGTAGTTGTGGCGCACGGGCTTAGTTGCTCTGCGGCATGTGGGATCCTCCCAGACCAGGGCTCGAACCCGTGTCCCCTGCATTAGCAGGCGGATTCTCAACTACTGCGCCACCAAGGAACCCCTGCCAAAATTTTTTAATAGAAAAAAAAAAGTATCTGTTTTAATTTGCATTTCTTTGATTAATAGTGGAATTGAATCAATTCACATTTGTGAGTCATTTGTGCATTGCCCTTCCTTACTTTTTAAAATAGGCGTCTCTGTGATTCTCACCGACTTATGTAACCCGACTGGATTTAATTAAGAGCAAAATCGAGATTTAACGACCTTGCCAGTTGAGACTAGACTTAGATAATCAGTATCGGTAACCTCAGAGCCGACTTGGTGCCTGACACCCAGACAGATGTGGCAGTGCCGAGGCCGGTCTGGGAGCTGCCTTCCTGGCTGTGCCTCAGTTTCTCCATCGGTAAACCGAGGAGGCTGGACTAACCAGCTGGTGTCTTATGAGGAGGCCGGGGCAGGCTCTGGGTTCAGCCAGCACCAGGTTCAAATCCATGTGCTAATGTTTTCAACTTCTCTGAGTCAGCAGTTTCCACCTCTGTAAACCGGGGCTAATAACAATGCCTCCCTCACTCAATTGCTGGAAAAATGAAATCAGATGATAAGGATGCTTCTCAGGCAGCCCTGTGCCCCAGCTAAGCCTTGGTCAAGTTGATATTATTTTGATTATTATTATTACTGGTAGTAGTAGCCTCAGCAGCAGCGGTAATATTTAGGAATTCCTGTTGAGTCTCTTGCTTCCACCCATGGGGAATCCGGGTCAAGACGTGGATCCCACAAGGGGAAGGAGGCCGGGACAGCCAGGTGTTCTTGCGGCAGCCAGGCTGATGGCCACGGTCCGGGCGGTGGGGAGAGGAAGGAAGCAGGGCTGACGGAGCAGCAGTGGATAGCAACAGGAGAGGCGCTGGAGGGGCTCTGGCCTCGCCTGGGTTGGAGCTCCACTGACAGGGATCCCGTCACTTTTCCTGGCTCCGCGGAGCGATCGGAGGTGGTGGGGTGTCGGGGAGTGGCGGTCCCCCCCCCACCCCGCTCCTTATCAGCGGTGGCCGGATGAGCGCGCGGTGGGGAAGGGTTCCGGGCCGGGGCTAATGCAGGCGGGCGGCGGGCGCCGTGTTTGCTGAGATAAGCGCGCAGCTCTGTACACAGATGCCACTTAGCTGCGCAAACAGGCGTCGCTTGCCTCGGGATGCTCAGGACCCCCGGGCTGGCGGGCGGGGCGGGTGCGACGGCGACTTCCCTGCCAGAACTGCGAAGTATGGGGTGAAGGGTGGGAGCGCGTGGGGAGTGGGCACGTGGGGGGTGTGGGGTGCTGATGAGCGGCGGGGCGTTGTCAGTTTCTGGAGGGTGCGCCCCTGAGCCGGTGGGAGTCCGTGTGGGTCTGAATGGAAGCATGTGTGAAGTGTCTACATCCCTGAAGGTGACAGTTGGGTGCCTGAGCTTGTGGGGTGTTGGCAGTGGGCGCTAGTAGGTATCAGAGGGGCTGTGCCATCCTGTGATGTGTGAGCCTCCAGGGCACAGCCCTTACATCCTGCAGCGTCTCCTCCAGCCAGGCCTCAGGGACCTACTTGTCCACTGCTCCCTAACAAGCCTCACCTTCCTCCCCTTGGGGACAGGCACCCACACCCCTGGGTTCCCAGAAGTGGGAGACTCAGGCTGCCTGTGTCCCAGCAGGGCTGGGACTGTGGGACACTGAGCAAACCCCAGAGCTGGGGACAGCACCAGGCAGGGGTCAGGGCCAGAGAGCCCCTGGAGGGCAACACCCCCCGCCCCACTGCCTGCTCTATCCCAGGGCTGTCAGCTCTGCCCCCACCTCCCTCCTTTGGCCCCCATCTTCCACTCCTAGCGCCTTCAGGACCTCAGCGTACTGCTGGAGGCTGCAGACTTGGGGCCACCACCCTTCTCCTCCTCCTTAGGGTACCCCATGCTCAAGGTAGCCTGAGGGAGAAACTGTCTTATCTAGGAAAAAATGAGCAACTGCTCAGACCAGGAAAGCCTGCCGAACGTAGACTGGTCGTAGGCGTATGGCCCAGACTCCCAGTTGAGAGCAGAATCCAGCTTGGCCCAAGTTCAAGTGTAAGCCTTACTGACATCTGATTAGCTTGAAAGACTGTCCAGTCCTGTGCAGTCATGCCTGTTCCTGCCACATGCTTAAATCTACATTTTTTTTCCTACTTTGGCCAGAACCTTGGCTAAACTTTCTCTGATTTTGACGGATTCCTGCTTGAAAGCAAGGCTGCCAAGTACTAGGATCCAGGTTGTGCACCGCACGAGAGCATTGAATCTCAGAGGCGTCGTTCCCATCGTAGACATAGAGTAATATATTTGAGCGTGCAGTGGCTTCCTCGTCAAGTCCTTGATTGAGAGGGGAGCCTACGCAGGCACCCAGGGCCATGTATGGGAAAACACACTCACTGGCTCCCACACGTGCAAGTGGTTTGACCCCATCCAATCCACGCTCCAGAGTCCTCCAGCTTTTCCTGACAGCCTGCCACGTGGGATGTGCTTCCCAGCCCATTCACTCTGAAGTGGGGATGCTTGCCAATTAGTGTGGACCTGCCATTCAGATACAGGGTTGGGGAGAGGTGTGTGGGTGAGAATGTGTGTTCAAGTGTGAATGTGGCTAGGGCTTCCATCGTCTGGGGTTCTGGAGTCCCCTGTCCCTGTCCAGGCAGAGCTGGACAGGGCTGGAGGTGTGTCTGTGCAGTGATAATTTCATCCAGTACCTGAAAGAATGCATATGTTCTCTGGCTGCCAATTTAAAATGTTTATGCAAATTGATACACTGGACTGTAGTGATCATACCACTAAGGGATTGGAAAGGCAAGCCACAGAGTGGAAGAAGAGATTTGTATAGGACTCATATCCAAAGTATATAAAGAACTTGTACAAATCAATAAGAAAAAGGTAGACAATTTGATAAACAATTGGATAGAAGGCTTAAAAGGAAATTCACAAAAGAAGTCAATAAACATATGAAAAGATGCCCAACTTTGTCATCAGGCAAATGCAAATTAAAACCGCAATAAGGGACTCCCCTGGCAGTCTAATGGTTAAGACTCCATGCTTCCAATGCAGAAGGCATGGGTTTGATTCCCGGTTGGGGAACTAAGGTCCCACATGTCGCGCAACATGGCCAAAAATTTTTTTTAAAAACCCAAACAAATCCACAATGAGCTACCACTACACATCCATCAGAATAGCTAAAATGCAAAAGAGAGATAATGCCGTGTGTTGACAAGGATGTGGAGCAACCAGAACTCTTATCCTGCTGGTGGGAGTGTAAACTGGTACAACCACTTTGGGAAACTGTCTCTATCTACTAAAGCTTAACATATACACCCTATAATCCAGCAGTTCCACTCAAGGATGTATACTCCACAGAAATGTGTACACGTAGTCACCAAAAGACACTTCCAAGGATGTTCATAACCTCAGTATTCATAATATCCCCAAACCTGAAACTACCCAAATGTCCATCAACAGTAGAATGAAGAAATAGGGACTTCTCTGGTGACGCAGTGGTTAAAAATCCACCTGCCAATGCAGGGGACACGGGTTCGATCCCTGGTCCGGGAAGATCCTACATGCCGCAGAGCAGTTAAGCCCGTGCACCGCAACTACTGACCCTGCGAGCCACAACTACTGAGCCCACGAGCCTAGAGTCTGTGCTCCGCAACAAGAGAAGCCACTGCAATGAGAAGCCCGTGCACCGCAATGAAGAGTAGCCCCCGCTCACCGCAACTAGAAAAAGCCCGTGAGCAGCAACGAAGACCCAACACAGCCATAAATAAATAAATAAATTTAGTTTTTTAAAAAAAGAAACAAATTGTGACATATTCACAGAATATTATACAGAAATGAGAATGAACAAGCTATAACTACACACAAGGACAAATTTCACAAGCATAATGTTAAGTGAAAGCTGGACATAAAAGAATACTTATCATGTGATTCCATTGATACTTTAGAAGTAAAGATAAGTGATTAGGCAGGGAAGCGATGGGAAGGGGGCAGCTAGTAGGAGCTCTGGGTGAGGGTTGATAACGTGCTCTGTTTCTTGTGCTGGGTGCCAGTTACACTGGTGTGTTTAGTTTGCGAAAACCCATTGAACTGAACGTTTACAATTTGTGCATATTAATGTATGAGTGCTATTCTCAAATAAAAAGATGAAAACATTTTTTTTTAACATTTATCGGGTGCCCACTGGGATGAATTTAAGCTCTATGCCACTGGTTAAACTCTCTCTGTCCTGTTCCTCCCCCCTATCCCCTCCCCCCTCTCCTCTCCCCTGTCTCCTCTCCCCCCTCTTCTATTCCTGGTCCTCATCTAGATGCCAACATTCTCATTTTCCCAGGGCTGGCCTGCTTCTGGTTGCTCAGGTCATGTAGTTATATTCAAATATATTTTAAAAAATTTTTGTTAGAGGAAGGAATGCTATAAATTTGTTTTTCACAAAGATGCTGTATAGACAAGTGCAGTCCTTGCCTGGAAGCCTTGTTTCTCATTTGATGTTTTATCAGTTGGAATTAGGTTCAGCTTTTTTTAAAATAATTTTTAAAAAATTAATTTATTTTATTTATTTATTTTTGGCTGCGTTGGGTCTTCGTTGCTGTGCACGGGCTTTCTCTAGTTGTGTCGAGTGGGGGCTACTCTTCGTTGTGGTCGGTGGGCTTCTCACTGCAGTGGCTTCTCTTGTTGCGGAGCCTGGGCTCTAGGTGTGCGGGCTTCCGTAGTTGTGGCTCATGGTCTCTAGAGCGCAGCCTCAGTAGTTGTGGCACACGGGGCTTAGCTGCTCCGTGGCATGTGGGATCTTCCTGGACCAGGGTTTGAACCCGTGTCTCCTGCATTGGCAGGCGGATTCTTTTTTTTCTTTTTTTTTTTTTTTTGTGGTACGCGGGCCCCTCACTGTTGTGGCCTCTCCCGTTGCGGAGCACAGGCTCCGGACGCGCAGGCTCAGCAGCCGTGGCTCACGGGCCTATTTGCTTCGCGGCATGTGGGATCTTCCCGGACCGGGGCACGAACCCGTGCCCCCTGCATCGGCAGGCGGACTCTCAACCACTGCACCACCAGGGAAGCCCGGCAGGCGGATTCTTAACGACTGTGCCACCAGGAAAGCCCTAGGTTCAGCTTCAAGTGAAGATAAACTCAAATCAACAAGGCCTTAAATCAGTGGTCCTTAAACTTGAGCATGCATCAGAATCACACAGAGGATTTGTTAAAACACAGAAAACCTATTGTAAATCAACTATATCTAAAAAAAAAAAAAAGTTAAAACAATAAAATAAACAGTATGAACTTAAAAAAACAAACAACCATATTGCTGGGCCCCATTCCCAGATTCTAGTTCAGTAGGACTAAGATGGGGCTTGAGACTGTGTAGTTTTAACAAGTTGCCAGGTGATAATGTTGCTATTCATCTGGAGACCTCACTTTGAGAATGACTTCCATAAACACACAGGGTTTTATTTTCTCATGTGAAAAGCCCAGAGGTTGGCAGCCCAGGGTTGGTGTGGCACTGAATTGTCAGGGATCCAGGGTCCTTCAAGCTTTTCATTCTGGCTGCCTCATGTGTCATCTGCCTCATGGTCCAATATAGCTGCTTGAGCTCCAGCCATTAGGTCTTCCTCCAGCAAACAGGAAGGAGGAAGAAGCAGGAAAACAAACCCATAGTGTTATGGTGCCTTAAAGTGCCTTTAAAGACACTTCCTGGAAATTATAAACAGCACTTCCATTTGCAATTGATTGGCCAGAACTTAGTCACATATACAAAACTAATTGCAAGGGAGGTTGGACAGTGCTTTTTTATTCTGGATGGCCAGGTGCCAGCTAAGTCAGGAGTTCTCTGACTAATGAAGAAGGGAAGAATAGATATTGGGGGCAACGAGGAAGTGCCAAAGAGCACACCCCACTCCATTTGCCCAGGGCTAGGGAACCCAGGGTCAGCAGGTTAAGATTAGGTGACCTCAGGTAAGGCAAGTCACCTTACCTTCATGTGTCTGTGAAACGGGGACTCATTCATGTCCTCATCTGACACACATTTATTGACGCTCTTCCCTGGCCTGGTACTGGGCTGGGGGCCAGGATGGAGAGGAATAAGTCCAGGGCACTGTAAGCAAGGTGCCCACAGTGGAGGGTCCAGATGGACAAATACCTCTGTCCTCCCGATGCAGGGCATTGAGGGTTACGCTGTGTGGAATGCAGGGAGGGGCCCTGACCCAGCTGCGGAGTGGGAGTGGGGTTGACCCTTACAAACAGCTTCCTCCTACCTTTAGTTTTGTTGTAGGATCAAATGGAAACAATGGATGTGAGCGTGGCTTGTTGTTTTTCTCTCTGAGACATGGACCCAAACTGGGTATATGGCGTGGAATTCCCAGTGCCGCCAAGCCTTGCCAATGGGAGAGGTGATCTGGGAGAGGGTGGTGGAAGCTTTAAGAGTGGATGGAAACTGGGAACTCTCTTCCCCCAGAAAGATGTACTTTCACACAAATTTTGCCACACAACGTCAAGGCGTTCAGAGACCCCTGAAACTTATTGAAGGGCCCCATTTAAGAACTCTGATTACAGAGAATATCTTCATCTTTTGGCTAGTGGTGGTTTTTAGGAGCCCCAGGCTCTGGGACAGCAGTTTCAAGAGGTTTTCCTGAATAGCCCCAATTCTGGAGCCGGGACTTTAAGCAGGAAGACCGCTGTGGCAGTGGCAGAGGTGGCTCTGAGACCAGGCTGCACTTGCAAGGGATCCCAGAGCTGGGCAGAGGAGACAGAACAGAGCAGGGCAGAGGGGAGCAGGAGAAAGTGGACAGAGGATGGAGGAGGGCAGAAGCGGAGGACCATGAGTGCATCCCGCAGGGGAACAGGCAGGCCTGTGGTGCCTGCAGCGGGGGTGGGTGGGCATCAGAACAGGCTTCAGGCCAGCATCCTCTGGCTGGGGGCAGCACCCCCCTGTATTCCATAAGAGGTGAAAAATCCTGGTGGAGGGATTGTCAAGGAAAGGTCCCAGGAACCCCAATTTTCTTGCAGCTGCCCGGGCCTTTGTCTTAATGGGAGGCGCCACGAGGGCGGGTGGTGGGTTGTTTTCTTGTTTTCTCTTCTCTCTGCTGTCACCCTCCACCCCCCACCCCTGATGGATGGCCCAGACTGAGTCACACTAATGGTTTTTTTTCCACACACAGAGCCCTCAGAACTAATGAAGCTGCTAACAAGTGATCGAGTAAATGAGTCGACACTGCTTTATCACTCCCCCTGCAACAGCTCTCCCCATGTTGGGGTTGGAGGGGGCGGGCTGAGGAGCAGGTCACAGGCTGCACAGTGGCTCATGGATACTGGGGACATAGGATAGGGTGGTGGATGGAACCTGTTACTTGGGCTGGGCAAGGAGGTGGAGTGCGGGGGAGAGAAGGGAGAGATGCTGGGTGAAGGAGGAGAGGAAAATAGGTAGAAAGGGAGTTGGTGAGAATTGTGGGGAGAGATGAGGAGATGCAGGTGGCAGGGATGAAGAGAGGGGAGGGGAAGGGATATGTGGGGTAGGTGGAGTGAGGGTCCTCCTTCCTACCAGGCACTGGGGTACAAAGATTGGAGGCCCCAGGCCTTGGCCTTGAGGAGATCACAGTTGGGATGGGGAGGGAGACAGATATAGCCATCATTTTAGTTATCAAAAGAAGCTGGTGGGGCTTCCCTGGTGGCACAGTGGTTGAGAGTCCGCCTGCTGATGCGGGGGACACGGGTTCGTGCCCCGGTCCGGGAAGATCCCACATGCAGCGGAGTGGCTGGGCCCGTGAGCCATGGCCGCTGAGCCTGCGCGTCCGGAGCCTGTGCTCTGCAACGGGAGAGGCCGCAACAGTGAGAGGCCCGCGTACCGCAAAAAAAAAAAAAAGAAGCTGGTGACACTGGCTTTATTATTCCTTTTTTACAGTGAGGCTCAGAGACGTCAGGCAACTTTCTCAAAGTCACACAGCTGAGAAATGCAAGTGAAATTCAAGCCTGGAGCAGGGTGACTCCAGAGTCCAGGTCCTTTCCACTACCCATGATTTGCAAGTATGTGGAAGCAGAAGGCGGGATCAGAAACCACTAAGAACAGATTACTCTGGGTTGATCTGATTTGCCCCATTGATGGGATTTTACTTGCTCTGGGGTGGAGGTGCTGCAGGCTCCTTGTGCATGGACTTCGGCAAAGCACCCAAAAAATCTCTCCTGACATCCTGTGGACACAAGGGTGACGTGTGGGCAAAATGGCTCAATGGCTAGAAGAATTTCTAATTAGATGTGGGCCAATTCTAAAGACAGTTGCTGGCAGAACCGACCTATCAGTTGGAGGCAGTGACTTTGGACCATGGGGTTCTGTCCTTCGTCCTGCTGTACTTAACATTTTTTTCCTTTTCCCCTCCCCTGTATTTAACGCTTATTACCCAAGTAGTTTATATTTGCTGTAGAAAAAGATACACTAGGGGCTTCCCTGGTGGCGCAGTGGTTAAGAATCCACCTGCCAATGCAGGGGACAGGGGTTTGAGCCCTGGCCGGGGAAGATCCCACATGCTGCGGAGCAACTAAGCCGGGGCGCCACAACTACTGAGCCCGCGTGCCTAGAGCCCGTGCTCCACAACAAGAGAAGCCACCACAATGAGATAGCCTGCGCACCACACGGAAGAGTAGACCCGGCTCACTGCAACTAGAGAAAGCTGTGCACAGCAACGAAGAACCAAAGCAGCCCCAAATAAATAAATTGATTTTTAAAAATAAATAAATTGATTTTAAAAAATAAATAAAAGAAAAAGATACCCTATAGATAAGTCAAAAGAAAGAAAAAGCATCCTCAATCTCACTAACAACACTCACTGAACAGTCTTTTCAACCTGCTGTAAGTTTGAAAATTTTCATAATAAGATGCTGGGGATTAAAACCCCACAACAAAAGGTTACCTGCTGTTCACATTTAGGGTGCATCCTGCCACTCTCTATTGCAAGTAATAGCCATAAAAAGTAGCATTTTATCGGGCACTTACAATGAGTTGGCAATGGTACAGAGCAACTTGCAGGCCTCATATCATTATGTCCTCATAATCTTTTTCAGGCACTTTTGTGATCTACTTTTCACAGATGACAAAGCTCAGAGATGAAATAAGTTGCTTTGGTCGCGGAGGCTAGCGAGCAGCTGGAGCAGGGCTTGAACTGGGATTTGTCAGACTCCGGAGCTGAACTCTGAGCTTCTACGGGACTGCATGCTCCATGAGTGCGTCAGGACCCGCCCCCCCACAGTCTACCCCTTACCACCTCACCCCTCCTGCGGGCTGTTTGTGCAGGATGGTCACGAATCCTCATGTTGCTTCCCTTTAGCTTACACAGGTGGTGTCCTAGGTGGAGACACCACCTGGGATGTGACCTTGTAGAAGGCAAGGACCCCAGTGAAGCTGGAGATTCTCCTGGTGTTTAAGCAGCCCCCCCAGTGGGTGTTTCTCGTATGTTTCTTATACAGGCAGGTTCCTCAGCTTGGAAAAGCCAGGAATTTATTTTCTTTTGAAGTAACAAACGGTTTTAGAAAACTTACTATTTGCCAGGTGCTCTTTTAAGCACTTTAGAGATAGTAACTTAAAAAAATAAAGATTAAAAGAATTAACATGCAGTAAAATTGACTTTTTTGGTTGTTGTACAGTCCTGAGTTTTTTTTGTTTTTATTTTTGCGGTACGCGGGATTCTCACTGCTGTGGCCTCTCCCATCGCGGAGCACAGGCTCCGGACGCGCAGGTTCAGCCGCCATGGCTCACGGGCCCAGCCGCTCCACGGCACGTGGGATCTTCGAGGACCGGGGCACGAACCCACGTCCCCTGCATCTGCAGGCGGACTCTCAACCACTGTGCCACCAGGAAAGCCCCAGTCCTGAGTTTTAACGCCTGCATGGATTCCTGTAATCAGGATACAGGATAATTACATCACTCTGAAGGACTCCCTAAGGCTGTCCGTTTGTAGTCACGCCTCCTCCAAGCCCTAAGCTTTGGCAACTACTGGTCTGTTCTCCATCACTATAGTTTTATCTTTGTAAGGATGTCATATAAATGGAATTATACAGTCTGTAACCTTTGGAGACTGGCTTTGTTCACTCAGCCTAATGCTCATTGACATTAATCCAATTTGTTCCATGTATCAATAGTTCATTCCTTTTAATTACCGAGTAGTAAATATCCCAATATACGGATGTACCATTGTTTATTCAGTCACTCACTGAAGGGAATTCGAGTTGTTTCCAGTTTGGGATAATTATGAATAGAGCTGCTGTACACATTCGTGGACAGATTTTTGTACGGACATCTGTATTCATTCCTCTGGGATAAATGCCTTGGAGTGGGATTTCCGAGTCCTATGTAACTGTATGTTTAACTTTAGGAGAAAATGCCAATGTCTTTAGACATTTGTCTGAAGCGCTTCCTTCAGCACTTCTTTTAGCACAGATTTGCTGGCGACGAATTCTTGTAGTTTTCCTTCACTGAGAATTTTATTTCGCTTTCATACTTGAAAGATATTTTCACTGGATCGAGGATTCTGGGTTGACAGGTATTTTCTTATAGCCCTTAAAAAAGGTTGTTCCGGGCTTCCCTGGTGGTGCAGTGGTTGGGAGTCCGCCTGCCGATGCAGGGGACGCGGGTTTGTGCCCCGGTCCGGGAAGATCCCACATGCCGCGGAGCGGCTAGGCACGTGAGCCATGGCCGCGGAGCCTGCGCGTCCGGAGCCTGTGCTCTGCAACGGGAGAGGCCACGACAGTGAGAGGCCCGCGTACCGCAAAAAAAAAAAAAAAAGAAAAAAAAAGGTTGTTCCACTTCTTTCTGGTCTCACGGGTTCTGGGGAGAAATCTGAGGTCAGTGACATAGTTTTTTTCTTACAAGCAACCCATTATTCTTCCTTGGCTGAGTCCCAAGGAAACAGTACGATCATGATTGTGATCTGTCCTGCTTGGGTTTGCTGAGTTTCTTGAATTGGTAAACTTATGTCTTTTTGCCAAATGAGGGAAGTTTTCAGCCATTCTTTCTTTCTTTTTTAAAAAATTAATTAATTAATTTTATTTTGGGCTGTGTTGGGTCTTCGTTGCTGCGCGCGGGCTCTCTCCACTTGCAGCAAGAGGGGGCTACACTTTGCTGTGGTGCGCAGGCTTCTCATTGCGGTAGCTTCTCCGGTTGCAGAGCACAGGCTCTAGGCACACGGGCCTCAGTAGTTGTGGCTCCCGGGCTCCAGAGCGTATGCTCAGTAGTTGCGGCACAAAGGCTTAGTTGCTCCATGGCATGTGGGATCTTGCTGGACCAGGGCTCGAACCCGTATCCCCTGCGTTGGCAGGCGGACTCCCAACCATTGCGCCACCAGGGAAGTCCGCCATTATTTCTTCAAACACCTTTTTTTTCTGTACTGCACCCTTTCTCCTTTCCTTCCAGAACTCTGATGTCTTGACTATTAAACCATTTGGTATTATCCTTTCATATCCCTGAGACGGTTCGAGTTTTTTTTCCACTAGTTTTTTTTCTCCGGGACTTATTGATCTAGCTTCGAGCTCACTGGTTCTTTCCTCAGTTATCTCCATTCTGCTATTTGAGCCCATCCAGTGAATTTCTGTTTTGGTTAGTTTATTCTTTCAGTGCTAAAATTTCTATTTGATTCTTTTTAATATCTTTTAGTTAGTAGCTGAGACTTTCTATCCTTTCATCCATGTTAAGAGTATTTGCCGTTACTCCTTGGGGCATTTTAAATAACTGCTTTGAAATGTTTGTCAGATGTATCCAAAGTCTGTGTCATCTCAGCATTTGCATCTCTCTGTGTGAGGTGATGATTTTCCTGGTACTAATAGGCTAAATAATGCTAGCTTTATCCTGGATAGTTAATACTATTGTAAGAATCTGACTACTGTTCAAATTCTTCAGAGGATGTCGGTAGTTTTGTTTTAGCAGGTGACTGACCCAGGTGGGTCCAAGCTGCAAGTCCTACCCAGACTTCTGTGGGTTATAGTTTCCATGTCAGTTCAAGGTCAAAGTTTTTGCAGTGCTATTCAGATCTGTGCCATGTGTGTAGCATCCAGTGGTCAGTCTGGGACCTGGGGAGTGACCTTACCCCAGTCCGTTTCTCAAAGCCTTAGGTCTACTGCTTAGGACCAGATCCACTCAGATGCAGCTGAGGGGTGAGCTCTCAGGGGTTGCTTGTACCTCTCTGCGATTTTCTTCATACTTTCTGATTCTCTGGGGCCTTTTTGTTCTCCAGTGAGAACACTGGGGCTTGAGTTACCCTCCTCTGTGGCACACTTCCTGTGACTGTGCCCATGTTCAGGGCCACATGGCAGGAAGACAAAGAAAAAAGCAGTGAGGTTCAACCCACCCACTTGAGACCACAGCTCTTTTGATCAGAGTGGGGAGACTCCCCTCCCTCAGAGTTTTAGGTGCCTGGGGGCCCCTGCAGCCACTGATGTAACTGTCACCACTGCCACTGCCGCGGAATTGCCTGGGGTCTGGGGCACGAGAGAAGGCAGAAGAAGAAAACCAGGTTTCCTCCACCCTCTCTGATGTTAGACTTCCCTCTTCCACTCCTTGAGGCAGAACTAGAGAGTTTCTGCTGGAGATCTTTCTCTTCTCCCCAGTGCCCATTCTGGATCTGGGGCTGTCTTGTGTCCATGCTGGGGATACCAGAGGGAAAAATGAGACACTCACTGCCAGTCCAGTGGGACTTCAAATTCTGGCTCTCTTCCCCAGTTTGCCTGCTTTTCGTTACTTTTTAGACTCTTCAGATGACTGCTCTGTGCGCTTCTGTCCAAGTTTTATAGCTTCATTCAGTAGGAGAGACAGGGTGGCGTGGGCTTACACCTTCTTACCTGGAGTAAGGCAAACACAGTATATACTTTATCCCATCTTATAGTTAGGGATAAAAATGTGTTATACAAGGTACACACTACCGTATATAAAATCAACAAAAGGACTTACTGTATAGCACAGGGAGCTATATTCAATATCTTGTAATAACCTCCTAAGAATAGGAGCGCTTACATGGTGGGGATGTGCCTGGACCTCTGGGGCGGGGGGAGTGGAGCCCAGGGCCCCCTCACAGTATCTCATTCCTGGATTCACAGCAAACACCAGCATTAAAAATTTTTTTAACTAAAAAATTATTTTAATAAAAAGAATTATTTTTAAAAGTATTATTTATTTATTTGGTTGTGTTCGGTATTAGTTGCAGCAGGCAGGCTCCTTAGTTGCGGCTTGCCGACTCCTCAGTTATGGCATGCGGACTCCTAGCTGCAGCATGAATGCGGGATCTAGCTCCCCTACCAGGGATCGAATCGGGGCCCCCTGCATTGGGATCGCAGAGTCCTATCCATCATGCCACCAGGGAAGTCCCCTAAAAATTTCTTTTAATAGTGCTTTAACTTATTAAAATAACGTATATATACTCTATAAAAACATTCAAACTATATAGGAAATGGATAAAGTATTGGAGAAGTTCTTATTTGGAGATAAGCAGGACTGGTTCATTGCCCAGTCTTTTGAAAAAATGAGTTAAAGTTGGGCAATAATGAAAATAGACACATATATGCCTTAGTCATTTTGTCTGGACTTGAAACATAAAAATGCACATTCAGGCACCCACCTCTCTTGGGGTCTTCTGAGTCCAGCTCGCCTTGTCTTTCCTGCATAAATCACAACCACAATCCCACAATCTATCACCTACTCTTTCCAGTTTCACTAAATGGGCCAAGAACTTAAAGACGCATGTAAAACTCTCCTATGCAGGATCTGCCTTGATTTTTTTAGGATTTTCCCAGAATATTTTACAGTTTTCCTTCACATTTAATCTCACATTTCAGCCTTTCCCTTTGTTGAGTCTTTCCAAAGCATTCAACTTAGTTTTCAAGGAAACGACTCTTTATGCACGCATATTTCATCAGTGTGTGTAATATTTAATTGGATTATGTAATTGTGTGATAACAGTGAAAGTATAACTGGCATAAATATCAAGAGAACATACTCAACTCACTCTTGGTAAACAGAAAACTCAACCCGGAGGGAGGGGAAGCCCTTGTGTTTTCAGACCATGGGGTTAGCAAACTATGGCCTGTGGACCTGTTTTGGTACATCCTGTAAGTCAAGAGTGGCTTTTCATTAAAAAATATATATATATTTTAAATTTATTTATTATTTATTTTGGCTGTGCTGGGTCGTAGCTGTGGCACGCGGACTTCTTAGTTGTGGCATGCATGCGGGATCTAGTTCCCCAACGAGGGATCAAACCCGGGCCCCCTGCATTGGGAGCGTGGAGTCTTACCCACTGGACCACCAGGGAAGTCCCTACATTTTTCTTTTCTTCTTAAAATTGAAGTCTAGTTGATTTACAATGTTGTGTTAGCTTCAGGTGTACAGCAAAGTGATACAGTTATACGTGTGTGTGTGTGTGTGTGTGTGTGTGTGTGTATTCTTTTTCAGATTCTTTTCCCTTATAGGTTATTACAAGATATTGAGTATAGAGACTTCCCTGGTGGCACAGTGGTTAAGAATCCGCCTGCCAATGCAGGGGACACGAGTTCGATCCCTGGTCCAGGAAGATCCCACAGGCTGCGGAGCAACTATGCCTGTGCACCACAACTACTGAGCCCGCATGCCACAACTACTGAAGCCTGTGTGCCTAGAGCCCGTGCTCCGCAACAAGAGAAGCCACCGCAATGAGAAGCCCGCGCACCACAGCAAAGAGTAGCCCCCGCTCACCGCGACTAGAGAAAGCCTGTGCGCAACAACAAAGACCCAATGCAGCCAAAAATAAATAAATAAACTTTTAAATAAATAAATGTCTATTTAAAAAAAAAGATATTGAGTATAGTTCCCTGTGCTATACAGTAGGTCCTTGGCTTTACATTTTTAAATGGTTGAAAAAGTCAAAAGAAGAATAATATTTCATGACATGTGAAAATTAGATGACATTCAACCTTCTATGTCCACAAAGTTTTATTGGAGCCCAGTCACATCTATTCATGTTTTGCATAGTTCTATAGCTGCTGTTGCACTACAATAGCCAAGTTGAACAGCTGCAACAGAGACTAGAATATTTAATATTTTGTCCTTTGCCAAAGACTTTGCTGATATCTGTTCTAGGGAGGAGCCTGAGCCTTGGGTATGTACCATGCCACAGGTGTCTGGTCACTGTGTTTTACAGAAGGACCTGCAACTTTGGGGAAGGGGAGATCTCACAGGAGAACTACTAGCATAAAAAGTGAAATCCTTTCTTTCTTTCTTGGCATTACTGCCTCGCAAACCTACTCCCAAGATATAACCAGCATACATAGTGTGATAGTTTGGACAACTCCCGTTCACCCCACTCACTCACCATGGTCCCCCTGGTCCTCCAACAGTGATTCGTCCAGGATGGAGGATCATGGGACATCAAGAGTGCCTCTGCCCACTTCCCTACCGTTTGTCCCAGGAGATGACAAAGCTTCCTGGACTGTGGGTAGTATCGCTTTGGAGAGGAATGGCCATTTTTCAGTGGCGTCAACTGGCCGCTTTCACTCTCTGCTTTGTTCTGTGCGAAGAGCCAGAGTGTTTTTAAGTAAGAGGACATTTATACTCATGACAAAACGAACAAGCTTGCACGTCTGTAAGCACCATCACAGGAGCCAATATTTTCCTGGGCTGCAGCCACTAATCAAGGTGGCAAAGAGAGTTTCACATGGGCGAATAAACGAGTAGCCTTAACAATCAGAGAACTGACAGATCCAGCCCCTACTGTAGATATCCTCTGATTTTTCCTCTATCTTCTCCAGTGGATTTTGTCAGCTAGATGAAAGGCTGTCAGTACTGTACGGACATAAATGGAAGTTGTTCTTGGGTGAAATGTGTGGGACGTTTGCAGCTGTGAGGAGTGTGTGTGTGTGTGCGTGTGTGCTCTCGTGTGCCCACTCGACCAACATCTCTTGGCGGGATCATAACAACAGGTTCCTAATTGGGCTCCTGCTTCTGATTTTGCCCCTCTTCAGTCTGTTCCCAACACAGCAGCCAGAATGCTTCTTAACAATGTAAGTCATGGGCTTCCCTGGTGGCGCAGTGGTTGAGAGTCCGCCTGCCGATGCAGGGGACGCGGGTTCGTGCCCCGGTCCGGGAGGATCCCACATGCCGTGGAGCGGCTGGGCCCGTGAGCCATGGCCGCTGAGCCTGCGCGTCTGGAGCCTGTGCTCCGCAACGGGAGAGGCCACAACAGTGAGAGGCCCGCGTACCGCAAAAAACAAAACAAAACAAAACAAAAATGTAAGTCATTGTAATTAAGATACACACACTACTATATATAAGACAGATAACCAACAAGGACCTATTGTATAGCACAGGGAACTCAACTCAATATTCTGATAACCTATATGAGAAAAGAATCTGAAAAAGAATAAATATATGTATGTATATGTATAACTGAATCTCTTTACTGTACACCTGAAACTAACACAACATTGTAAATCTACTATACTCCAATAAAATTTTAAAAAATTAGATTGCGGTGATGGTTGTACCACTCTGAATATTCCAAAAGTCACTGAATTGTTCTCTTAAATGGGTGAATAACATAGTATATGAATTATATCTCAATTAAAATTATATCTCAATAAAGCTATCTTTAAATGCACAGACTTACGTAAAAAAGTATAATAAGTCAGCTCATGTCACTCCTCCAACCAAAGCTCTCATCTCATTCTGAGCCAAAGCCATCTTATTCCTCCCGGCAGCCTAAAAGGTCCTACATGATCTGATCCCCTGCTGCCTCCCTGATCTCAGCTCCTTCTGACTCTTCCCATTGCTCACTCCACTCCAGCCATACAGGCCTCCTCGCCATTCCTCAAACTGCCAAGTGTACTCCCACTTCAGGGCCTTTGCACTTGCTTTTTCCCCCACCTGGAACATTCCTCCCAAGGTAGCCTCGTGGTTTGCTTCTTCAGTTCCTTCAAATGTCATCTTATAGGTGAGCTCTTCCCTGACCATCCAACATAAAACAAGTCCCCCGCACCCCAGCGTCCTTTATCCTCCTTACCTTGAGTTTTTTCTGTGGCACTTACCATAATAGACATACTACACGATTCCTTGTTTATTCATTTATTTTCTATTTCCTGTGCTGACTTAAAAACATGCATAATGTGAGAGTTGCAAGTTAAGTTTTATTTGGGGCAAAATGAGGACTACAGCCTGGGAGGCAGCATTTCAGATAGCTCTGAGAAACTGCTCCAAAGAGGTAGGGGGAAGGTCAGTACATATGTGATTGTGGTGAAGGGGGAGTACATGCAATCAGGCACATTTATTTTTGCGGAAGGTTTCTGCAGATGTCCCCATGAAGGATTTTAGTGTTTTTCTAAGTATGAGGAGATACAAGAATTGGACTCATAAAATCGGCTCCTGAAAATATCTAACTCTCTGAAGACCTGTTCTGCCAGCTTTTCCCAGAGCACAGAGGGCCTCGTTTCTGCTCTCCACCCTGAGCTCCTTTCAGGGGGTGTTGAAAGTCAGCAGGTGCAGCACGCATGATTCAATCCTTGCAGAGGTAGATGGCAAGTGCCACTGGCAAGTCCCAATTTGTGGATGACACCTGCCACTAGAATGTAAACTCCACGAGGGCAAGGATTTTGCCTGTTTGTTCACTGCTCTGTCCCTGGTGCTTAGAACAGTGTCCGGCACAGAGTAGGGGCCTAATAAGTGCTTGTTGAGTAAGGATTGAATCACTCTTGCTGCATGGCCACCTGCTGTGTATAGACCCTCGGGCACGTGGCCTTGCCTGAGGGTGGACTATAGCACTGCCCAGTGGATGGTATATCAGAGAGGGGCCTTGTACCGGGGAGGTGGGGGAGGGTGGGCTGGGGGGGGACACAAAATTAACCCTCTGGGCTACTCTCTCTCTTTTTTTTTTTTTGAGGTACGCGGGCCTCTCACTGCTGTGGCCTCTCCCGTTGCGGAGCACAGGCTCCGGATGTGCAGGCTCAGCGGCCACGGCTCACGGACCCAGCCGCTCCACGGCATGTGGGATCTTCCCGGTCCCGGGCACGAACCCGTGTCCCCTGCATCGGCAGGTGGACTCTCAACCACTGCGCCACCGGGAAGCCCCAAGGGCTACTCTCTCTTGATGAGTAGGCCTTGAGCCCACTGGGCAAGGGCAATGGTCAACTGGGGTCCAAGCCCATGGCCTCCTTGACCCCTGGAGTGGCCTTGCTAGGTGTTCTGAGAATGGGGATCAAGGGAACCCCAGTGATTCTGTCCCCACTTCCCTTTGAGGACAAGTTGGAGGCAGGTGCTAGTCCCAAGTCTACAATAACAACTATTTTGAAGTTTCTCCCCTCACAGATGTCAGCCCCCCACCCTCCAGACATGTCTCAAAGCGACTGAATCATGGATCAATAATGGTGATGGGTGTGTGGGTCGGGGGGGTGGCTGAGCCCATTGATCGAGGGCTGAGGCATCCTCAGCAAATTGATAAACTCTTCAATGAGGCGGTGGTGATTGATGAACCGATCAGCTGGCCCTGTCATTGTGAAGTGGAAGCCTGGCTCCTGGCCCACCCTGAGGGACCTCTTCCGGTCCCCTTTGCTTTCACTCTAAAGGTAAATGGGGAAGCGACTTCTTGAGAGGTTGAACCCTGAATCCGGGCCTTCCCCCATGCCTTCTAACTTCTCCTCCCATCTATCCTCAGACACCCACTCCCCAAGGTGTGAGGGGGTTCCAGGAATGCCACAAATTCCCTGTGGGCATCTCATAACACCTGTCGTCTCTCTCTGCCTGGGATCAGCTGCTAGAAACCCCAGCTGGTGCTGCAGGGTTAGTAAACAGCCCCTCGCTCAGATGTCCCTGCCCCCTTTAGCCTGCAGGCTCCTTGTCTAGGCCCTGACCCCCGGGGGTATAGCTGTCCTCACGTCTCCCGGCTGCCCTCTCCATCTCTAGGGTGAGCACCTGTCTTTTGTCTTCCCAAGGCCTCTGGAGGAGTGGAGTTCTTTTATTTCTGTTGTTTCCTCTCCAAACTGACCCAGGCTTGTTCCCCTGTATTTCTCTGTCGCTATGTTCTTGGAACTCCTCAGACAGGGGCTCTACAAGGATGGTGCCTCCTCTCTCAGATTGGGGCTCCTCTCACCACAGACTGGGAGTCCCCAGGGATGTGGCCTGGGGTTCCTGGAGAACAGGGTTGTGCCTTGCCCCTCAGATGAGAGCTCCCTGAGAAGAATGATTTTCCTCTGCTCTCTGAAGACGGGGTCCACGCCCCCTCGTCCTGGTGTCTTCCTCCACCTCCATGCTCGGCACACTGACCTGGCCTTTCTTGGGATGTGTGGGGCCCATAGGGCCCAAGTGGCTGATAAGCAGCCATTTCCGGAGAGTGCAGGTGACTGAACCCATAAAAAGGTAATTGAGAGAGCCCTGGACTCTCCACCTCCAGAGAGAACTCTAAAAATAACACCCACGGCCATCTGTCCTGGAGGGTGGCGGGGCTGGCCCTGAACTAGGGGCCTGGACAGCCCCCTCCTGCTTGTGTGGGCTGATGGGATGCCTGGAAGCACTGGAGGATCCAGCCAGGCCAGGGAAAGGGAGCTGGAAATGGCTTTATGGGGAGACTCCCCAGTAGCCCTCTCTTTTCCTGCTGGGGGTAGGTGGGTCTGATGGGGTTGGCAGACCCCATACTTAGCTTCCTTCCCCTGGCTCCCATGCCTGACTCCTAAAGCCCATGGTTATCCTAGGTAGTAAGCCTTTCTGTCCACCATGATTGAGTGGGATTCTTCCTGGGGTCTGCCTCAGCCCTTTTGTCTTGTTTGAATCCTGGGTGACCTTGGCTCTTGTTTCCTTATCTCCTAGAGCTTTAGTTTCCTCATCTGTAAAATGGGGGAGAAACTAAGCTCATTGTGTTTTGGGGCCTGAATCATATACTGCCCAGTACACAGTAGGTGCTTAATAAACAGGAGTCCTTTCCGGTTTCCATCAAAGGCCCTGGCTGAAGATATTTGCCCCTGAGCCCAGTGGAGATTGCAATGGGCTGGGGATGGTTGCATGTTCTTGGGCAGCCCTGGCATCACTCAATCCCATAAGACACCAGTGCCCTGAGTGCAACCTGGATGGAGATGGGGGCACACTGCCTTGCAAGGGATCTCTGTGCCAGGCCTGCTGGACCTGAGTCTGTATGTGTCAGGCTGGGTGCACAGGTGGCTTGACTCAGCTGCTTCTGGGGAGGGGACTGCCTTTTGCCTCCTCCCGCCCCTCTCCCCAACTCTTTTTTTTTTTAATTTTAATTAATTTATTTTTATTTTTGGCTGCGTTGGGTCTCTCTGCCGCGTGCGGGCTTTTCTTTAGTTGCGGCGAGCGGGGGCTACTCTTCATTGTGGTGCGTGGGCTTCTCATTGGGTGGCTTCTCTTGTTGCAGAGCACGGGCTCTAGGCGCACGGGCTTCAGTAGTTGTGGCACTAGGGCTCAGTAGTTGTGGCTCGCGGGCTCTAGAGCACAGGCTCAGTAGTTGCGGTGCACGGGCTTAGTTGCTCTGCGGCATGTGGGATCTTCCCGGACCAGGGCTCGAACCGGCGTCCCCGGCATTGGCAGGCGGATTCTTAACCACTGCGCCACCAGGGAAGCCCTCACCAACTCTTTAACAGAGAGGAGACACAGTGGGGTGTCCAGAGAGGCCTCTCCTCCAGGACATCATAAACAGGAGGTCAAGAGCCAAGGTCATAGCTCCCATCCCTGCCTCCAGTAGAGAGAGAGTTTTCCCCACAGGTCCTGTCACTCCTTGGCTCTCCTCCAACATATTACAGAGCAGGGGCTGAAAAGGCTGGCTTTTGGAAGGAGTGGTCACAGGTCCCGCAGGTTTGGCTTCCTGCTCCCCTTCCCCCCCGAGCCCCCACCCCCACCCGTGGACAGGCTAGGAAAGATGGAATCTCAGCCCTGATCCTAGGGGTCATCCCAGGAACCTAGATCCAAATGCTTCACTTCCTCCGAAGACTAGACCTGCTGTTGGGGGGCTGTAGGGTGAAGATGGGGTTCCGGCTAGGCACCCTATCCAGAGGTACCTTGAGTCCGAGTGTGGGCGCTCCCCCCACTCCCCGGCTCCTTGGAGGTGGAGACATCACGCACTGTCTGGGTGTTAGCTCAGCGATCTGGTCTGGGGTGGAGGGAGGAAGGAAGAAGAGCCCTCCCCCCTCCAGCTCCCCTCCCTTTTCAGGCCTGGATATAAGCCCCGGAGGGGAAGCCCTGAGCTGAGTAGGCCACAGCCCGACCTGCAGCAGCCCAGCCCTTGGGACTCCTCTCGCCTTCCATCTCCTGATCATCTCTGCCTCTGGAGCTGTCGCTGTGAGTGGCCTGGGACCCAGGAACGGTCTGGTGCTGGGGATCCCAGGCTATCTGGTGGGGAAACTGAGGCTAGGATGGGGGAAACTGGGACTGAGTGGCGGGAAGCTGGATTGGAAGGGGGCCAGCCGACGTGGGAAGGAGAGAGGCGGGGGAGCCCCCATTGCCAGCATAGCCTTCTTCCTCCATCTACCCTTCTGGGTAACACGGGTGGAGGCATGCAGGGCTTATGCCCCTCTGACAGATGAGGAGACTGAGGCCAGAGACGGTGCAGTGCCTGAGAACACACAGCGAGCAGGTGGCTGACCCTTGGTCGGGTACCAGCCCCAGACAGGCCGCTGGAGCGTGGGCCCCACGGCAGCCTCAGCCTCCTGCCTCAGGGGTAGAGGCTCGGGCTGACTCCAGTGCCCCTTCTCCAGATGGTGACGGTGCGCAGGCCGTGGCCCGCCATGGCCACAGTGCTGCTGGCCCTGCTCTTCTGCCTGGGGGCGCTGGTCGACGCCTACCCCGCCAAACCCGAGGCTCCCGGCGCACTCGCCTCGCCGGAGGAGCTGAAGCGCTACTACCTCTCTCTGCGCCACTTCCTCAACCTGGTCACTCGGCAGCGGTGAGCTCGTGCGCGGGGTGGGCGGGGCGGGGTCGCCACTAGGGGCGCGGCCGGGCCTGACCCCGCCCACCTCTGGCCCCGCCCCGCAGGTACGGGAAACGTGACATCTCGGAAGCTCTCCTCTCCAAACTGCTCTTCCCCGATCCCGAGGACCGGCCCGTCAAGTCGCGGTAAAAGCGCCCCGCCACACGCCCTGTCTCCTGGAGCGTGGCCTGGTCCTACTGCCACCCTGGCACCGCCACCTAGTACTTTCCCCAAGTCTCGCCTCCCCAGATCCGACGCTGGGCTCTGTGTGATTCTTCTTCTTTTCCCTCCTACAGGCCAGAAGGCGCCTACCTGTGGTGAAGACCCCCAAGGCCTCCTGAGAGACACGCTGATTCACCAACCTCATTTGCATGTTTGCTCCTGACCCCGGAACCTGGATTCCTCTCCCGCTTGCTGCGTCTGGGGAGGGTTCGGGGTGGGGTCCTCATTCCACTTCTCGGTACCCCCGCCCCTGGGCTGGAGGGCTGTGTGTGGTCCTTCCTTGGTCCCTAAATAAAGAGCAAATTTCACTGACGTGCAAAGCGTGCGTTTCTATTTCCTTTCCCTTCTCCTTCGTGGAGGTGGCATCCAGGTGGGAGTGGAGGGTGGAGACGAGAGAGCTGCGAGGATAGAAGACGGCACGTGAGACAAAAGGCGCCCCAGGCCAGGGCTGGGCTGGAGTGGTGGTGGGGCTCTCTCTGATCCGAGCTTAGAGAAAACGCTGCCACTCGGCGCGGGGGGTGGATAGCATCCAGACTAGGGTCCTCTGGAACTCTCTCGTCCAGTGGGGTGGAGATAGGTTGGAAGTTCTTCAAAAGGGGTAGAGAGGAGCAGCGAGAATTGTTGCTGAAGGGTGAAAAGTGTGGAAAGGAGCATGCTAGGCAGCCCAGCAGAGCAGGTGGAGACAGGGTTGCCCCCATCCCCCAAAGGTGAAGGTGGTTGGGAGCGTGGGCTTGACACCAACACCCCGGTTACCCTGAGGAGGTGTATTACTAACCCCCCCGGCTGTAGTGGCTGGGGGTGGAGATGGGACCCACGATGGGGCTGTGGAGGGAGAGTTATTTGGGGGGTGAGGTGGGTGTGTGTGCTGGGGAAGGGGTCATTTCTAACACCTCTGTTCCCTGGGCAGGAGGAGCGATGGGAGTGTGGAGGCTGCCCTTTCTCTCAGCAGCCGCCCTCCCCTTTCTGAATTTACACCCAGTAGATAAGTCACTAACTATGCCCTCCTTGTGACAAGGCCATGACAAGGATACCCTCATCAGGTGGCTCTGGGAGGGGACCCTCAAGCTGGCTCTGCCATAGTTGCAGAAGAGCCCCTGCTCAGACACAACCTGCCTTGGAGTCCCTGGGGCTCTAACACCTACCCTCCCCCGAGCTGCCCTCCGGCATCCCTGAAGGTAGGGCAGAAGGGGGAGATGAAAGCAGGTCCAGGGCCTGGTCAGGTCACAGGCTGTGTGGACTCTTAATGCTCTAAGCCCTTGCCCAGGCCACTCCCGCTGCCTGTAAATCCCTTTCCCTCTCTTCAGTCTGGAGATCAGCTTCAGGGTAGTGGCTACCTCATCCCAGAAGCCTTTCTTGATTGCTTGGGGGGTGGAGTTAGTTCATTTCTCTGGTTTCCTCTCCCTACAGTATTGCCATTATCTGAGACCCACTTCCCATCACAATTCCCCCTGTCTTCTCTCCTCTACTCTATCCCTTCCCCCTCCCACCCTGCGCCCCAGGAGAGGTGGGATGGGAGCACGCAACGGCTGCCACAAGCTTTGGTTCATTTTGTGGTTGGAGAAGTGGGAGGATGTGAATCTGTGTTGGTGTCCATGGTCCCCTGTGTGTTGGTCTGCTTGGGAGAGCCGTGGTCAGTTTGAGGCTAATAGAAGAGAACCCTGGTATAAATTATATGACCACGGACAACTTTTGTCCAGTTTGACGTGTCTGGTTCAACATCAGTGACGTGGGTTTGCCTCACGTCCACTGGGGGGAGTGTTGAGAGGTGGTTAATCCACTGTTGATCAAACCCAACCAGTGTCGGAGCTGGAGGGAAACTTAGATGTAACATTAATGACGACAATATAAATAGCTACTTTTTTTAAAAGTGCTTACTGGGAATTCCCTGGTGGTCCAGTAGTTAGGACTCGGTGCTTTCACTGCAGGGGCCCAGGTTCGATCCCTGGTCATGGACTAAGATCCCGCAAGCTGCACAGGTGGCCAAAAAAAGCACTTACTTATGTGCTAGACACTGAGCTATTTGTTTTACATACATTATATTGCCAGGATATTGATGTGGCTTTTAAAATAGAGACAGAATTAAAAATGGCTTAAACAAGAAAGGAGTTTAGTTTTCTCCTACATAAAATACGAGTGGCATCTGGGGAGTTGGCATCTCTGCTCCATGGGGGCATCCAACATCCCAGGTTTCTATTCTGAGGCTTCCCCACGCCCTCATCTACACGACTGAAGATGGCCCACCACCACCGCATCCATGTTCTAGCCACTGGGAAGGGAGGGAAGGAGAAAGAGGAGGTGCGCTTGTTACTACGCTGTGTAACAAGTTATCCTATAACTTAGTGGCTTAAATAACCGCTGTATTTCACTCATGATTTTGTGTGTCAGGACTGGGAAGGGCTTGACTAGGCAGTTGTCCCTTGGAGCCTCTCATGCAGTGGCTGTCAGAGGTTGGCTGGGTCCGGCAGGTGCTGCTGGCTGTCGTCTGGGATCCCAGCCCGGCACCAGCATCATGCCTTGGGGTAGTTGGACTTACACGGTAGCTGGTTTCCCCCAGAATGAATGCTCCAAGAGAAGCAGAAGGCGCTCCATTGCTGTATTAGTTTGCTAAGGCTGCTGTAACAAAGTACCACAAACTGGGTGGTTTAACAACAGTTCTGGAGGCCAGATCAAGGTGTTTGGCAGGGTTGGTTCCTTCTGAGGGCTGTGAGGGAAGGATCTATTCCAGGCCTCTCTCTTTGGTTTCTAGATGGGTGTCTTCACTCTGTGCCTCTTCACATCATTTTCCCTCTATGCGTGTCCGCTTCTGTGTCCAAATTTCCCTTTTCTTTTTTTTTTTGCGGTATGCAGGCCTCTCAGTGTTGTGGCCTCTCCCGTTGCGGAGCACAGGCTCCGGACGTGCAGGCTCAGCGGCCATGGCTCACGGGCCCAGCTGCTCCGTGGCATGTGGGATCCTCCCGGACCGGAGCACGAACCCATGTCCCCTTTCCCTATTTATAATAACAATAGTCGTGTTGGATTAAGGGCCTGCTCTACTCTAGTATGACCTCATCTTAATTAATTACATCTGCAATGACGCTATTTCCAAATAAGGTCACATTCTGAGGTAGTGGGAGTTAGGATTTCAACATATGAATTGGAAGGGGGGTAGCAGAACACAATTTAACTCGTAACAATTGCCTTTTATGACCTGGCCTCAGAAGTCACATAGCATTTTCCATTATACTCTACTGGTCCAAGCGGTCACAGGTTCACCTGCACTCAAAAAGAGGGGACTTAGACCTCATCGTAGAACTACTTGTGGGATAGGAAGTATTTTTGTGGTCACTGTTGGTGCCATTTGTCACAGGGGGGTACATCCACTTGTAAAAACAGAATGGCACAAATCACTCAAATTCTCATCTCATTGCTTAAAACTTAGTCATATGGCCCTACCTCACTGCAAGAACAGCCCAGGAGATGTCTTCAGCTGAATGGCCATGTACTCGCTTTAAACTCTTTTATGATGGAGGGAGGAGAGAGTGGATATCGGGGCAGCTAGCCTAATCTGCTACAAACACCATCTCCTTTGAACATCATCTAGAAATCATTTGGTCTTACCTCTTTATTGAGCAGATGGAAATTTCAAGGCCCAGAGAAGGGGAAAGACTTACAGGAGGCCATAGAGTTAGGGACAGAGGTAAGAGAACCCACCCTGTGCCTGTTCTGATTCCATTAACTGTTAAATCTAAATGCTTCTGCCAGAAATGCAAGACTCCCGATACACACCCTTTCTCCTCTGGTGGCATCTCCCACGATTCCTTGATGTGCACCCCTGAGCCGCTCAGTCCTGCTGCCACCTCCCTGCTTCTGTGAAATAGCATCCCCTCACCCCTCACCATTCCTCACATCCACCTCAAGCCTCATTTCCTTCGGAACCTTCCTGGTCTGCCCTGAGTATATCTGTAGCCCGAATCTGAGCTCTCACACCAGGAGTTCTTCAAGGGCAGGGACCCCAAGGTTGGTGCAATAGCCTCAGGGACAAAAGATCTGGATGTGAAAAAAAAAAAAAAAGATCTGGATTTGAGTCCCATCTCTGCCATTCATTGGCTGTGTGACTGGCCTAGTCATTTAATTTCACTGCATCTATTCCTTCACTGGTTAAACAGGGATCCTTAAATAATAATACATCTTACACCTTAAATAATAATAATAGTTCGCTGCTTTAAGGCTCAGAGAGATGATGTAAGTTGCTAAAGGTCACACAGCTAATGAATGGCAGAACTGGTGAGTAGGAGAGCTGAATCTACAGGTCAGCTTGGCATAGCCTGGCACATGCTTATGAGTATCCCCCTTCTTTTCCTTTCTTCTCCTACTCATTCCTAACCCATCTCAAAACTGCTCTGGCCCCCTTCCACCCCAAAGGAAAAACTCCCCTCCTTCCAGAGCCAGCCCCTACGTTTTTCTTTCCTCCCCATGCATCCATCCCTCTTCCCCAACACTTTATTATATGGATTGGTTTAGCCTTTCTCTTAGCAAGAAAGAAGCCTTCCTCTTCAGGAAAAATTCGAGCTGACAATGATAGGATTTGTTTTTGCAGGCACTCGCGGCAGGGAGAGCTATTGAGCACTCCTGAGCCTGCAGGGGACCCTGGAGGCAGATGGAGTCCCCAGGGCGGAGGGAAGTGGGGACAGAGCCCGGGTTCCAAATCAGTGACCTGAGCCCTTAGTTGGGCCTGAGTTGGTCCTAAGGGGGTGGGATAGGGGCCCAAGGTGTGTGTGAGAATCCTCAGCCCAAGGGGTTTCCCCAGGGAATGGGGGACCCCCTGGGTTCCTGGTATCTGGGGGTGGCCACAGCTTAGCTTTCCCCACCTCTCCTGCTGCCATCCAGTGTGGGAATAAGACATTGGCCTAAGAGTTGGCCCAGGCTGCTTTGGAGGAGCTCTTGTTGTAGGGGGTGGGTATGGAGGGTGAAATGCTGGTCCAATTCCTGCTCTTGCAGTCCCATATGTGGGGACCCCCGTGCCCCTTGCTACTGTCCACTCATTTTCACCTAGTGACCCCAGGTGTTTCTGGGGTCTTCCTTTCCTCGTCTCATTGAGCCCTTACGCCATCCCCAACGCTGCCCAATGGCCATCGTCCCCGTCCCAGAGGCATGAGGTTTGGCAGGGGGAGAGAGATCACTTCCGCCTTCACTTACTCTGTCTGCAGGTAAGTCCTTGGTGCTTCTCTAAGCAGGGCTCCATGGCAAGCCCTGGGAATATACGAAGGTGAGTGAGAAGCATCGCCAGTCTGGACACGGCCATATGGTTTAGAAAGCACATCCACTACCCCTTCCTCCTCAGTTGTCACAACATCCCTGAGAGGACCCAGAAGAGGAATCACTTGTTTGCAAAGGCGAAAAACGAAAGCTGTAGGTTCAGCTGACATTGTAGAGTAACTGTCATTTCTTAGGCACTGACAAAGCTATGACAAAGCTATGTCCCCTCTGTGACAGGCCAAAACTATAGATGGCCCCAGCACTTGAGTCAATCCCCAGGTCTACCATCT
Organism: Phocoena phocoena; assembly: GCF_963924675.1. Lineage (NCBI taxonomy): Eukaryota > Metazoa > Chordata > Mammalia > Artiodactyla > Phocoenidae > Phocoena > Phocoena phocoena. The sequence goes on from NC_089237.1 coordinate 18,220,191, forward strand.
GTCTGCAGGGGTTGGGAGCTGACCGGGGTGGTGGCCAGAACCGTCCCACAGCACTACAGTCCTGTGGGAGACCAGACCTGTTGAACTAGGGTTGGAGCCTGGCGCCCCCTGGTGGCAGCCTGCAGCCTCTGCTGGCTTCACCAGAGGCCCTCCCGGGACCAGCCACTAATTCACCCTTGTTTTACCAAGTGGGATCCCGAGGCCACAGAAGGGCCAGGGCTAGCGGAGACCGAACGACCTCCATATTTGCTTTGCAGAATGTAAGTTGTTGTTGGGTGAAGCATCATTGTTCTTGTTGCCAGAAGTCAGAACTGAGAGGAACAGGACAGAACACTGGTGTTTCCTGAAGCTTCCTTAATCCTCATTATCTCGAGGAAAAGCAAAGCTCAGATCCCTGCAGCATCACCTCCAGTCCTTACCCACCCCCACCCCCCCACCCCCCCGCCCCCACAACCAAATCCTCTCCTGACACACTCTTTTGGTGTCCTGATCTGGGACAGCAGAACCTCAGGGGTGAGAAGTCCTTTGCTCCCTACTCAGGCTTCATTGAGCTATTCAGTCACTTGTGCTCCTTGGCCTGAGCTGGGGAGGGGGCAGGGGGCTGGGGAAGGGACGCTGGGTAGGGGAGACTCAGAGGTTCCTGGGGGCGGGGTGGGGGTGGGGCTGCTGGTACTGGTGGGGTTGGGAATCTAAGCCAGAACTTGAGTCCTGGACAACTGTGTGATCTTGAGCTAGTGTCTTCAGCCCCAAATCAGGAAATTATAGCAATATTTTAACAGCCCTACTTAGAAGAGTCCAGATTTTGGAGTTAGACTTTGTTTCAAACCCTGTATCTCCCACTGACTAGTTATGTGGCCTGAGGCTAGTTAATGTCTCTGAGACTTAGTTTCTGAATCTGTAAAATGGGTTGTTGAAGGAACTCACTGAGGTGACTGGGCTGGGAACACTTTGGAAAATTCAAGGCTTTCCAAAGGATGCTGGTTTTTATCACTTCCCTGGAATGGGGGTGCTGGGAAACGGCTACTAGATATTGGCACCCCCCTCTCCCCGGGGCACATCAGTTCTCATTCTGCATCCCATACACCAGCCAGGGAGAGGGTTTCTCCCTGCCTGGGTCCCCACTCCTTTCCACACTCCCTGGTTACCTGAAGCATCTCTCCCGTTCCCATCTTGTTTTAATCACAAACGGGAAAGGAAGTCCTGAGTCTCCAGTCTTCATCCCTGGAGTCTCTGAGCCACAGCCTCAATCTTCTGCCCTGAGGGAATCTGTTTGAGGATTTGGGTTAATCCTTGGGAGGCAGGTGGAGCTGTTCCCAGGCCTGTAATCAGAACCTTCCAGTTATCCTGATGTTCCAGAACCCCGTCCTTCTTGAACTAAGCCTGCTCTGGTGCCCGAAGGCAGAGGGGGGCCTACAGGAGACTGATTGTGGTCCATAACTTTTACCCATTATGCACTAGTGTGGCACCCATAACACTTCCCTGTTCCCCTCCTGTACCTGGCCCTAGCGCGCTGGCGTTGTGGGCACCCGGGAGACGGTGGGAGGAGGGGCTGAGGGCTGGGGAGTGAGAGAGGCTGACAGGAGGCGGGGACTCTGGGGGGCTGAGGACTATAAAAGGGCTATGGCCAAGGGCAGGGGGATCCATCCGGCCTGAGGCAGGCACCCGCTTGGTCCAGCACCCGCTCCCTCAGGATTCAGGGTAAGTGGGCTCAGCCTGTCCTGAGCTCGGGGTCGGGGTCTCCGAGGGGCTCGGGCTGGGATGTGGGGAAGGAGCCGGTGCCTTGCAGGGCTGGGGGCCTCCGGAGGACTGAGGTCCTACATGGGTCCGGCTCTACATCTGGACAAATCCAGCACCCTGGAAGAGCAGCCTGCCGCTGACTAGAAGACTGCAAATGTGCACGGGGCAGGGGATGGTGGCTGTGAACACAAATCCATGCGTGTGACCGGCCTGTTGCTCACAGCGACAGGGGCTGTGGTGTCTTCTCCAGGACCCGCATCAGCATGTCTACCCCTGGCGGGGAGGCTGGGGAGGGTGGGAGGGCAGCCCACCAACAGGCAATGGATTCCTGCCCTTTGGTTCACAAGTTCATTCTGTGTGCCCCCAACCTGCAGGGGAGCGGGCGTGCCCCTACTTCCCAGCAGCCCCTCTGCTCCAACTCCCACCCCGCACCTGCCTCTTCAGAGCCATCAGGCCCTGGATGTCCTGAGTCCTGTGTCTCTTGCCCCACGGCCCCACCTTCTCTGCTACACTTTTCTGCTCTGCCCGGGCCCTGGCTAAGCTCCGCCTGCTGCGCTGCTCCTGAGAGGGGCCGTCGTGCTCTCCAGGGCAGGCTCTAGGAGGAGGGGTGGTCAGGTCTGAGTAGCCCTTTGCTCTCCGTCCCAGGCTTGGAGACGGGTGACGGGCTCCGTGCTGCCTCTGTCTCCCTGCTCCTTGCCCCTCAGATGGCCGCCTCTCGCCGCTGCCTCTTCCTGCTGCTTCTGTCCACGGGCGTGGCTCTGTTGCTGCAGCCACCGCTGGGTGCCCGGGGGACCCCGCTGGAGCCAGTATACCCGGGGGACAATGCCACGCCGGAGCAGATGGCCCAGTACGCAGCGGAGCTCCGCAGATACATCAACATGCTGACCAGGCCCAGGTGTGTGCGAGAGAGGGCGAGAGACCCCAGCCCTAGACCCTTTCACGCTCTTGGGAAAGCAGAGCATCTCTACTGATCTGGCCTGGGCCCCTGTGCCCCGGGCGGGATGGTGCCGAGGGGTAGGCACGGGGCAGGTGAGCTGGCACCTCGGCACAGCGTTGGCCCCAGCTACCTCTCCCCTCCCAGGTATGGGAAAAGAGACAAAGAAGGAGCGCTGGACTTCTCGGAATGTGGCTCCCCCCACGCAGCTGCCCCCAGGTGGGCTTGCTTCCCTGCCCTGTGTGTCCAGATGCCTGGGGCAGAAATGGGTGTGTGTGTCGGGGGTGGGGGAGAACAGGGGCCTAGGGCTGGCCTGAGGTCTTCCGAGGGCACGAGGACTACCCACTCACGCTGCCACGCTCTGCCCTCTCCGCACAGGCAGCTCAGCCCGAGGGACTCGTAAAGTCACCTCCTGCCCCTCTGACTCCAGGGCAGTGCCGGCCCAGCTCGCCCTCCCGCACCCTTTGCTCTGGCCGCAGCTTGCTCCCTGCTCCCATGCAGGCAGGCTAAATAAAGCACATCAAAGTCATAGCCTCGTTCTCTCTGTGTCTCTGGGGACCCCAGGTCGGGGGCAGGAGCAGGCCAAATGCACAGGAAGAAAGGGCGGGGCGAGGGGGAGAAGAAGGGAAACAAGGGTGTTATGAATGATCCAGAACGTCTGTAGGGTCATCAGAGCCATCCAGCTCAACCTCTCCACTTCACAGACGGGCAAATTGCGGCCCAAGAGGAGGCAGGGACTCCCCCAAGTTCATTCAGCTTGAATCATCCCATTTCAGCATCCCTAGACCCTCCTGATCATAGGCTAGATGGCAGCCCTGCCCCCAAAGGCACCCCCTTGAATGCTTTCCTATAGCCTAGGCAGTAGGTGAAGTGCTCATTTATACTAAAGTGTCCTTGGCATGGGGGTGGGCGCGACAGCCCAGCCCAGAGGAATGACTGGGGTTAAGACAGTCACCGGCTAAACCTGTGGCATTGGAGCTGCCCTCCTCTGGGCAGTCAGAGGTGTGTCACTGTGCGTGTTCGGTCGAAGGGCACGGTGCCCAGCAGAAGCACGGCCGGAGGAGGGGGACATGGTGGGGAGGGGTCTGGAGATGGTGTCACGTGAGGTTGTTGGGAAAAGGAGCCTCTGTGTGCCAGGGACATTTAACCCTCTCTGTGAGGGGGGAGAAACTGTTATCCTCGCTCTACAGAGGAGGAAACCAAGGCTCAGAGAGGTCCAGCAGCTTGTCCAAGGTCCGGCAGCAGATGGCAATCTAATACAGGGATACAGCATTGGCTTTAGAGTCAGATGAACCTGGGTTAGAATCCAGGATGTGCCATGTTCCCTGTGTGCTTTTGGGCCAGGACATAACCTGAATGATAGGGTTGTAGTGAGCAGGACGTGAAATAATGCATGTAAAACATTTAGCACGGCCCTTAACCCAGAAAAGTGCTAGCAGACGGGAGCTTCTGCAGGGCAGACTTGCAGCCAACCAGATGCTTCCATAAAGCATGGTGGACAGACGAGCAGAGGGATGGGCTCCAGAAGGCAGGCTTTCCTTGACTATAAGTTTCATCTTTGAAGAACCAGAAAACTGGAAAGGACTTGCCCTGAGAGGTAGTGAACTCCTGGATGTAAGAGCTATTCAAGCAGTCGCAGGAGGGGAGGCCGCGGGAGGAATTCGGCCTTCCAGGGAGGAGGCTGCATGGGCTGAGCTCTCCGGCCACCTCCAGGAGTCCAGACAGTGGACTACACGCTCCAGCTCTGGGAGGGTGAGGACCCTGATCCTGCCCGGGGAGGGGTCCCAGTGGCCCTTGCCAACCCTCGCCCTTCTCAGGCATCCTGAATAGGTGGGCATGGGCTGATGTGTCTGCGACTGGGAGGGAGTGACCTTGTCTCTCTCCTCTTTTCCTGGCCTGGGAGCACCTGTGGATAGGGGTCATGGCAGGGGTGGGGGGAGAAGTGAGAGAATTCAAACCTTCTTGGTTCCTGGAATGGCTCCTTCTGCCTCCCCTACATGTCCTGCCTGACGAGATGGGGCTTGTGGGTTCGGTGGATGAGGGGGTCCACTTTTCTGGGCTCAGCACCTCACACTGACCCCATGGCAACGACACCACACTGTGGTTCCCCTCAAGTCTTGGCTGTCTGGTGTGTGCAAACGACTTGAAAGTGGAACTAGGCCCTGAAAGGCAAAGGGCTGGAGAGGATGCCGCCACTGGGCAAGCGCATGGCTCAGGCTGATTCTTACATCCAAGGGGGTGTCCGGGAGGGGGGCTGGTTTCAGCAGGAGAATAGAGCTTGAGTTTGGATGATGGAGCCTTAAGTCCCAGAGTTTCCCCTGGCAGCTAAGGGGATGGGTTCTAGGTTGCGAGAGGTGTAGTTACTTCCCAGGAGCAGGAATCGGGACTCTGCTCAGGACACACCTGAATATGACAGTTGGATCAGGAAGGGGCCTCTGCCCCTGCCCCCAGGGGAGACAGCTTCTCGGGGACAGGCCTGGCTGAGCTCCTGCCCTCTCCCTGCTCTGCTCACAGCCAGAGGGGCTGAGAGGGTCCCCGGGGGTGGGGCAAAGCCAGGACCTTAACGCTCTGCACACTGTGCCAACCCTGACCTCCCAGACTGGCATCAAAGCTGCCCTGCTCGGGGCAGAAACTTGGGGGGTGGGGTCTGGCTGAAGCTCCTCCCCCGAGGTTGCTGGGACCCACTTCTCTCACCTCTGCTCTCCCTCTTGTTTAGGGCCCCCCCGCCCCTCCCCCGTAGTGGTGTAAGTGTCTGAGGTGGGGGAAGATGGATGGGTCGCAGGGAGGAAGCAGGGAAGACCCCACAGCTGAGGTCTTTTTCCTTCTACTGTAGCAGCTCCAGGAAGCCCTCTCCCCCCTCCAAGGACAGGTCCCTTCTTGCCCAGGGCCCACAGAAGTCAAGGAAGCAACAGAGATTCCGTTTCTCTTTATTGTTCTCACCGGGGCCGGGCTGGGCAGGAGTTGGGCCCCTCTCAGCATATAAAGAGGGTCGGTGGGCAGGGAGACTTGAGTTGGGCTTCTGGAAGTCAAAGCCCAGCCTGGAGAAGGAAGTCCCCGGAGCCCTGGATTCCCCCCAGCCCTCAGGGCTTCCTTTCGCTCCCGCCCAGCCTGCCCCCAGTTCCGAGGCCCCTGACTGGTGCCAGCCGAGCCCAGGCTCTCCTACCTGGGGCCCCGGGAGGAGGCTGCTGGTCGGGGTTTCGCGGCGTTCCGGGGTGGCGGGTTCGTGGTGCTCCGTCGGGGGAGTTTCGTGGCGTTCGCTGATAGGGGCTTCGTAGCGTTTGCTGGTGGAGTATTCTTAGGGTTGTTCGCGTCTTTAGAGTTCTTAGCGTTCTTGGACTTCATGCTGGGCAGCACGTCTTTGCAGAGGCCATGCGGCTGCTCTCCGAGCCCGGTTCCGGGCCGCGATGCGCAGGGAGTGGGGTGGGGTAGGGTTGGGTAGCGGGGGCAGGTGGTGTCTGTTTCCTCCCCTCCCACTCCCTTCCTCCCTGCCCACCTGCTGTTGAAGAGCTTCTCTATGTACTTGTTGAACTGGCCGAAGCTGGGCAGCCAACGGGCAGCCCTAGGCCTGAGACGCTGCGGCGCTTGCACTTCCCCACGGCCCCGTCAGGTCTCGGCAGCAGCGGCGCAGGCACAGCAGGGCGAATGCGCAGGCGCAGCGCAGAGCCGATGTCTGGAGCGGGCGGGGCGGTCACGTGACGCCCAGCCCTCCGACGCTTGGCGGGGTGGGCAAGCTGGGGTGCCCGGGCGCTCAGGCCGAGGGACCCTCAGACTCTGGGACATAGACAGGTACACTACTGCCCCAAGGGACTTCCAGGTGCCCAGGCCGAATGGTGCACACCTGGCCGTGCACAGTGATGAGCACAAAGCACCAGGTAAACGGGGACCGTGGCGATGGACTGGGAGGCACACCCTGAGATGAACACACCAGGACGCCATAGAGCCATTGGTCAGCTCCCTAATCTCACTGACTTCCGTGACTCCTTCCTCACCCCACTCTGGCCTCTCCTGCCTCTTTGCTGTTCCTCAACAATGCCAGACATGCCTTCACTCTGCCTGGAAGCCTCCTTCCAGATATCCGTATGACCAGCTTCCTCGCCTCGCCTTCAGGAGTCAGCTCAAAATTCACCTTCTAAATGGACCCTACTCTGACGCCCTTATTTAACACTGCAACTCATCCCTTCATCTTGTTCTACTCCCCCCGCCCCCTCACCGCACCTTCTAACTTACTATATTCTATGCTTATTTTTTCTTGTCTTCATCCCCAGCAGTAACCCCTCCACCGCTCCACCAATGTAAGCACCATGACAGCTGGGCTCTTTGCCTGTTTTGTTCACTGAGGTATCACAAGCACCTAAAACAGTGCCTGACATTTAGTAGGTGCTCAATACTGCGTGTTAAATGAAAGACTAACACAGTTGCGTACAGGAATGCTAGCCCAAGGATCCCCACGCACACCCAGCCGTGCACAGAGAATTTCGTGCTGGCAACACACAGACACACCCAGTGATTCACATACTTTGATGCCCATACACATGCTACATACCACCGGAGCCCCTGAGACCCTCAACCCTCTCTTGACCAGGAACGCCTCTCCTCCCCACCACCCAAAGCAGGGACAGGAAGCGCTGGCAGCTGTCCTGGCCATCAGACGGGCAGAGGGGGTCTGCCCTGGCCTCATTCATGACCTTAATGGCCTGAGGAGGGGCGCTTGGTGCCAGCCTCCGTCCCAAGCTCCTGGAGAGCACAGTTGACAGGGGCCACCAGACATTACCGTGGTGCTGGGCAGGTGCAGAGCGGCACGGCAAAAGCATCTCTGGTCAGGACCTCCCAGCCCCTTTATATTCCTCGGCATCCATGTCCCCTTTCCCTCTAAGTCTCCACCTCCTCCTTCTCCTGCCCCTGTGTCATAACCTGGGAGTTGGGAACAGGGAGAGGGTGGGGGTGGAAGCACATGGGCTGCCAGCTGTCCTGACCAGGGCACAGTCCCTGCCAGAGGCCCAGAGGTGTGGGTGGCAGAGGCAGAGGCACTGAGGAGTCGGGTAACTTTTCGCTCCAAGCCTACAGATCCTAGAGAGGAACTGTCTCGGGGGTTGAGAGGGAGCTGTGCTTTTCCCAGAGGCTATTTTCAGGGTTGGGAGGGGAGCTATGTTGAGAGACCAGGTGTTCCTTCCCATCCAGCTGGCTCCAGGGGGCCTCCTTTCCCTGCAGGGCTGCTGTGAGGCCTCAGAGCCCTTCTCCTGGCTTCTAGGCCTCCGGCGTGGATGGGTGGGGGGGGGTGGTGGTGAAGGTGAGCTTTCTGTCTTCAGGACCGCAGACCTCACTGCTCGTCCTGGGTATTTTCCCGGCCTGCCCTGCCACTCTGGAGCCCCTGATGGATGACCTGCAGAGCCTTCTGAAGGGTGGTGGGTGTTGGCTGCCTGCTTGAGGGATGAACTCAGGCCTTGGGCTGCCTCAGGTCACAGAGTTTTGGCTGTGTGGCCTGTCACGGCCCCTGTAACTGCACAACATTACTGCTTTTCTGGGGTAAGGTTGAGAAATGTAGGCTGATGCTTTTCCATGCCCATCCCACTCCCAGAAGGGGCACAGTAGGAAGAGCAGGGGCTTCTGGGTAGGAATCCTGACTTCACTACTTCCTGGCTGTGTGACCTTGATTAAGGGACATTATCTCCCCTGAGTCTCCGCGGCCTTGTCTGTGCAATGGAGCTGGTTACACCTAGAGCACAGAGCCGTTGTGAGGATTGAGTCAGATGATGTAGCTGAAGCCCTTGGACAGCTCCCGGCACTAAATAAGCGATTAGCGTGTGTGAGCCCCTCTACTCCCCGATGTGCTCTTTCCCCCCACCCCCATTCACACTTCTCCCTCAGGGGAAGGGGTGAGAAACTCAATGTCAATGTCACAGAAGTTTATAGGATGGCTCAGTAGCCAAGTGAGACCAGGACTACATTTCCATGGAGCCGAGAATCTCCAGAAAAACAATGAGATTCCTATGATAAAATTCCATAGTACAAGGCGGGAGGAGAGATCTAGGGGCCAGTGTACCTCAAATCCCAACAAATAGGCTATTATTTATCCTACCTAGGCACAAGCCCAGCGCTGATGCCCCCATCCCCGAAAGAGCTCGAATATGTGTCCTCTTGAAGCTTTGGCTGTGAGAACCCAGGCTGCCCTTACAAACCCCTGGGCTCCTCCTCCGGCACCACGGGCCCTCAGTCCCTCACTCTTCCGGGCTCAGTTCATCCCAGGAACCATCAAGTTCTGAGGGATGGTGCTCGGCTCCCCTCCTTCCTGGCCCAGAATAAGAGAAAATGCTCGATAGGGTGAGCAGGTTGCAGGAGGAGGCATAAAGGACTCAATATTATTATCAATAACAGTAGCTCTATGAATATAGAGTTATATATTGTTGATAACTGATAATCATCGCAGTTGCTCAGTGCTGGGTACCAGGAGAAGCTTTCTGTTGCAGCATCTGTAATATTGATGACCCATGCAGGCATTGTTAACTCCCCATTTGAGGAAACAGGCTCAGAGAAGTTCTGAGACCTACCCTCTTGGATCTGGAGAAACAGGCCCATCTTCTTGGAAAGTTACTCCCAGCCAGTTACATGCCTCTCTGTCCTTCAGGCCTCGGGCCATCTGCAGTCCTGAGTCCCCCTCCATCACCTCCCAGTCCCTTGGTCCATCAACTGCTCCTAACTCAAGCAAGACCGCTGGCCGTGCTCTGCGCCCCTCCCCCACTCCCAGTCTCCTTCCATCTGCTTGGCTCTGTTTCTCCCAGGGACCTTTCCGAGTGAACTCTTCTCTGCCGCTCCAGTCAAGACACAGGCATCAGCATCAGACTGACCTGGCCTCCAAGCTTACCATGCTGCCTGCTGGCTGTGCATCCCTGGATAAGTCACTTTGCTTCTCTGAGCACGGTGTCCTCAGCTATGGCGGCCACAGGGTTATTTGGAGGCAAAGCTGAGAGAAGGCTCCTTAGGCTTTCAGCCCCAAATCTGCCTTGAATTCTGTGAGTTGCCCCTGGACCCTTCAGAGAAATTCCCTCTTTTGCTTAAGCTGTCTTGAGTTGGACTTTTACTTGCTACCAAACCAAAGCAGACTGAAAAACCTTTGATTAATAAGCCTCCCATTACTTCCTGGATAAAGCCCAATCTTCTTAGCATGATATCTAAAGTCCTTCGCAATTTGACCTCAGCCTACTTAAAAAAAATAACTTTAAAAACAACTTTGTAGAAATGTTTAAACACAAGACTCCGCCCATTTTAAGTGTACAATTGGATGCTTTTTGACAAATACGTAATCAACCCCACAGTCGAGATACAGAACATTTTCATCACCCCAGCAAGTTCCCTCCTGCTGCTTTCCAGCTCATCTGGCCAGAACCGGGCATCCCCTCAGGCTGAGAATGTGGCCCGGGATGGAAGGTTCTGGAGGAAACAGTTGCCTGCGGTGACTTAGGAGAAAATGTAGCTATCGTGTTATGCACTGAGCCCTCATTAGTAGAATAAATAAAAAAAAAATGACAAGAATGCAAATAATATCATCTTAAATTGAGGTTGGTAAAAGAAATGCTGGTCTGGAAATTACTGGTATTTTGCCTTACAGGAAAAATGACAGTCAGCTTACTAATTCCCACTCTGGTCTGGCCCAGGGGAGGCCTCCCTCAATAAGAGTGCATAGAACAGATGGTGCAGCCCCTGTGGGAAACAGTCTGGCTGTTCCTCAAAACGCTAAACATAGAATTGCCATATGAACCAGCAATTCCATTCCTAGGTGTGGACTCAAAAGAAATGAAAAACGATGTCCACACATAGCAGTATTATCCATTATAACCAAGGAGTGGAAACAACCCAAGTATATATCAACTGATGGATGGATAAACAAAATGTGGTACAGCCATGAAATGGAATGTTATTCAGCTATAACAGAATTATGTAGTAGAGAACTGAACCTTGCTGGTTGTCTAGGGCCGGGCGGTCTTTTAGGTCTTTTGCAACCAGTCGATTGCTGGTTGTCTAGGGCCGGGCGGTGTCGGGGATGGAAGGTGAGTGCTAAAGGGCATGAAGTTTCTTTTGGGGGGGTGATAAAAAGTACCCTAAAATTGATCATGGTTGTCAGTTGCACAGCTCTGTGAATGTACCAGAAACTACTGAATTGTACAGAGTAAATGGGTGAATTTTATGGTATATGAATTATATCTCAATAAAAATTTTACCCCCCAAAAAAGAGTGTGAGTGGAATTGAAGCTCCTAGAAAAGGGAATTTGCTGTGTTCACTGGTGTGTCCCAGTGGCTGCAACCCCTCCAGGAGGACAGGTGCTCAATAAATATTGGGCAATAAATATGCCAAGTGACTCCTGGCACTGAAGCAGGGCCCTGAGGACTCCCAGTCTGGAATTTTCCAGACCACTCCCCTTTGCAAAAACAAGAGCTGTTCTTAGAGCATCTGTACCTCCACTCTGCTTTGGGACCCAGCCAAAAGGCTTAGCCAGATTGCGTTGAGGCCTGTGGCCTAAGAGTGAAGGCAAGACAAAGAGGATGGGAGGGACATCAAGAAGATTGACCTACTGTGTCCCAGGCATGGGATCAGCCCCTCCAGCCTCCCGTGGGTTAGCCCAAATACCCACATCATCGAAGAGATTCCTTGGGACGAAAGATTTGAGTCTGAGGCTCTCAGATCCATGGGCTGTGAGGAGAGAGCCAGGCCTGTCTCCTTTGGAAGGAGTCTCAGGCTTGGAGGAAAGGGTATTGAAGGCTCCAACCAAGCTCAGACAGGAAGAGCCAGGTTCAAGAATTGACTCCCACCATTTCTCTCTGAGACTCTCTGATCCCTCCCCAGATGCTTTGGCCCCATCTGGGGGGTGGCCTGGCCTGCCCTCCCTCATCCCCCTGGGAATGTGTAAGGAAGTGAAATTCACATCCTGATTCTTCATATTCTGTTACTCAGGCAAGATAGTTATCATGTGTTCACTCAACTAACGTCAGGCATCTGTTCTCCTCCACGCATTGGGCAGTGTCCATGGGACAGGGAGTGAGTAAGGCGCTGTTCCCTCTGCTGGAGTTCAGTCTAGCATAAGAGCCAGACATGGGCATCACCTGCCAGAAGACCCCTAAACGCCATCACAGCCGCTTGAGCAGAACAAGAGCCCCAGGAGTCCAGGGCAGGGCAGGGATGGGACCAGAGAGGCCTCACAGAAGAGGAATTGCCAGAATTGGACCCCAGGGGGGATTTTGCTGGGCAGAGGAGCAGAAAACAGCTCATTCCAGACAGAAGGAACAGCACAAGCAAAGGCAAGGTGTGTGTGTGGTGGGGGTGTGTGTGTGAGGGTGCAAGACTGTCCAGGAGGCCACTGGAGTCAAACAGGTAGAGGGCTGGACAGGTACAATGAGGCAGGAACAGCAGGAAATGCGGCTGAAAAAAGTGGATTGAAATGCAAATGGTCAGAACAGGGGAAAGATAAACAAACTGTGATACATCTCACAAAGGAAGAGTACCACTCAGCAAGAGAAGAGAACAAACGGCTGAGATGCTTAACAATACGGAGAAATGTCAAAAACGTGATGCTGAGTGAAAGAAGTCAGACGCAAAAAGAACACACTGTTTGATGCCATTTATATGAATGGCAAAACTAAAATAAAATAGGCAAAACTAATCAATGGAGATCAAAGAAAGAGAAATGGAGCTGGAGGAGTCGGGCTCCTGGACTTCAGACTATACTGCAAAGCTACAGTGGTCAAGACAGTATGGTACTGGCACAGAAACAGAGGTATAGATCAATGGAACAGGATGGAGAGCCCAGAGATAAACCCACGCACATATGGTCACCTTATCTTTTTTTTTTTTTTTTTTCCGGTACGCGGGCCTCGCACTGTTGTGGCCTCTCCTGTTGAGGAGCACAGGTTCCAGACGTGCAGGCTCAGCGGCCATGGCTCACGGGCCCTGCCGCTCTGCCGCATGTGGGATCTTCCCGGACTGGGGCACGAACTCGTGTCCCTTGCATCGGCAGGCGTGGACTCTCAACCACTGCGCCACCAGGGAAGCCCTGGTCACCTTATCTTTGATAAAGGAGGCAAGAATGTACAATGGAGAAAAGACGGCCTCTTCAATGGGTGGTGCTGGGAAAACTGGACAGCTACATGTAGAAGAATGAAATTGGAACACTCCCTAACACCATACACAAAGGTGAACTCAGAATGGATTAAAGACCTAAATGTAAGGCCAGACACTGTCAAACTCTTGGAGGAAAACATAGGCAGAACACTCTATGACATAAATCACAGCAAGGTCCTTTTTGACCCACCTCCTGGAGAAATGGAAATAAAAACAAAAATAAACAAACGGGACCTAATGAAACTTAGAAGATTTTGCACAGCAAAGGAAACCATGGACAAGATGAAAAGACAACCCTCAGAGTGGGAGAAAATATTTGCAGATGAAGCAAGTGACAACGGGTTGATCTCCAGAATTTACAGGCAGCTCATGCAGCTCAATGTCAAGGAAACAAACAACCCAATCCAGGAATGGGCAGAGGACCTAGAGAGACATTTCTCCAAGGAGGATATGCAGATTGCCAACAAGCACACGGGGGAATGCTCAACATCGTTAATCGTTAGAGAGGTGCGAATCAAAACTACCGTGCGATGTCATCTCGCACCGGTCGGAATGGTCATCGTCGAGGAAGCTGCAGGTGGTGAGTGCTGGAGAGGGTGTGGAGAAAAGGGAATCCTCATACACTGTTGGTGGGAATTTAAAAAATAATAATAATTTTTTTAAGTTTATTTTTTCACGTTTAATGTGAAAATGAAGATCTCATGAAGTTTACATATCACAGTATTAGGCATCATATAATATCAATTTTGATAGCTATAGTTACATCATCTAAAAATTACATGACGATTGGTGGCACGTTATGTGCTTTTCAAAACTGCAGTAAAACAGAAATAACGTGAATGCAAATACATATTACCAAGGACCTAGGGATCGCACTTAAATGACTGGATGGCAAACTTTACATGTTAGCAAGGTAAAAAGAAATTGCTAAATCTTTTCTTCCCCCTGTATTGAAATAATGAGTCTTAGATGACCAAATAACAAGATCCAAGATACCTTAAATCAAAATATTTACCAAAAGTTCAATAATGTTTTAGAGCAAACAAAAAACAAAAAGGTGAAATTAAGGAGATCATTTGTATTCTAAATTTAATTTTTTCTGTTCTTAGTTCCAAGCATTTCAAAGACTCTTTAAATAATACTTTTAAACTCCTAGTTAAAATAAAATGAGGTGAGGTAATATTTAATTAAAGCAACAAGTTATACCAGTTACGTAAAAATGTCTTCCTGTTAATTTCAGAGATATTTTGTACCATTCAACAAGGAAGAATCTTGAACAATTATCTCAAGATAATGCTGTGTCATCCGCGGAGCAGTGGCGAGATGCGGTCGTGCGAGACTCCTGAGGCCCGTGCAGGGAGAGGGGAACGAGAAGGAGGTTTTTTTTTTTTTTTTTTTTTTTGCGGTACACGGGCCTCTCACTGTTGCGGCCTCTCCCGTTGCGGAGCACAGGCTCCGGACGCGCAGGCTCAACGGCCATGGCTCATGGGCCCAGCCACTCCGCGGCATATGGGATCCTACCGGACCGGGGCACGAACCCGTGTCCCCTGCATCGGCAGGCGGACTTTCAACCACTGCGCCACCAGGGAAGCCCGAAGGGGGTGTTTTGACTGAAGTTTTGCTGGCAGGGAACTCCCTCCTGTCCTGTGATCCCCAGACCCATGAGGAGAAGGAGGACAGCTCCCTTATCGTGGTATCACAAACTAACAAATGCCTAATGTGTCCCTTTCCCAGCTCCCCCCTCCAAATGGGGGTGCCTCTAAGAGGGATGTTAGCCTCAAGTCAGACCCAGGAGAAGCAGGAAGGAATTTGGCGTTGACTTAATAAAAGTGTCTGATGAATAGATAAATGACAAGGACCGACTCTATAGGGAACTATGTTCAATATCTTGTAATAACCTATAATAGAAAAGAATATGTATATAGGGCTTCCCTGGTGGCACAATGGTTGAGAGTCCGCCTGCCGATGCAGGGGACACGGGTTCGTGCCCTGGTCCGGGAAGATCCCACATGCCGCAGAGCGGCTGGGCCCGTGAGCCATGGCCGCTGAGCCTGCGCGTCCGGAGCCTGTGCTCCACAACGGGAGAGGCCACAGCAGTGAGAGGCCCGCGTACTGCCAAAAAAAAAAAAGAATATATATATAACTGAATCACTTTGCTGTACACCAGAAACTAACAGAATATTGTAAATCAACTGTACCTCGATTAAAGAAAAGAAAGAAAAAAAATGTCTGATGCAACATTATATACATATATATAACTTAAAATTCATAAAAAGAAGCATCTTTCATCATGCGGGTCAGCTGTTTTTCCACGTCCCTGTGTAAGGAGAGGGCCGTCTCTCCCCTGAGTGAGGGGACGGAGCTGACTCCTCTTGAGGGCATCAGCTCTGCCCCTGCTCTCAGAGGCTGTGCCAGGGGCAGCGAGGACCAGAGACCCTGGAGCCCCCAGCTGGGTGTGGCCAGGGGCCAGTCATGGACCTCTCTGGGCCTCCTCATCCTCAGACACCAAATGGAAGCCCCCTTCGCAGGGTGGGCACTAGAGAGCACAGATGGGGCCATCAGTTCTTGGCGGCCTCTTCTCTTCCCTTCGGTCTGGGGGCACATTTATCTGCTCTCCTCTGGGTTCCCTCAGTTCTTCCTGCTGCCCTGAGTCCATAGCTACCTTCTCAGGCAAGAGGCCTTGGAGGTCGTCTCTGCATCCAGCTGCCCGGCAGTCCTCACCTGTCCACGCCCCAGCCCTAGTCTAATGACCAAGGGCCTCAGGCCACATCTCCTGCTGACGATCCCTTACATGCACCTATTGCCAGCCTTGGCTGTAAGTTGGAATCCCCTGGGGAGCTTTTCAAACTTCTTTTGCGTGGCCCCGCACCCAGAGCCTGCACCCGTGTTAACCAGTACCCACTTGATGACAGGCGCTGCGCTAGGTGCTGGAGTTACAGCGGTTAATAAGATACATTCACCGTCTTCAAAGAACTTCACAGGTGTGGAAATAGGTATTTATTTAGTGGAATAATGAACATTTCAAGAAATATCTATCAAAAGGTTACCTCTTGGATATCCCTGTTGGCAAGAAGGTTTTTATCTCCTTTATGAGCAGAGCGGAAAGCGGTCTCCTGAGATACACAGATTGATGGAGTTGGAAGGGAATTTAGTTAACTAGTCCCTGTGCCCCAACCTCCCATTTTACAGATGAGGAAACCAAGGCCAAGAGGCTGAGTTTTCTGTGTGGGAGGAGGAAAGCAGTCTCCGAAAGCCAGAAGGCTCTTGCATTGTGGCATCCCCCGCCAGGTGCTCTTGAGAGCTGCTAAGCTGTTCTCAATCCAGTATCTGATGCCAAGTGAATAAAAGATTTAGGGCGCATTAGTAAAAGTATTTTAATCAAGTCTAGATACATTCAAGATTAGATTAAGCTGTGATGGATAACAGCTAAAGACTAGCAAGAAAGGTTACAAATTGTTTCTAGGTATTTATTTCTTTTAAGGCTGAGGATTATATGCATAAACTTAATCTAAGTCAAATTTACATGTTATTTAAGTTCAGCTGTTTTTGTGAGTTATCATATTTTTGTAAGTTGAAGAATAATTGATGGAAAACTAAGCAAATCTCTTTACTAACCAAACCTACTAAGCCTGGCTCTGCCACTAGCTTGCTGGGTGATCCTGGGCAAGTCATTGAACTTCTCTGGCTTTCAGTTTCTTCATTCATAAAATGAAGCTAATAATAGTAGCTATGAAGTGAGGTGCAGCATGTGTAGCAGAGCCCGAGGCCAGATGACCTTGGGTCAAATCCCAACTCTACCACTTAGGGTAATGCCTCTGCACTCAGTTTCTTCATCTGTAAAATGAGGTGATAGTATTCCCCGCCTCAACATGCAGTTATGAGGCTCAAATAAATTAATACATGTGAAGAGACTGGAACTGCGCCTGGCAGTGTGCTTACAAATGGTGGCTCTGGTGGGGATGATGTTTAGAGCTCAGAGCATCAGCCCACAACGGTAGGATAAAAATTTAAACTACGAGCAAGGTCTCTGAAAATCGAAGAATGCAAATCTAACCAGTGGGGTGAACTGTGACTAAACAGATGCTCTAGACTCAGGGGAAAGAAAAGATGTCCTGCATTTATCCTAACCCCAGCCTCCTTTCACTCCTTCATCTTTGACCCTCCCCCATTCCTGCCCTGTCCAGGGTCTATAGGGGCACTCAAAGGCACTGTTGGCTTGTGGGAGTCTCCAGCAATGGATACTGGGTTTTTGGGTTCGCTAGCAGGACTTCCTCCCACTCCCAGGGTCTGCACTGCCTTTTGCGAGCTCATCCCCACTCTAGTGATAAGCTACTTATTCCTGGGCCCCTTACATGGTCCCCACAGCAAAGCCCTTGGCACCTTGGTTGGGCACTGGAGGAAGAGGATAAGAGAGGTGTGTGGCACAGATAGGGCTCGGCAAGATGCCACTAATGGGTGTGTGGGCAGCAGGAAGAGGACATGCTTTCTGTACCAGATACCTGGGGCTTCAGAAGCCCTGGGGTGGACCACCGCCTTCCCCAGGAGGACCTGAGGCCAGTTATGGGTACATCAGATAGCCAGAGACAGAGACTAACCACCCACTGCCCAGCTGGCACCTAGTGAGAGCCTACTCAGACCTACTCCCAGGAAGGAACCACATTTATGGGGCACTTTCTGTGTGCCCGGCACTGTGGCAGCCACTCTCTGTCCTCTCCCAAGGCGGAGGCTGTTATCCCTATGATGATGAGAGAATTGAGGCTCAGAGATGTTATGTAACTGGCCGAGGACACGTACACCACGTGGCGGAGCCAGGATGTCAGCACAGAACTGTCTAGTTCCAGAACATCCCACCCCATGGGGTTGTGGCAGAGTAAAGCAAGGAGGCACAGCAAAGTGTGAGTGTTGGGCCGGGTGGGGAGTGGAGAGGAGGGCCAGGAGGCTGCTTTCGGGGGAGGTTTTGCACCTCCAGACCAGCAGTCTAACGTGGGTGCAGGGCAGGTTGGTGTGTGTCTGGTGGTGGTGGTGGTGATGGTGGAGGACGTTTCAGGCTGTCTTGAGGTTGTGACGGGAGCAAGTGGTCAGGACACTCGGTCCTCCAGGGAGGGTTTGGTTTGGTCCTGGAGAGGAGGCAAAGCTACCTGTCTAGATGCCCTGTTGAGACTGGGATTGAAGAGAGGGTAGGGGCGCAGCTTTTTCTTTAGAAATTTGGTTTCCAAAGTGGGGAATGCACCTAGGGGTGCATCAGATGATCCTTTAGGGTGTGGTAAGAAAATATTGGAACTTCTATTCATAGTTTAAAAAATAATCATGAAAAATTTTTGGTGCGTGAATGATTTTTAATATACATATTAGTTCAATAGCATAAATATAATACATAAACATAAATATACATACAGTGACGGTTCCAAACTTTATTTATTTTTTTACTGAGAGCTATACAGCCAATAGAAAAGGCTTCCAGAACAAGACTGGCGATTTGCAGGGGTCGGGGAAAGAGATCGGAGTGGGTGGGAGTAGAAACAGAGACTGGGGATAGCTGTTGGCGGCCCCTGCTGGTCATCACCGGAAGTGCAACATCACTCAATACAGTACCCTTCAGAAAATCCACTCCGAGTTTTCTTTCTTTCTGTGCCTTGAATCCCAAAGCCTTGGAATGAATATCCACCAGAGGAAAACCTTGATTTTAGGGGAAGCAGAGACACTGCCTGCACCATTGTGACCTCTGGGGCGGGGGCAGGGAGGAAGACAGAGCTAAATACAGAGCCCAGAGGGAGAGGACTCTTTCCCCTCACTCCCCCCATGCCCCCCACCCAACTCCCCCACTCTCCCTTACTCCCCCCACCCCCCCATCCCTCGGCCAGAGGGGCAGCCCCTAACTGCCATGGGATGCATTGTGGACCCCTCAAACCTGCTTCCCGCCCCAGCAATTCTATTTCCCACTAGTAGCGCCCTCATTCCTTTGGGGCCCTGCTTAGAACACTTATTGCACCTCTGTTATGACATTCAGTTATACAGCCAGAAAGTGATTTTTGTGTCTGACACCACCCCTCCCCGATCTCCACCTTCAGGAATCACTGATGCTGGCGCTGAAGCTGGTATCTGACTCACTATCACTGAAGCTGGCACCCTATCTAGAACAGAATAAGAGCGTCCTACTCTGTATCAGGAAATGTTTCTCCCTTCTCTGTAACCTCATGGGGCTGTTGTGAGAATCGAACAATATATCAATTGTAAGATTCTGAACAGATGTGAGGAGCTGGCATTCTATAAGGCCCTTATAAGAGAGATGCTTGTTGACTGACTAATGGGGGGAGGCAGCTTGTAAGGGTAATGAATTGGGCTCCACCTTCCTAGAGGGCCAAAATCTGGGATCCCACCTTGTCCTGGTGACCTTGAGTGAAACTGAAAGTTTGCTGTGTGTTGCTATGGGGTAATAGTCACGTGACTGAGAAGAAGTAATTAATATTTTGGAGAGATTCAAGATCCTTCCACTTCCCAACCAAACGCAAATAGCCAAGTGATTCACTGCCCAGAGGTGGACAGGTGAGAGTGGACAGTAGCCTTCATAATGGGAAAGGGACTTCTTCCTGAATTGAATTAGGAGGATCTTCTGGCTTGAAGGCAGAAGAGAGGGCTGGAAGCATCGTGCTCCAGCAAGCTCTTTGGTTGGAGACAGAAGCCTGCAATTCCAGCCCCCGCCATCTGGGGTCGCTAACCAACGTTCTTCTCCTTCCTCAGTAACAAGGGCAGAGAGCACCAAAAAACATCAGGGTTTTCAGTCGAGTTTGGCCTGGTTCTGTGCCTCTTCCTTTTACCGATATTCAAACCTATGCTCTCCGGAGCTCAGGGGCGAGTTGAGTCTCCTGGACCCGGGGATCAGTCCTATTCTTCCAGGATGGATTTCCAAGTCAAACCCACTTCTGAGTTTTCCAAGCAAGTTTCCAGGATGAAGTTCATTTCTGATCTTAGGAGCCCTGCATGTTCTAGAGGGCAGCTGGAGGGGTTGGGGGATACTGCGGCCAGAGTAGTACCGCGGCTGGCCCTGAATGCTCCGCGCACTTAGCGAAGGGTGGTCTTGGGGCTGAGCCTCCTGTATTCCAAGGCCAGAACTAAGTGCAGGTCTAGGGTGGAGCCAGAAGCCGGGCGAAGGCGAGCAACTGGATTTAAGTCTTTCTTTATTTCTTGAGATGGCACTCTGAGCAAGGGTTACCTCGTTCTGTACTCCGTAGACAGAGGTGTGGACCAGCTCTCCGGTCCAGGCTTGAAATAGGGTCTCGACGTTTCCCCCTTTTTTTTGCGAATTCGCCGAGAGGATCTGGGATCCAGGTAGCCACCACTGAATCCTTAAAAGTTGCCCCTGAGCCCGAGGCCCTACGGGGGTGCGTCTCTTGCTCTTTGGGGGTTTCCCTAAACTCCTCCTGCTCCCTTATCCAGTTGGGAAGCAGGATAATGAGGAAAGGTGAGGCACGCTTGGAACTGGAACGCGGGTCTAAGCTGAGAGAAGGGGGCGGGTAATCTTTCACCATCGCCCTTTTAAGGGATCGCTGGGCGCCGAGAGTAGGTACAGGTCCCAGTCCTTGCTTCCCCGAGTAGAAGGCAAGTTGGGGAGGAGGGTAGATCCTGGACTGTGCAGTGTCTCCCAGACCACCACCTCCCGGCCTACCCACTAGCTGCTCGGAAAGGCTACTTTCCTCGGAGTGGTCCCGCGGCATCCATATCCCCCTCCCCTCCTCTCTCGGTCTCCGCCCCTTCGCGCAGAGAAGGCCTCGCCGCTTTAAGACCGGGGGTTGCGATTGACAAGCAATAAACGCGGAGCGCCGGGCTGCGCTGGAGCAACCCCGAGCTAGGGGCCTCTCGGGGCGCAGGTAGGCGCCCCCCAGCCCCCGAGCCAGCACCCACCCGAGGGCCCTCTTCGTCCTGGCACGGCACTTGTGGCCCTTTCTCTGCGTCCCACCTCCCCTGGCCTCTTCCCTCAGGCCAGTCCCCTCCCTCTCACCCTCCCGCCCCCACCCCCCTTTCTCGGGTGCTCCTAGAGAGAGACCAAACCCCGCTGCCCATTTTTGCTGGCCCCCGCCCCCGCGGCGAGGGCTCCTAAGTGACGTCAGGCACAGAGCTGGTGGGCTGTGAGGGGCCTGGGCGTCCGGGCGGCTTCTCTGGGGGCCGTGCGGATTCTGGGGACTTCGGAGCCAGGCATTACGTAAGAACCGCGCTGTTAGCTCTTCCGGGGTTGGGGGCGCAAGACAGAGGTTGCGTTGGTCCCCTTGGCTCCCCCGCCACCTTGGGAGGCCAACACCATAATCTTTCCTGGGAGGGTGTCCTGGGAAGGGGGTGTGATGCTTCTTCGCTTCCCAGGTTGTAGAGGGGGCGGGTCTGGGTCGGGGGCCAAGGCTAGGATCTGGAGACCTGGGAAGGGATCGGTGCCAGGAGCGAGCAGCCAGGGCCAGAAAGTTAGGTCAACTAAGGTGGGGGGGCGGGGGGAGAGTGAGGACGGGGTGGGGGTGGGGGCGCAGCCATTCAGTGACCTCATCCCCTAGTCTCCGGCGGGCGTGCAAGCAAAGAGCCTACTTTGATGGCTCGCAACACACCCCCCTCCTCCCAGGTCCTAGCGCCCAGCGTTTTCGGGCTGGGCTCTTGGAGCGGGGTGGGGCGGGGGACGGGGGCGCTCTGATAGTCGGTGCTTGCAGACCCGCCCGGCCACCGAGACCCAGTCTGTCTACCCCTCCCCACGACCTGTCGGTCTTCAAAGTGCCTTTGTCAGACCTTTCTCCTCTCCATCTCTTTGTACGGGTATTGACGGAGCTTGGAGGAAAGCTCCCCCTTTCTCGGTGGGCCCACATCATCTACCGACCCTGGTTAGTGTGGATAGCCTGGACGTAGGGGTGAGAGGGCTCCTGGGCCCAAGGTTTTGGAAGCTGAGGTGCGGGTTCCCAGATGCCTGGGCTCCGGACCTTGGCTCAGAGCCAGGCTGGCTTGCCTGGCACTGCTGTTCTCCTGTGGGCACAGCCGGGCCCCGCCCTCTCGGAGGCTTGGGTGGGGGGAGGGCAGAGCTAGCCGATGCCGTGGGAACCGACTCCCCAGAGGGAAAACCCAGGCAGGCTAGGCAAGACTTCTGGGGACAGGATCCTCCCTGCCTCTTCCCACCTTCCACCCTCGGGGGAAGGAGGACATCGGGAGTTCTCTTTGCCAGCAACCGTCAGGGAGATTAGCTCCAGCCAGGAGAGGGCTGCAGGTTCCAGGTCCTTGGGACCTGGGAGGGGGCAGGAAGGGAGCCCTCCTCGATACTGTGTAGGAATAGGACAGCAGGGTTTGGCGCCCGGCGCACTAGCTGGTACAGTGGATCCTGGGCATTGCTCCCAGCCTGGGTGCTAGCCTGACAGGGGGTGCCCTTCCTCTCCCCGAAAGCTCCTTTCTTCCTTGTTCTCAGGGGCAGATGCAGGAGGAAGGGGAGCCATCCTTCCACTTTTGTAATTTCTGCTACTTGAGCTCAGATGACCAGCTCAGGCCTGGGAAGGTGATAGGAGGAGAGAAGATTTTATTAAAATCAGGTAGTGGTCCCTCTAGGGACCTTTTGGTGGGGGAGGTGAAGTTGTGGCTCCCCCACCCCCAGGGCCCAGTAGCATTCAGTCCTAAAGTGGGCACTGCCAGCTGCTTCCCTGCACTCCCCCACCCCTGCTGTGAGCCACCGCCTCCTGTTGTCAAGGCAACCAGGAATTAGGGTTTTCTCCAGCAGCACAGGCCCAGGAAGGCAAAGTGGGGAAGAATGGTGGGTTACCCACCTGCACCCTCCCCTGGAGAATGAGAGATCCAACCCCAGCTTGGGGAGGACCTGGGATGGGAACTGGGTCTGTAAACTCCATGGCTGGTTCTGCCCAGAGCCCCTGCTCTCCTTGTCCCAGCTCCAGCTAAGAAGGGGCAGGGGGAGAAAGAGGAAACAAGAGAGGCCTTGGGGATGAATGACATCATTTCTGTCAGACAGATGGACAAACGTCTGTGGAGCATTTACACCGCGCTAGTCTGGGATCCAGAGGCAAAATAAAACTGATGCGGTTCTTGACCCATGGAGCTTCAAGTCAGGGAACACCCATCTTTCCTGCTTTTGACTCAAACTGGACTTTTTCCCACCCTTTCTCTCTCTCAAAAAAAAAAAAAAAAAAAACAGACAGATGGTAGGCAGAAACAATTTTTTTGAGTCATAAAACCTGGGTTTTCATTGTAGCTCTCTTTATTAGCTTTGTGACCTTGGGCAAATCAACTAACCTCTCTGATCCTCTGTCTCCTCCTCCTTGGAGAAATGGGCATGTAATATCTGCTCTTCCTGCCTCCCAGGACTGTGGGATCATTTAGTGTCAGGGCAATGCCCTCTCCCCTACCTCGCTGGGTGATCCTGAGGGCGAGGCCCTTCCTAATAACTTCCCTTGCTTTGCCCTCATGCCTTCTCAACCTTCTGTCTCCCCTCCTCCAGGAGAGCCATTTCAGAGCCCTTGCTGATTGCACCATGCCAGTTGCCGCCACCAACTCTGAGTCTGGTAAGAAGGGAGTGGGGATGTCAGTTTATATCAGTGGTTCAGAGGGTGGGGAGCAGCAATCAGGCCCTCGCACAGCTCCCCTGGAAGAACAAACTACCCCTGCCGCAGCTGCTCCACCCAGCTGCTTGGCCATTTCTTTGGCAACTTCTATCACCCTGCTGCACCCGCCCCAGGGTGGGGCTGGAGACACAGCACAACTCACCTCCAGGGAGGCCAGGGGAATGCATGCTCTGGAGAAGTCCACGGTGCAGTGCCCACCAGATGGGTAGAGTGGACTGTCACGTGCTAAGATGGGAGTGTGTGTGTGCTGGGGCACAGGAAGCTGTGCGTGGAGAATGCCAGGTCAGGAAGCCTTGACTTAGTTCTATAGGAGGTTTTAGGGCAAGGGTGTGGGTCACCCAGACCAGCTAGGAAGCCTCAGGAACAAGCTGCTTAAATTCCTGGAGCCTGCGTCTCTTCTTCTGTAAAGAGGTGTAAAGGCTATGACAGAGAACGCACATTAAGAATATTCACAGTTGGGGCTTCCCTGGTGGCGCAGTGGTTGAGAGTCCGCCTGCCGATGCGGGGGACATGGGTTCGTGCCCTGGTCCGGGAAGATCCCACATGCTGCGGAGCGGCTGGGCCCGTGAGCCATGGCCGCTGAGCCTGCACGTCCGGGGCCTGTGCTCCACAACGGGAGAGGCCACAACAGTGAGAGGCCCGCATACCGCAAAAAAAATAAAAAATAAAAAATAAAAAAAAAAAAAAAAAAAAAAAAGAATATTCACAGTTATTATGCTGTGCTGCTGAGTTGTTAACCTGTGGCCCTGAGCCAGTCACCTCCCTTTTAGGACCTAGGTTTCCCCATCTGGAAGATGAAGTGTTGGGACAATATCGGTGTTTTTAACTTGTATGGGTCCTGAATCCCATTGAGAATCTGATGAAAGCCGAGGGTCTTCATCATAAACAAAGTCTTCTATGCACAAAATCTGCATTCTACTCCAGGGCTTCAGGGATGCCCCCTTAAGTGCATTCAGAGACCCACCAGGTGAAGTGCCCTGTGCTAGAGGCTTTCTAAGGGCCCTAATAATTGTAAACTGCTCTTGTATTGCTCTGATTTCTCTCCTCTGACAAACTGAACTAGGAAAGTGAAGGGTGCTGTGAGTGGGCCAGAGCCTAATCTGTGACACCCTTGTCCCCCAGGAAGGGCCTGTTCTCCATGCAGTGGCGGGACTGTACCAACGTCCCCCAGCTTCTGCAGTCTTGGAGGGCTCAGTGCCTCCCCCTGCTGCTCCAGCCTCCCTGGGCCCCTGTGTAAGCTGCTTAGGGGTTAATTAAGCCCATCCCTGAGCCTGTGATTAAAGGCCTCTCAATCTGGGACTGTCCAGTAAACCCATTAATAGTGCCTGGGAGGGGTGTAGAGGGAGGGGAAGGCCCAGGATTTAGTTTCCCTGCTGCAGGCCTCTTGATAAGCCCTGGTGGGGTGGGGGACAGGGCAGGGAGTTGAGCCCGGTGGGGGGGGTGAGGGCCTGCTTCCTCTGAGGACTCCTGGGGCACCTGCTGCCTTGGGTGTTGTGCCACGGGCTGCTTTGCCTTTCCATATTCAAAGGAAGAAGGATAGGAGCAAGCTGCATTAACCTCTTGGAGCCTGTGTCTGTAAAGAGGTGATGGGAGACTCAAAGCATAGGAGTCTCGTCTTTCCCTCAGGTGGCCCTCTGTGCCTGCCCTGGGGCTGGACTTGGCTCCTGGCCTCGAAAATCTAATGGTGGGTTCTGCCCCTCCTCATTTGGAGGTCATTACACTTCCCATGGGCCTGACAGACAGCTGCGCCCATGCCTCTAAGGTCAGGTCCATCCTCCCCGTCCCCTCTGCCTTCCCCCAGAGGTCCTTGCCTTGGGCTCTGCAGACAGTGAAGCTAGCAGGGTCTTTCTACCCTTATCTACGTGTCAATATGGCCACTATCATTGTGGAGAGAGGGAGATGGTGTGGGTGTATTCCTCTAGCAGAGAGACCCCAACTCTATTCCTAGTAAGGTGGAGGAGTCCTTTTCCTGAGGGTTGGAGATACACGGGTGTTGGCATGGGCTAAGAGTTTAGACAGCTTACCGCTGGGCTCCAGTCCATCAGCTCTGCCCTCTCTTCCCCCTTCAGCTGGTTCCCTCCTTTCTTTGAATCAAGGCTAGGATGTGGGGCTTTCAGTTGGAGCTGTCCCTTTAAATCTCTGGGTTAGTGTCCTAGTGTGTAATCCTGCTTGCTGCCATGGCAACCATGGGTGTGCTGTGACCTGGTGTCACTCCTCAGGGAATGGCAGTCTGGTGGCGGCGGCAGCGCCTAGTGGTGGCCTCATGGGTACAGGGTCTCAGAGGAATGAATGGTGGCTCTGGGCTGGGGTAACTTTCAAATCGCCATCCACCCCCTCCCCCCCGGACCCCCTGGTCTCTGCAGCGTGAATGCTCCCTCACCTTTTCCCTTCCCCAACCCCAAGATGCCTGACTTGCCCACGGGCATCACCCCCTTAAGCAAGGGGGAGCGCAACTGGGAGATGGGGAGGGAGAAGCTGCTGCTGAGATGTGGGGTCAGAGGGCTTGGGGCGCCCTTCCCTGCCCACAGTGGTGTCACCCCTTTCCCTCCTTCTTCTCCCCCTCACCGCTTCATGGCTAGCAGCTGGGGGAGGCATTTGGGGCTTGAGGTATTTGTCCCATGCCAGAGTGTTGCCACAGCCTCCTGGCGGAGGACCGAGAGTCGTTCTTGGTGGCTTCCTTAGATCCGGAGGGGGTCATTGTAAAGGAAACTGGGCTTGGAGAGGGGACTGAGAGGAGAGGTCGGAAGGCTCAGGAGGAGGTGGCATGGGGTGTAATAGAGGAGGGACTTGCAGGAGGCGGGGCGGGAACAAGATGGGGCCAAGTCCCCACCCACCTTGGGTTTCTCACTGCAGGGCTGGGAGGGGAGGGTCTCTGAGCACCGCTCCCGTCCTGAAGGGGCTGCATGCTTAACCCCTTCCCCCTGCAAACCTTCTCTCAGCCGCTTCCTTCCCTTTTAGTGGTAGGTACTAAAACTGGGGGATCCTGCCACCCGTGGGACAAGGACCCTCCCACCGCCCCTTCCCCGCCTCTCTGCTACAGTCGGGGCTTTGGCCAATCAGCAAGGCGGTCAGACAGCTGAGCCTTGCTATTGGCTGACCCTGCAGCGGGCGCTCTCTGAGTCCCGCCTCCTCCAGCGCTGCCAGCCTCTGACTGGGAAGGCGGCGGCGGCGTGGAGGCTACTCCGGGAACCCTGGGCCGGGTCGGGGGCAGCCATGGCCGGCAGCCCGGGCTGCGGGGCCTCTTTGGAGGGTATATCCCTGGGCTCCTCTGAGGAGGCCGAGCTCCGGAGGGAAGGTAGGGAAAGGCGGGGTGGCGAGGCTGGGGGCTGGTCCTGCGGGCTTTGGGGCATCTGGAGAGAGTCCCTAGGAGCGGGCTCTCTGGGAGCCTAAGGGTCTGGGGGCGCGGCCCTCCGGGAGCGCTGGCCTGGGCTGAGGGCACCAACTACCCTGGCTCAGTCCTCCCGATGGCTGGCAGGCTGGGGAATCTCTGTGTGAGGATGACTGGAGAGGGAGGGTCCCAGGATATCCTGGCAGAGCGGGAAGGGTCCCTGCCCTGGCCTCTTTCTGAGCCCACTGAGGGCCTTGCAGGTGTCTGACCAATGCCAAGCCCAGGCCTGAGCAGAAGGGGTCTGGAGGGCAGGTGTGGGTGTCTTTTCTGGAGAAGGTGGGAAGGATGAGGGGGAAGAGGTTGGGAGGCCAAGAGTCCCCGGACAGTAGCTGCCAGCCCCAGTCTCAAAGCCTCCTGCGCCCCACCCCCATTCCGTCCTGGAGGAGGGGGGCACTGCCGAGAGCCGTGAGAGTTGCCAGGGACTGTACCCACCACCCCTCCTCCTCCCCGGTTTGGGTGCTGTTATGCGGACGTAGGCATGGGTAGCAGGGTGGCAGAGTAATGATACCCCCTGCCCATCTCTGCCCCCAGCTGGGCACACTCTGCCTCTCCCTTCCTTCCCCCAGAACCTGCCACGGCCAGGAGCTCCCACCTCTGCTGGTGAGGGAAGACAGCCCCCACCTCAGACCTCAGCAGTGGCCCAGCTTCAGGTGTTCTCACGCCCTTGCTTATGTCCCATCCCAGGCTGAGGGTTTGCTGATCCCTGGGATGACTTGGTCTGCCCTCTGCCCTTGGGTTTCCACAACCATCCCAAGCCCCAGGGTGCCTGTTTCCCCAGCTCCTACCAGTGTTCTGGGCCTCAGCCCTGGCTTCCTATGACCTGTATTAAGTTCGGGGTCATTGTCTTTCAGAGCTGAAGGGCCTGTAGATACCAACCAGTTTAATCCACCCATTTTACAGGAAGGAAAGACTGAGGCCTGTGAGGGACAGTGACTAGTGCAAAATCACTCTGAATTAGTGGCGCAGCTGGTACTGGATACTGGGTAGGCCCTGACCTCCTGCATGGCTGCCTGCTTGACTTGCACTCAGGGGCGTGCTCCAAGCGCCGTTTCTCATCCCTGAGCCCACCACGTGCAGGTGGCTGAGTCCTGTGGCTTCAGCCCATCCAGAGGTTGAATGATGTGGTTCTCTGGTTTAGGGCAGAACCTGGAACCTGACACCCGCTTTCTTTTCTCCCCTCCCCCCACCTCGGAGTCCACTTCCTGGTGCCTGGAGCCTTCCACCTGCCCAGGCTAACATTACCTAGGGCCAAGGAAATTGCCCCTCCCTTCTTAGGGCCCCTGCCCCAGGCATTCAAGGAGTCCCAGGAGTGCCAGGCAGGGAAGTGTGTGCTCCCGGGGAGGCGCTGTCTTCTGTGGGATGTGGGGTAAGAAGGGCAGGGTTTCCATGGTGTGTTTGGGTCCCCTGTGCTCAGCTGGTACTTGTGTGTCTCACTGCCTGCTCCTTCCCTCCAGCCATGCAGCAAGTCCTGGACAACCTGGGATCCCTCCCCAATGCCACAGGGGCAGCCGAACTGGACCTGATCTTCCTTCGAGGCATTATGGAAAGTCCTATAGTGAGATCCCTGGCCAAGGTAGAGTGCTCCAGCGAGGCTGGCACAAGGGCACTGTGCCTGGGGAGGCATAGTGTGTGGGGGGATGTTAGCCACAGGGGTGCTGGGAATGGGGCACGTGGCACCGGAGACCCCCAGAGGGGGGTAAGCATGGACATCCATGCCCAGGTGATGAATCTGAGACACTGCAGGTAGGGAGGCTGCCCCCACGCCTGACTGGTGAGTGTGTAGATGTGCCCACATGGATGGGTGTTTGGTGACTGCCAACTTGTAGAGGGTATGATTGGTTAGGGGTGAGCATGCCTGTGATTTGGAATCTCCAGAGTTCATCCTGCTTAGCTTTCTGCCTTTGGGCATTTTGTGCGGACATCTATCTAAGGTCACCTGCCACATATCAGGTGGGGGAGAGACTCACTAAAACAAAGTTATAAAACACTTTGGTAACAGCAGTGATAGAGGCAGATGCGCTAGGCATTTGGGGAGTGTAAGGGACAGATGCCTGACCCAGCCCGGGGCGGGTAGGGAAGACTTCCTGGAGGAAGGGCCATTTGTGCTGAGTCTTGAAGTATGAGAAGGAGGGGCAGGGCATTCCATGCCATGGAATGTTGCTTGAGCAGAAACAGGGATGAGAAAGAGCCAGAAGTGTACAGGAGCTGCAAGTGTCAGCGTGAGGCCGGAGCTTTAGGTGTGAGACAGGGAGTGTGAGCTGTGGAGATGTTGGCAGCTGTTGGCAGCTGGTGAAGGGCCCTGGGGGCTATGCCTGGGGCTTGGGCATCGTCCTGTGATGTCCTGTGAGCAACCTGGAGCCTTTTGTGGGTTTTAAGC
The DNA here is from genome assembly GCF_963924675.1 of Phocoena phocoena. NCBI lineage: Eukaryota > Metazoa > Chordata > Mammalia > Artiodactyla > Phocoenidae > Phocoena > Phocoena phocoena. The sequence goes on from NC_089237.1 coordinate 18,249,321, forward strand.
ATGGGTGTGATGACGGCACACAGGTGTTTTAGGAGTATCACTCTGGCAGCCACAGGAAGGGTGGTTGGAGGGTCATGGCTGGAGTTGGAGAGGCCAGTGTCAGGGATGGCCCTGAACTAGACCTGTGGTAACAGGGCTTGAGGGAGGGGAGGATGAAAGAAATATTTAGGAAGTAAATTGTCAGTACTTGATATTTGGGTGTGGAAGGTGAGGGGTGCAGGTAGCCACGCACCTGGGATTCTGCACAGGGCAAGTGTAAGGCTGGTGCTGCCTTCACGTGAGATAAGAAGCAAGGATAGACTGGGGAGGGGGCGATCCTTCACTGCGGAGGATGAGGAGGACTCCCAAGGCTGGGAGTCGCAGGGAGTCATGCTAATGGCTCAGATTTCTCAGGGGAGGCGGGCAGTCTTCAGCTGGCCATCAGGGGTCAGGGGTTGAGTGGAGCGGGGCGGAGGGGGGGATTTGGAAGTGAAGGTTCAACTAATTAATAACTGAAGGGGAGAGAGGGAACCCACCAAAGCCGGGGAGCGGGATCGACAGGGCTCCAGACTGTCTATCTCAGGGTGGGGGTGACTCAGGCCAGAGGCACAGAGGGTGGCTTTGGTCCAGGGCTTGTGCTGGATGGGGGCTGTGGGAGGCTGAGATGCAGGGAGAGGTGAGAATGGTCCAGAGCATCACCTCTGGGGCCGAGGTTGGGAGGGGAGGGGAGAGTGGCCAGGAGCAGACAGAGGGGCAGGGAGAAAACGGAGGTGAAGGCCTGGGGGCTCTCCGGATTTGGGGATAGAGTGTATAGCTGGAAGAAATGAAGGCCGAGGTCAGAGAGAGGGTTGGGAAGTGAAAGATTTCCAAGGAGGACAGTTCTGGGGGTGACATGACAATCTAGGATGTGGCTGCAGTGGACGGGAAGGTCATCGATGTTAAAGAAGTCTAGGAATTGGGACTTCCCTGGTGGTCCAGTGGCTAAGACTCTGTGCTCCCAATGCAGGGGGCCTGGGTTCGATCCCTAGTCAGGGAACTAGATCCTGCATGCCGCAACTAAGAGCCTCCAGGCTGTAACTAAAGATCCAGCATGCCGCAACTAAGACCTGGAACAGCCAAATAAGTATTTTTTAAAAAAAGAGACATCTAGGAATGGAGGGCTCGTGGGAAGGGGTGTCTACACAGGTGTTGTGGGGGGGGAGACTAGAGGCAGTTCCAGGGTCTCCAGTGAATGGTGGTGAGCGTAACCAGGAAGTTGGCAATGACAGTGATGGCGGGGAGGGGGAGGGTGGTACAATCAGGTGATGGGTCTTCCACAGGGTGAGGGTGGGGACTCTGTCACAGGACAGCTGTGGTCGGCCCTGACATGGGGCGTGGAAGGGGACTAGGCCCCCTTGCTACAGGGGATGCTGTGTCCCGGGGACACAGCCTGGTATGTTATCATCTGTGGAATGGCTGAAGACCAAGGGCAGTCGTTAACGATGGAAGATGAGAGGTGTGAGAGGGTCGCTAGTGGGAGGTTCTGGGGAAGAGAAAACTGAGCAGATTGTAGGGGACTGGAGAAAGGCAAGCTGCTTCTCATTCGGTGGTCAAGGATTGGATTCATGTGTTAAAAATCAAAACAAGGAATTATGCCTGTTTCATACAGAGAGATTACGAGCTTCTTGAGGACAGGGATGTCTGCTTGATTTGCTACTGTATCCCCAGAGCCTGGAACAGTGCCTGGCACATTGTAGGTGCTCACTGAATATTTATTGAATGAGTGAATACAAGAGAGTGTGTAGAAAAAGCACATAACAGACCTCTGAGTACCCACCTCCAGGATGTGAATGCCGGCCATGTTTGCTTTAGTTCCTGCTCTTTCTTTTTAAGAAATAAAAGCGTGATCCAGTGAATGCCTCTCCCCTTTTCCTCATTTCCACTGCTTCCCCTGCCCACAGGTGACCCCTGGCTTGAGTCGATGATGCTGTTCCCCTGAATGTGTGCCTGTCTTGCCTACACATGTATTTAGATGTAAACAACGTGCCCCTCTTTTTTTTGTGTGTGTGTTTTTTAAAATTTTTTTTTTTAATTAATTAATTTATTTATGGCTGTGTTGGGTCTCCGTTTCTGTGTGAGGGCTTTCTCTAGTTGTGGCAAGCGGGGTCCACTCTTCATCGCCGTGCGTGGGCCTCTCACTATCGTTGCCTCTCTTCTCTGTGGAGCACAGGCTCCAGACGCGCAGGCTCAGTAATTGTGGCTCACGGGCCCAGTTGCTCCGCGGCATGCGGGATCCTCCCAGACCAGGGCTCGAACCCGTGTCCCCTGCATTCGCAGGCAGACTCTCAACCACTGCGCCACCAGGGAAGCCCCGTGCCCCTCTTATATGTGGTTTTAAGCTTTGCGTGATGGAATGATCGCGTAAACAGCTATGGTTTTTGAGATTTCTAGTTCATATAAGTAATATAGTTATTGACATGCGTAGAGATATAGATTCATTTGAACTGTTGTGTGGTATTCCGATAGGTGAAGAGAGCCCAGTGTATTCATTTACTGGTTCCCCTGCTGGGAGACAGGCACACTGTCGCTGACTTGCCTCTGTAAAGCACAGAGCTGCCGTGGACATCCTCATACCCATCTGCTTCTGCACATGCGTGAGAGTTTCTCTAGGGTGGGCACTTGGCAGCGGAGTTGCTGAGTATGCACATTTGAACCTCAACATCTGTAACCTTCCAAAGCTGACTTCACGGTTGGATTTATTAAACCACATCATCTCTGAGTCACTCTAGCTATTGCTTCTATAGCGGGACAGCCAGTGAGATAAGGAGGGGCTCTCGGGATGCAGAACCTCTGGGTTAGAAGATCCTGTAGCCAGCACCCTGCAAGGTGTGACCCTCCCACCCCCACCCCCATAGCATTCCTCTCTGATGGCCTTGTGGAACCCATTTGACAGCTCTCCAAAGATGGGATTGCCGGCTGGATGGCTCTGTCCTTCACTTAGTCATTGTCATCCGTCCTCTATTCAACAAATATCTATGGCACAATATCTATGGCACAAATATCCAAGTCCCAGGCACAGAGCTAGGGCTATGGCAATGAACTGTCAGAAAGTTTATTCTTCTCCCGAGAGAGCCCGAGTCTGTCATTTTCTTACTGAGCCCTGCAATGTCCCAGTCCTGGGACCCCTGCCTGATTGAGAAATTACCAATGTGCTGTGCCAGACCGTAAGTAAACTCCCTTCTCCAGAAGTGTTCTTGGGGTAAGCCGGCCAGAATTTCCTCCCAAGAAATTCCTAGAATGGTTCCAGTTGTGCATTAACACAACAGAAGGTAGTGTGGACATGTCTTCAATGCTGAGACCCCCGTAAGAGGCTCAGGGGCTAAGGGAACCCAGTGACTTCTCTCCATCTAGCTGTGAAACAAACAGGAAGTGAATCTCCATAAAGGCCCATCTGAGCTCAGTAGAAATCTTTCCGATCACTTTATGCGTGACCCTTTACAATGCAACTTTGCCAGTCCTCTCATCAAAAGGGAGAGTTTCTACTCTTCAGTCTGGGCTTGACTGAGTGACTCGCTTTGGACAACAGGACCTACTTCTTACTCTTTCTCACCTATTTTAATGATTATGTACACACAGATCAATTTCAAACCTATTAGACAAAGTACTTTGATCAAAGGTCCAGCTGCAAAAGCTTGGTGGCCCAGAAACCCACAGGAGCGGAGTCCAGTCGGAACCCCCATGTGGTAGCTATTCACCTCCTTCCCTTACCCTGATGACTCTCCTCTCCAGGGATGTGGCAGATGATGTGGGAGGGGCTACACTGGGTAGATCTGGGACCAGGGAGGAGCAGGTCCCTGAGGGGACAAACCCAGAGAGTTACAGGTTCTGAAGGAAGTCAAATTTGGCAGGCAGATCACAAATTCAGAGGGTTGGCTACAGACAGCACGTGGCAGCCCTGGCAGGTGGGTGACATCTGGGAGCTCTGACATGGACCCAGTAACAGGTGTTCCAACAACGGACAAGGCCACGGCGAGAAATCAAAGGCAGATGACAGTCAGAAATTTAGGTAAACTGTTACCAGTGGGGACATCTGCCAGCTGGGGGGCCTGTGAACTAATCCACGTGAGATGAAGAAGAAAAAGCACAGGGTTTGGAGTCAGAAGATGCACTGGCTAGCTGTGTGGCTTTAGTAGGTCTGAGAACCTCTCTGAGCTTCAGTCATTTCTTCTGAGAAGCGGGGATAACGATGCTTACCTCTCAGAGTTGTGGTCGGGATAGCGGGAGGTCATGGATGTGGAAGCATTTTTAAACCATGAAGAGTTGTTCTAATGCAGTCTTGGCCATTGGACTAGAGTTCTTAGGGAAGACTCCAGTCCTGTGGCAAGGGGGAGGTGAGAGAGCTGGCAAAGCAAGGCAGGGCCTGACAAGAATGAGGGGCCAGGAGGGTCACTAAGATGGAGCCTCTGACCAGGGGACATGACAAACAGAGGCTACAGTGGTGGGGAGCCCAGTGCATCAGTTGGCTTTCGCTGTGTAACAAACCACCCCACAGCACAGTGGCTTAAAACAACTTTGATTTATGTCTCATGACTTTGTGGATTGGTTGGGTAGTTTTTCTGGACTGAGCTTGCTCAGTTGGGATGGGGTAGTCTAGGATAGCCTCAGTCACATGTCTGGTGTCTCAGCTGGGAAGACTGCAATGTTTAGGATGGTGTGGTCTCTCATCCTCTAGGAGGGTGGCCCAGGCTGCTTCACATGGTGGTCTCAGCAGCAGTGGAAGACCAGCCCCCAACCCCTCGGCACTTTCCAAGCCTCTGTTTTGCATCACATTTGCTATTGTCCCATTGTCCAAAGCAGGTCACGTGGCCAAATCCAGGTTGAAGAGTCCCTTTACTTTCTGGCTTACCACACTCTGGACTTTCAGATTTTGAACTACTTAATTATGAGCCTGGGCTTCAAATGAGAATTCTGTCTCCTGATCAGAGAGGTTGGAGTGGGAAGGCAGAGGGAAAAAGATTCTCCAAGAAAGGCTGTGTGGCGTTTCTACATCTGCAGCTTACATCCGGCTCTGGATCGGGAGCTGAAGGATCTGGGTTTAAGGGCCGGCTCTACCATCGGCCAAGTGTGAACCTGGCCCAAGTTTCTGCTCTATAAGGAGCTTAAGCCCCTGCTGTGCTGAGGGTGATTTTTCAGAGCCGAATTAAGCAAATGGTTACCACAGAAATTCAAAACCACTCTCCTGGCTGTGGGGCCTTGTGCCTCTAATACTGTAGTGTGTGTTGTACAAGAGCACGCGTTCTAAAAACAGGCGCCCAGAGTGACATCACAGCTGTGGGGACGCTCAGGAAACTTTGACAGGAGTCCCTGCTGTACACCCATGAGCTGTGAAAAGGAATTCATTTTACCCGTTAGAGCCTCGGATACTTTATTGGGAAAATGGCCTTGATACTATTAATCTCACAGGGTCATTGTGACATTTAAGTGGAATGTCTGTCAAGTGTGTTATTTTACCATCAAACATGTATATACCCCCTGGCCCAGCAATTCTGCTCCTGGGAGAAACTCACATGTGCACCAGGAGACATAGACTGGAATGTTCATAGTAGTACTGTTTGGAATGGCAAAAACCTGAAATGACCCAGATGCCTTTCAAGGAGAGAGGAGATGAATCAGATATGGCATATCACACGATGGACTACAATACAGCCATTAAAATGAATGAACTAGGACTTCCCTGGCTGTCCAGTGGTTAAGACTGCACGCTTCCACTGCAGGGGGCGCAGGTTCAATCCCTGGTCAGGGAACTAAGATCCCACATACTGTGTGGCATGGTCAAAAAAAAAAAAAAAAAAAAGAAGGAACTAATGTGATATGGGAAAAAAGAATGAATCTTAGCAAAATAACATTAAATGAAAATTAATATTAAGTGAATATGTGTTCACCTAATATGAAAAATAAGAGTAAATCTTTGCAAAAAAAATAGTAAGTGAAACAATTTTTCACTTAATGCTAAGTGAAAAAAAAATCAGGCCTCCAGGAATCATATATAGCACAAGTCCCTTTTTTTAAAGGTTAAAATAACTAAAAACAGTATTTATTTTAGGAATATACTGAATACATATAGATACAATAAAACGATGTAAAATGAGAAGCCAGGGCATGAGGAACACAGGGAATCAAGATGGTGGTTTCTGAGCGGGAGAGGTGGGTGGATGGGTGCGCGGGGCATGTGATTAGATGTAGGATATGGTCAAGATCCTCCTTTATGATCTAAGTGGTGGCTACTTAGATCCTTGTTGTATTATTACAAAAGTACCTCATTTAATACCAACCAACTAAAAGGAGGCCGTGCACAAACCAATGATGAGAATACATTATGAGCCGAAGACATGATCAATCCAATTCTGAGTTCCCAAAGCCCCTGGAAAGCTGCTGCAAATCGTGACACGTGTTGGGTGTTCTCAGTATTGGTCAGTCAGCTGTTTGGGTCAGCCTGCTGGTAGTGTTTCTTTTGTATTTGAATGATTAAATGTTTAAAGTTTCCTCTGGCCCAGGAAGGTTGAGCTTGGAGAGCTGTGATCTTCCATCTGTGGGTAAGACATCCGGGGGGGGGGCCACAGGCAGAGGAATGGATCGGCCTAGGGGGAGGGGTCATTAAGTCAAAGGTGGGAGGTAAAAGGCGTGGGAGACACACTGGCTTCCTGCTTGGTTAAGTGAGGGCTTCTGGGAAAACTTGTCCTCTTCATCCATGGAGCAGAAGATGCTAAAGCTAAAATGGGCAACCTCTATGCTTCTCACGTAACCTGGGCCACAGCTAGCTCCCGTTAACCGGAAGGAGCCTGGCCAGGGTCACCATGGTGAGACGGCTGCAAGCCTGAGTGCCTTTCTTTATTCTTGAAACATTTCCTGGGGCCTTGGGCTCTCAGCATTGTCTAGACACTGGTAACGGAGTCAAGCTCTGTGGGCTGTGCTGAGCTTAATGAGTGAAGATCTCATAGGGTTTGGTGGAACCTTCTGGGTCATGTCTCTGCCCTCTGGCTTCTGAGGATCATCAAGGCATAACGGGGCTCCGAGTACTACTCCTTTGCCCCTTCAATTGTCTTTTTCCCCAGCAGGGAACCCTCTGCCCAGCCAGACTGTAGGAGTCAGGCTGAAATGCTGCTCCCCCAGCAGAGGGTGATTTAGTGACAGTGGGGCCAATATGCGTCCCTGTGTGGGATGCTGTTTCCCTGGCCCGTTTGGGGAAGAGAAGACAGGAAAGGAGCGAGCCTTTATTGAGCACCTGCTGTGTGCCAGGCACTGTGTCCATCTCACCAAATCCTCAGAGTATCCTTATGAGATGTTATTAAAATCTCCCCATCTCATGGGCTTGAACAACTTTCTATTATGGAAATTTTCAAAAATGTTTCTTGAACCCCCATCATCCATTATCCTACTTCAACATTTAACAACTCATGAACAATCTTGTTTTATGCATACCTCCACCTCCTCCTCCTCTGTCTCCTGAATTATTTTGAAGGAAATCTCAGACATAATTTTATCTGTATTTCAATTTGTATAGATAAAAGATAGATTCTTTTTTTTTTTTTTTTGCGGTACGTGGGCCCTCTCACTGTTGTGGCCTCTCCTGTTGCGGAGCACAGGCTCCGGACGCGCAGGCTCAGCGGCCATGGCTCACGGGCCCAGCTGCTCCGCGGCATGTGGGATCTTCCCGGACCGGGGCACGAACCCGTGTCCCCTGCATCGGCAGGCGGACTCTTGACCACTGCGCCACCAGGGAAGCCCAAAGATAAAGGTTCTTTAAAAAAAAATCACACTATCATTATCACACACAGAAAATTAAGGAATAATTTTCTTATGGATTTTTATTAAATGGTATTGGGATACCTGGATAGTCATTTGGAAAGATATCAGAGTAGGTCCATACCTCATACTGTACATGAAAATAAACTTCCAAGAAGATCAGAGATTGAGAAAACAAGCCATACACATTCTAGAAGGAAACATGGATCTGTGTGTAAGGAATGCCTTTTTAAAAAACTATGCCTCAAAATTCAGATGCATAAAATGTTAATAAATTTAACTACATTAAATATATATTTTTTGCATTGACAAAAAAACATAAGCTGAGTCAAACGACAAATGACAAACTGGGGGTAAATATTTGCAAGACGTATTACAGATAAAGGGCTTATTTTCCTAATATAGAGAATGTTTAAAAAAGTGAGAAAAAGAAAGAAACAAGATCTGATGGAAAAATTGGCAGAAGACATGAACAGACAGTTCACAGAAAAAGATATACAGATGGCCTTTAAACATATGAAGAGCTGCTCAGTTTCACTCATAATAAGCAAAATGCAAATCAAACCCCACTGAGAGATGGTTTCTCATCCATGTGATTGGCAGACATTCAAAGGTTTGATCACACACTCTGGTGGCAAGGCTTCAGGAGAGTTTCTCAGCTAATGCTGGTGGGATGGCAAAGTGGCACAAGCCCCATGGAGGGGAGTTTGTCAATATCTAACAAAACCACATGTGTATTTCCTGCTTGACCTGAAAAAAAAAAAAAAAAAAGCCCTGAAAGACTAAGAGTCATTGGAGTCTGTTCTAGATTAAAGGAGAATAAAAAGATGTGACAACCAAATTTAACATGTGATCTTGGTTAGATTGTAGATCAGAAGAATAAAGCTATAAAGAATATTTTTGAGACAATAGTGAACATGGACGTGGACTGTCTACTAGATAATACTATATCGGTGTGTCAGTGCTGAATTTCTTGCACGTGATAATGGCACTGTAGTTTATATAGCAGATCTCCTGTTCTTAGGAGATTCATGCTGAAGTACTTTGAGGCGAAGTACTTTTTTTGGGGGGGGTACGTGGGCCTCTCACTGTTGTGGCCTCTCCCGTTGCGGGGCACAGGCTCCAGACGCGCAGGCTCAGCGGCCATGGCTCACGGGCCCAGCCGCTCCACGGCATGTGGGATCTTCCCGGACCGAGGCACGAACCCGTGTCCCCTGCATCGGCAGGTGGACTCTCAACCACTGCGCCACCAGGGAAGCCTGGCGAAGTACTTTTTGTCTGCAACTATCTTTCAGATGATTCAGAGGGAAAAAGAAGTCTGCATGTATATCCCTGAAATGGGACTCCTTTCTTCCCACTTAACATAACATAACTCTCCCCGCTGGCCTCGTCACTGGCAAAGGCTTCCTTTTCCCTTTTCAGAGCACCTTGTCATGGAGCCCATGCTCATTGTCATGGAGCCCAGAGTCAGTAGAGCAACAAGGAGGTGCAGGACCTTCTCCTGGTACCATGTACTGATATCTTGTCCCCTTCTTCACTGGGAGCACTGGGCTCAAGGCTTGGAGACCCAAGTTAGAGTCCCTGTGACCTTGGGCAAGCTACTCCACTTCCCTGGCTTCCTTAATCTGGGCTACGGGGTGTCCAAGACCCCACCCAGCCATGATGTCTGTTGGAAGAAGCTGTCCTTGAACTCAGATGCTTATAGGGTTCTGGAGGCTGGGGAGTTTGATGATGTTAATGGTCGTCTGTGGCAAGAGATGGAAATGAAATTTTATCCTTTGGATTCTCTCTTCCCTAAAATGAGTCCCAGTCGCTGTTTTGGGGGAGAAAGGAGAGAGCAAGGCACCTGTGCGCACGTGTGAGTGTGCTTGTGTCTGAGTGAGTGAGGCTCTGAGACTGATACCAGGAGCAGTGCTGTGGATGGGGTCTAAAGTCAGCATTTGGGGGTGGGAAGATGCCTGGGAGCTGGTGGGGGGGGCACTGTTTGGTACCCCAGGGCTCTTGGGGAAGCGTCAAGTTTCACCTGTCCCGCCCCCACCCCCAGGCCCATGAGCGGCTGGAGGAGACGAAGCTGGAGGCCGTGCGGGACAACAACCTGGAGCTGGTGCGGGAGATCCTGCGGGACCTGGCGCGGCTGGCCGAGCAGAGCAGCGCGGCGGCTGAGCTGGCCCGCATCCTCCAGGAGCCCCACTTCCAGGTTTGGTCCTCTCCCGGGCTGCTGGGGGGGTGGCGCCGGCAGGAAGTTAGAACTGGGGTGGGACGGGACCTCGGGGCACTGCCCCATGGTCCCTCCTCTTCCCCCCGCCTCCCCAGTCCCTCCTGGAGACGCACGACTCTGTGGCCTCAAAGACCTATGAGACACCGCCCCCCAGCCCTGACCTGGACCCCACGTTCAGCAACCAGCCCGTGCCTCCTGATGCAGTGCGCATGGTGGGCGTCCGCAAGACGGCTGGAGAGCATCTGGTGAGGGCGCTGGGCAGCGCCAGCGGTGGAATCTCGGGAGGGGGGGTTGAGAGTAACCGGCGGGGATCAAGTCTGATCAGGAGAGGGCTGAAGATGAAGACGGGATCAGCTCTGCCCAGGGTCGGGCGCCAGCACACCCAGGAGACCGCAGACATTGTGACTCTCTCCATTCTGCCCACTTTCAGTCCACTGGTGCCCCCGTAAGTAAAGAATTTGGGCAGAAGATGGCAGAGCAGGTCGCTGTGAGGGCGGGGGTGGAAGGGTAGAATGGAGGGGCTCTTAAGAGACCCATTTGAAGATTCTGGCTTGGAGCAGTTGGCGCCTCCTCATACCCGCCCTCCGTCCCCCAGGGCGTGACATTCCGCGTGGAGGGTGGCGAGTTGGTGATCGCACGCATTCTGCACGGGGGCATGGTGGCTCAGCAAGGCCTACTACACGTGGGCGACATCATCAAGGAGGTGAACGGGCAGCCGGTGGGCAGCGACCCCCGCGCGCTGCAGGAGCTCCTCCGCAACGCCAGCGGCAGCGTTATCCTCAAAGTCCTGCCCAGCTACCAGGAGCCCCATCTGCCCCGCCAGGTGGGCCCCTCCACCAAGCCCCTCGCCCAGCACAAGGCCCAAGGGGTGGCTGAGCTTCCCGGCGGCCAGGGTCACGGGCCTCCTGATGGGAGCCCCTCCTCGCCAGCCAGTGTAGTCAAAGCAAGAGGCATCTGGCGAATGCGGCTACGCGCTTGCCATAGTCTCGGGCACTCAGGCGCACGTGTAAGGGATGTGTGCGCATCTAAAGCCTGGAGTACCTGAGTGTACAAATGAACTCCTGCATCGTGCGCAGCCCTCCGTGTGCCGGCGTGTAGGCACAGGTGCCCAGAACTGGGTTATCGTGTGTTCTATACAGATGCCTTCAGGTTGGTGGATTGTGGAGGTCTCGCTGCTCTGCTCACCTCTCCTATTGGCTGTCTAGCCTTTTGCCAGAGCCCTCTCCTCCGAGGGAGGGTGTAGGGGGATGGAGGGATCTTGCATTAGGTGCCAGGATCGTGTTCCTTACCAGATGATCCCACCTTCCTGGTGGGTAGGGCCAGGGCCCCAGGCCTGAGCAGACCCCCCATCCTTCTGAGTCCTTTTGTTCTGGATGCAAAGGGAGGCTGGTACCAGGGAGGTGGACCAGGCAGGCCTGCGGCATCATGCCTTTAAATGGGCAGTGCCAGGGTCTCTTTCATCTTTGTGAGGGGAGGGGGCAGAAGGTGAACTGTGTGACACTCCCATCCCCCCACCCTCGGGGTAGGGGTGGCAACAGGAATGGGCATCGCCCCCTCCAGCCTTCCCCTGCTTCTTCCCTTGACCCTTTGCCAAATCCCTGGCCCAGGTATTTGTGAAATGCCACTTTGACTATGACCCAGCCAGAGACAGCCTTATCCCCTGCAAGGAAGCTGGCCTGCGCTTCAATGCTGGGGACCTGCTTCAGATTGTAAACCAGGACGACGCCAACTGGTGGCAGGTGAGCCCTGGGCACCCACGCTGTCTCTCCAGGTATGGTGTCGGCAGGCAGTGAGGGCTTACTCAGGCACACCTTTGTCCCGCGGTCATTTCAGGCGTGCCACGTGGAAGGGGGCAGCGCTGGGCTCATCCCCAGTCAGCTCCTGGAGGAGAAGAGGAAAGCCTTTGTCAAGCGGGACCTGGAGCTGACACCCACCTCAGGTACAGTCCTGCCCCCAGACCTCTAATCTGGGACCTGATGTGGCCCTGCCTGGCCTCACTTGCTCATCTCCTCATGGCCAGGGACCCTGTGCGGCAGCATTTCAGGAAAGAAAAAGAAGCGAATGATGTATTTGACCACCAAGAATGCAGGTGGGTGTTGGGGGCCCCTTCCCCCATCCTCCTTCAGTGCTCCCTCCGTCCCCCACCAATGACTTGTGCATCTCCTGGTTCTGATGCTGCCAGTCCTGTCCCTAAGCCCTGCCCTGTTTTTCCCTCCTGCCCTCGGCCCCAGCCCTCTTATCCTTGGCCTCCCTGAGAGCCCAGCCCCACCCCCTTCACCTGATGAGCAGTGACATCTCCCTGTGTCCAGAGTTTGACCGCCACGAGTTGCTCATTTATGAGGAGGTGGCCCGCATGCCCCCCTTCCGCCGGAAAACCCTGGTGCTGATCGGGGCTCAGGGTGTGGGCCGGCGCAGCCTGAAGAACAAACTCATCATGTGGGATCCGGATCGCTATGGCACCACAGTGCCCTGTGAGTGGGGGCTGGGTTCTGCCGGGTGGGAGGCAGGGAGCAGGGGCTGCCCTGGGGGCCAAGGCTGGGTCCACTGAATGGGCATCTGCGTAGGCCCCAGGTTAAGTGATACCTTTGGGTGTGAGGTGTGTGGTGCGCGCCCTCTGTGGGTGGATTTGGGAACTGCAGGCTGGGGAGGGCGAGGAACCATTGGCCACGTGGGTGGTGCTAGCCTTACCTTTCCTTCTCTCATGTTTCACTTGCTAAAAGCCCAGCTGGGAACCCATGTGAAACAGGGCTATGAGCTGTGTGTGGCCTTGTGGAAAAGAGGGCTTCTGGTGACAGAACCAGAGGCAGGAACCTGAGTGCTGACCCCAGGTCTGCTTGGCCTTGCTGTGTGGCTTTGGGCTGCATATTGCCCTCTCTGGGCTTCAGCCTCCATCTGTAAGCACTGGGTTACAACAGTGATTTCTGAAGGTCCCCTCAGTATGGACGTCTCGAGTCTGTGGGTGCCAATGGTGAGGGCGAGGGCAAGGTGTGCGGGAAGGCAGCAGGGCTGCTTGGTGCAGGTAGAGCACGAGCACATGTGTCTGAGGTGGTGTGGCCTGCCTGTGCCCATTCGGCCCCTCCTTCCCCCTAGACACGTCCCGGAGGCCCAAGGACTCAGAACGGGAAGGCCAGGGTTACAGCTTTGTGTCCCGTGCGGAGATGGAGGCTGACATCCGTGCTGGGCGATACCTGGAACACGGTGAATACGAGGGCAACCTGTATGGCACACGTATCGACTCCATCCGGGGCGTGGTCGCTGCCGGCCGGGTGTGTGTGCTGGATGTCAACCCCCAGGTACTGCCTGGCCTGCTCCTTCCCAGCCTGCTCAATACCTCTCTGGGTACTCTGCTTGCCCCCCAGTATTACCCCATATATTTCCAAGTACCCCCCTATAACCCCTCAACTACTGCTAGGGACCCAGCCCACCTAGAACCTCTTTCTCAGCCTCCTGGACCCCCAGTCACCCCATCCCTAGCCACCTGCCAGCTATTTTGCCATTCATCCCCAGGACTCATGTCCCAGAGCCCCAGGTCCACATTCTCATCTATTCCCAGGTACCTGTTCTCACCCCCATCACCCCAGATGTACATGGGGATAAACTCCTGACCCTCCTCTTCTGCAGGCAGTGAAGGTCCTGAGAACAGCTGAGTTTGTCCCTTATGTGGTATTCATTGAGGCCCCTGACTTTGAGACCCTGCGAGCCATGAACCGGACGGCGCTGGAGAGTGGGTTGTCCACCAAGCAGCTCACGGTGAGGGCCTCTAAGGTGTGGTGGTGGGGGTCTAATGGCTGATTGGGGTCGTGTGGGGGGCCAGCCAGAGCCGAGGAAGAGAAGAAGGTGGTGTCGGGAAGGGGAGAGGCGCCCACCTGAGGTACCACTGAGGTTAGACTTGCGAATGCCACTTTATAGGTGTGGGAATGGAGGTCTGAGCGAGGAAGTGAAGTGTAGAGTCAGGGACACAGCTGGCCTGGGGCACGGGAGCTTCTGCCAGGCCCCCTGCTCAGTCCATTCTGTGGGAACAGGGTTCCAGGGGAGCCCAGAGGGCCGGTGGGCGATTTGTGGGCAGAGGTGGGCTGTTTACAGCTGGGGGTAAGGCTGAAGGGAGGGAGGAGGCCGGAGGCTGGAAGGCTGCCTGGAGGGACCAGTTAGCATCAGGGAGGAGGCAGTGCAGGGAGGAGAGGCTTCAAGGCAGGTGTTGCAGGACTCCAGGGCACCCTTCTCCCGCCAGGGACCCCTTGGAACAGCCTTCCCCAGCAGGTGTAGGGTTTGCAGAGCTCTGAACTCAGGGGTCCCTCTGCTGGCCACTTGTGGTACTGCAGCTCTCAGGCCCAGGTCAGGGGCTCAGACCCAGGAGAAAGGTCCGGGCTGGGCTCCCCACTGCTGCAGCCTGCTCTGGCCACAAACAGAGCCTACTGGAGCCCCCGGGACACAGCTGGGTCAGTCCTAGAGCTCCTGCCTCGGCTTCTGTAAGTCAGTATTCCCTTCCCACCCTTGCCGGTCCAGCTTGGGCTGTGTCTGGAGAGGGGGTTGCCTCGGGCCCTTGTGGGTGGCCCTAGGACCAGGCGTGGCAATTGCTTTCAGGCTGTCTAGGTAGGGGGGCCTAGTCAGACTGAAGGGGGCGCTGGCTTTGGAGTCAGGCAGACCCCGTTCAGCCATTGGCTGGCTGTGTGGCCTCTTTGTACGTCAGTTTTCTCTGTTGTAAATGAGAATAATTAGTCCTGCTTGCAGAGCTGTAGTGAAGATTACGCTGGTTGCCAAGTGTTTAGTGCAGTGCTTGGCACTTCCTAAAGGTTATTTCCTTCCTCCCTTCCCACCACCCATCTGTCTGTCCACGGTTACAGGAGAGCTGCCTTGGGGCATGCAGGGAGGGGCTGCTGCCTCCGCAGCCAGGGGGTCTGTGCCTGCCATGGTTGGTACTTTGGGCTTTGGGGAGGGGGCTAGACGGGGCAGGCTGTGGGTCCCCCTGACGCTGGGGGTGCCAGGCGGATACTGATGGGCGGGAGGTCCCCTTGTGCTGGCAGGAGGCGGACCTGAGACGGACAGTGGAGGAGAGCAGCCGTATCCAGAGGGGCTACGGGCATTACTTCGACCTCAGTCTGGTCAATAGAAACCTGGAGAGGACCTTCCGTGAACTCCAGGCCGCCCTGGAGAAGCTGCGCACGGAGCCCCAGTGGGTGCCCGTCAGCTGGGTGTACTGAGCCTGTTCTCCTGGACCTCGGCCCTCTGGGTTGGGACCCAGAACCCTGAATCCGTCCCTTTCCCGACCGTGAGCCCCAGCCATGACCTTCAGCTCCCGTTCCCGGCGCTCTGGCTCTCCCTGGGTCATGGCCCTAAGTCTGGCTTCAGCGCAGGAGGCGTGCACTGCCAGGGAGGTGGGTGTTCGTGGGGCACGTCTGTGCCCAGGTGCTACCCACTCCCGACGTTCATTGGCCACCAGATGTCCCTCGCTGAGGGCCGAGCCGTGCCCCGGAGTGTCGGAGTCGCCTCCATAATGTTCAGTCCAGAGAAGAGAAAAGCTGCTTTGGGACCACGTGGTCAGTAGGTACACTGCCCCCACCCCTCTCGCCAGTCAGTTTTTCTCCTCTGGACTGGCCACCCTGACCCCACTCCTGGGCTGCTCCTACTTCTCGCCCCTGCAGCCTAGGAGCAGGCCTTAGGCTGGTTCCCTGTGGCCAGAGGGCTACGTGGCCCCCTGGCAGCTAGGCAAGCCCAGGTACGGTGCCAGCCTGGTGCCATCCCGAAGGCTGGAGGAGCCGAAGCGCCAGCCAGTTGCCGCAGCCAGGGAGCAGCGCAGTTCTCTGCCCCCTCAGAACGGGGCTGGCTCACGTCCTTCCCTCACGCACAGCTTTTCACTGCCGAAGTCTCTCCACAGACTTCTCCAATGTGCCCCTGACAGGCCAGCTCTGCTCCCCGCAGGTCAAGGGCGGCAGGGGCTGAGGGCTCAGCCCAGGCAGGGGTGGGCTGGAGGCCGAGCCCTGTGACGAGGAGCCTGACAGGAAGCTCCCAACCCTCCGTGGCCCGTGGTGGGGACGTGTCTGGGCTCCCTGTCCGTGGTCGGTGTCCATTTTGGTCTCTGTGGCCGGGTCCAGGTGCCCACTCACATGAAGGCGGCCTGGGGGCTGGGGAAAGGGGAGGGCTGGGCCACGGGGCATGGCCTTGGAGGATGTTTGCACCCCAGCAGACTCCCCGCACACCTCCATGGGGCGCCATCCACACTGGAGTCTCCACAGCTTATCGTTCCGCAGGCTGCAGTGCCTGGTCTGTGTTTCTGCCACTGGCGTGTGTGTCAGGCTTAGTTTTTGGAGAGGGGAAGCAAAGCGTTGTTGAGCTTTGGAGGTCACTCTTTGGGGCCCCGTCTTCGGGCTCCCCATCAGCCCCCCATTTCTTATGAGACCCTTATCCCAGATTCCAGAGGCTCGGCCTTCCCCAGATGTCTCCCTCCACTCTCCTGTTGTCCCCCGACCCTAAATGCCACCCTCCAGTCCTTGAGGAGGGCAGCTGTGTAAAATAGGAGAATCCTATTCTTTAAATAAGAGAATCCCTTCTTTAAAAAGTCTGTTGTCCAGACATCCCTGTGACCCTTCCTGGGGTGAACCTGTCCTTGTAGGGGAGCCCCCCATGACCCCACCCCCAGCCTGTGTGCTCCCCAGTTCTTCTGTCTAGTCAGTCTTTGCTGCAATGTCAGCCACGCTGGCCCCTGAACCACTGTGTGCCCATTTCCTAGGGAAGGGGAGGGAGAAGAAACAGAGTATTTATTACAAAGTCAGAAATATATTTATTATATTAGGGATCTCATTTGCATTTGCCTAGGATATGCAAATGAGATGTAAAGGTCAAATCTACTTCCATCTCATTTGCATAGCTCTGCATCCACTATGCAGTCAGCTTTATGTTCCTCTTTTCCCTTTAGTCAGTGTTCTTTTAATTTATCCTCAATTCAGCTCTCTCTTGCTTCACCCTCACCCTCAACCCAAGGGGACCGGGAGTGGGAGGAGAACGGGGTGTTCTCGTGCTGGCCCAGGGCCATGGGGTTCTTTGTTCATACCCACGTCACCCAGGAGACTTGGGAATAGAGGCAGCTACCCCCTCCCCCTTGGTTAACCTCCAAAGCACTCTGATTAGAAGACCATTCTCTTTGATGGGAGGTGGGGCTGGGCACCTTGCTGAAGGGTTGGCACATGGCCCTTGAGGGTGAAGCTCCAGTTACTGTCTGGCACCTTCACTTCTGGTGATGCCTGTGGGTTGGGCCCCTCCCTTCCCGTCTCTATTCCTCTCTGAACAGCATTCTACCTCCCCTGCCTTAGCCGTACTCCGGGGACCCGTACTGGGTTGGAATGGGTGTGTGTGCCCACCGCGTTAGCCCTCAGGCTCCAGCCTCCCTCTTCCCACTGTGGACGCTTGTATTGAGGAATCTCAGGATTATAGGACCCTGCCGCCCTGTCCACACTCAGTGCCAGCCCAGATGTGCTTCTCCCGTCCCCTCTCTCAGCCATCCAGTTCTTGAGCTTTCTCTCTGATTGGCTTTCTTTTCCTGTGATTAAATGTGCAAGCAAAGCTTCTGGGCTCTGTTTGTCTTTCACTGGGGTCGGGTGGATGGCTTTGGGAAAGGTTGAGAGAGGGGAGCACAGCATAGAAGATTCTGGAATGGAAGCTGGAGTGACATGTCTTGCATTCTGTGATGTCTTCTGAAATTTCCCGTCTCGCCACTCCACACTCCCCACCCCCAGAAGATGCTCTTGCAAATGCTTGTATCGAGGAGTCTGTGAGCGTCCACGGGGGCCAGGGGACTCAGGGGCCCCATGGCGAATCCACTCAGCCTCACCTGGAACTTGCTGTGTGGCCTTAGGCAGGTTCCTCTGCTTCTCTGGCCCTCAAGTTCATCCTCTGTAAAGTGTCATGGCCTCTCCCAGGACTAATGCTAGGATTGATTCTAGGTGCTTAACAACAAGGGCCATAGAGAGCTGGTTGAAATGTCACCCCGATGTCACTATGGGTGTGTGGTTGAGGGGTCAGCCTTCCTTCCCACCTGAGTTCCTCAGGGGAGCCCAGAATGCTCACTGAGGATTCTCAAGAGGGGGCTTTGGCTTCTCCCTGTGATGACCTTCTCCCTGTGATGACCAGGTGTGGAACTGGCCCCCTTTCCTTTGACTTCCCCGCAAGCATCCGTTCACACAGGGACGAGTGTGGAGCTAATTTGACTGGTGATTTGGAGGCAGCCATAGGGGTCTATATCACCCACCTGACAGCCCTGATGAGAATTTAGACCTGAATATTAAACACCCCGATTCTGAAATGTCCCTTGACCATTCCCAGCACGTAGAATGTTTTCCTGGCCAACTTTTTGTTCTTGGGTCCCCCTGCTTCCCTCCGTGTTTCTGGGCCCTCTCCTGCTTTTTTCTCTCATTTCTGGACAACTTTCTCCCCATCTCCTGGGGCACCCCAGGAAACTCAATATTTCTTTACTATACCTAGCAACTCCACACTTGTAATTCTGTCCTAATCCAGTGGTTCTCAACCCTGGTCTCACATTAAAATTGCCTGTGGGGTTAAAAAATACAATTGCCTGGACCCCAATCTAGAACAATTAAATCCGAAGTTCAGGAAAGGCTAAGAGCTTAGCAACTGAACAACTTTATTATTCATTTCTTTCTCACAACACAACTGATGGAGATTGGGTGGCACTCCTTGCAGTGATTCAGGGATCCAGTCTCCCTAGTCACGGGGCCCTGGATTACTGCAAGTGAAGCTGGGAAATGTAGTCTTCCTTGGTGCTCCAGAAGAGGAAACAGCATCTAACCAGGACATGGGTTTGAGCCCTGGGCTGGGAAGATCCCACGTGCCGTGGAGCAACTAAGCCTGTGCACCACAACTACTGAGCCTGCGCTCTAGAGCCCGCGAGCCACAACTTCTGAGCCCATGTGCCACAACTACTGAAGCCCATGCCCATGCTCTGCAACAAGAGAAGCCACCGCAAAGAGAAACCCACGCACTGGAACCAAGAGCAGCCCAGTTCACTGCAACAAGAGGAAGCCCATGCGCAGCAACGGAGACCCAACACAGCCCAAAAAAATTGAAAAAAAAATTGAAAAAGACCACATTAAATAAATAAGAGCTCCCCAGATGATTCTAATGTGTAGCCAAGTTTGCCAACCACTGCCCATCTATTTTGGACGTAACTTTGTGGTGTGGGGAATTTCCTTTTAGTCCCAAACTGGCATCAGTTTTCCTAATAAAGGCAGTTAAATTTCTAAAAGGAATTCTGCCAGTTTTTTAAAAAATCCTTTTTCCCTCTTGGCACAGTAGCATGTGGTTAGTAGGGCAGAAAGGATTCTTATCACACTATAGTTGGGAAGACTGGCCTAGAGGGGCAAGGGCTTTGTCTAATGTCACACAGAAAATTGTTCGCAGAGCTGGAACCAGGCTCTTGGACTCTTGGCTCCCAGCCAGGCTTCCCTGCCATGCTGCCTTCCAGAGATGGAGGGGGATTGATCAGAAATGGGGGTAGGGTTGTGCTTGGGGAAGGAGGCACTGTTGGAGGAGAAACATGGGCTAAGAAAGGGAACCACGAGGGATCGCGTGGGCTCCCTTGCCATCCCCAGATTCAGCTCCTCAAGAGACCCAGGGGGTTGAGAGCATCACCTTTAGACAAGCTCACTGGCCCGGCTTCCTCCGGGCTGGGTTTGGTGGGGACCACAGAGTTCTGGGAGAGACAAGTGCAGGCCATGCCAGCTGGTAAGGAGGGCCGTCTAGCTTGTTCCATTGATCTGTTTATCTAGCCTAATTGCCACGATCAGAGTTTTAATTCTTTAGAAACTTCTGTTTTACTATCTAGTAAGGAAAGTTTCCAATTAATCTCTTTTTTTAATTTATTATTTTTAAAATAAATTTATATTTTTGGCTGCGTTGGGTCTTCGTTGCTGCTCACGGGCTTTCTCTAGTTGTGGTGAGCGGGGGTTACTGTTCATTGCGGCGCGCGGGCTTCTCACTGCAGTGGCTTCTCTTGTTGCGGAGCACCAGCTCCAGGAGCGAGGGCCTCAGTAGTTGTGGCATGCGGTCTCAGTAGTTGTGGCTCTCGGGCTCTAGAGAACAGGCTCAGTAGTCGTGGCGCACTGGCTTAGTTGCTCCGCGGTATGTGGGATCAGACCAGAGCTCGAACCCGTGTCCCCTGCATTGGCAGGCGGATTCTCAACCACTGCACCACCAGGGAAGTCCCTGTGGCTGTAACTTTTGCAGTTTGAGGTGTGACAGCAAAGCTGGCACAAATGTTTTTCCTTCTTCACAGTTTCCTGGATAGATTTGTTCTTAGACCGTTTGATGTTTTTTGTTTGTTTGTTTGTTTTTTGGCCGTGTGGCTTGTGGGAACTTAGTTCCCTGACCAGGGATGGAACGGGACCCTCCACAGCAAAAGCTCGGAGTTCTAACCATTGGACCACCAGGGAATTCCCTTTCTTTCCTTTTGAAGTTGAGCACTTTCACCTTTTCCCTTAAAGGAAGCACGTTACGGCTTCTCTGTGGCAGATCCGAATTGCCAACATCACTTCTCTGGTACTTTGGGGCGATTTTGAGTAAAATAAAAGTTACTTGAATGCAAAGCGCTGTGGTAGCAAGACAGTCGATCTAACTTAGAGGGCTACTAAGTGACTATCAGGTGAAATACGCTGGACAAAGGAATGATGTGTGTCCTGGGCAGGACAGAGTGGGACAGTGAGAGGTTTCATCACTCTACTCAAAATGGCACACAATTTGGGGACTTCCCTGGTGGCGCAGCGGTTAAGAATCTGCCTGCCAATGCAGGGGACACGGGTTGGAGCCCTGGTCCGGGAAGTTCCCACATGCTGCAGAGCAACTAAGCCCGTGTGCCACAACTACTGAAGCCCGTGTGCACCGCCACAAAGAGTAGCCCCCGTTCGCCGCAACTAAAGAAAGCACGGGCACAGCAATGAAGACCCAATTCAGCCAAAATTAAATAAATTTATTTTTTTTAAAAAAATGGTACGGGGGCTTCCCTGGTGGCTCAGTGGTTGAGAGTCCGCCTGCCAATGCTGGGGACACAGGTTCGTGCCCCGGTCTGGGAAGATACCACATGCCGCGGAGCGGCTGCGCCCGTGAGCCATGGCCACTGAGCCTGCGCGTCCGGAGACTGTGCCCCGCAACGGGAGAGGCCACAACAGTGAGAGGCCCGCGTACCGCAAAAAAAAAAAAAAAAAAAAATGGCACGCAATTTGAAACTTATAAGTTGTTTATTTCTGAAGTTTTCCACTTAATATTTTTGGACAGCGGTTGCCCATGGGTAACTGAAAACGCCGATAAGTGGGGACGACTGTATTCATTCAACAATTATCTACTGAGCACCTTTGAACAAGGCGGGGTCCCTACATCCAGAGGCCCAGAGTTTACGGGAGCAGATAGGAAGAGGGTCCTGATCCGGACTCTGTAATGAGAAGCTGTTACGGCAGCACCAAGAAATGGCTCCTCAGTCAGTCCGTGGGAGCATCAAAAAGCATTTCCAAGAGGTGCTGATGCCGGAACGAATTCTCAAACATACGGGGATGTTTGCTAAGTGGATGAATAAATGCTTGTTGCACACTGAAAAGGAATTGGTATTTTGGTAATATTTTTGATCTTGAATTTCTTTTTCTACTCTAGAATCCTGCCTATGAGTGTGTGTGCACATCTGTGAGGGGAGGTGGTGGTCGTGGGGTTTTTGCTTAAGGCACAGATCACCTAATTCCCCACTACCTTCCGTTTACAAATTTCCAAGTTAGGAAGGGAGCATCCCTCCCCTTAGTCTGTCGTGCTACCTTGGCTTAGGGCCAGACTTAAGATACTCAGACTTGCCAGATTAGAATACTGCCCCTTTTTTTGCCTACTGGGGGGCTAAGGTGTGTCCTCATATACTGTACTTAATGCAGAAAATAAAGCTGTGTTCTCTAAACAGGGACACAAGACTGGGAGGAAACGAGAATATAATAAGCCAACCTCTGAAATGTTATGCTGTCTTTAGCTCTTGTTTCTTCTCTGCTACACGGACTCCCGGGCCAGTGGGTCCACAGCATCTGTTACCTTGTACACATTAAGACTCCCAAACCCTATTTTCAACTGCTCATGAGACATATCTCCACCTGGATGGACTTCTTAGAGATTTTCCAAGACCCAAAGCCACAGTCGCACGTGCCTGCTGTTCACTTTCCATGTGACTCTCCAAGAACCCCATGGACCCCCTCGGGACACTGTGGTCATTGTTTATGTGGCTCCCCGCCCTCCATAACCAAGAGTTCCTAGAGGGCAGAGGCCAAGATTTCTTGTCCTTTGGCACAAGGCTTAGTACAATTATATCAACCAAAAACCATTTCTTTGAACAAATGAATACTGTCAGCTGACATGTTGACATTTTCTTCCCTTAAAAAGTTATGAGTTGGGCAACAGCCTCTGAATTTCTGAACAGGAAAGAGCTTTATAAGATGCAGTGTCATGTCATTTTACATGGAGGAAGTGGACCCTGTGTAAGTTTTGAACCCAGAAACCGGTTAGGAACAGAGGCTTCATTCTCTTTAACACCACTAGCTTAGTCAAACGTCAGCATAAATTCATGATGAAGGATCTAGAAACAACTTAAAGTATGAGCTTTCCGGGACAACACAAAAGGATAAAGGTAAATTTGGCCCCAATGAGACAAACTTTAAACACACACACAAACACTCCCAGCTACAGCCCCACACCTGGGAGGGGTCCCGTCAACTAGAGGGATGTTTCCATCTACTTGTTAATTTCAATAATGACTGTAATTGTTCTGGATAACAGATTGATAGACATTTTCAGGACTCTTGGCATGAGTGAGTTAGAAAATTATTTTAGGCTGAGGAATCAAGGAGAAAAGCTATTGGGAAGTGAGACTGAGCCTGAGGAAGAGTGTATGCAGAGTTGCCAGAAGATCGAGCTGACGGTTAAGAGAATTCATTGAACCCACTTAACCGAGGACATCTTTCAGTTGGTGGGAGTCCAGCTCATGGGAGCAGCCAAATATCCTCAAAAAAGGCCGTGCTGGAGCCACAGTGCACTGTGGGAACCAGATGTGCCAGGTGTGAGGCATGAGTGCGCACCTCTGACCACCATCCCCACCTAAGGAGGAGAAAGTGCAGCATCCGGATGTTTATATTTGTATCCTCTCTTATTTCATGTTTGCGAGTCTTGGCACAGTGCCTGACAGTTTCAGGAATTATCTAAGTGTTTAAGGCTGTTTCCACCCATTTTTTTCAGGGCTCGGTTTTCCTTCCAGAAACAGATCTTCCTCTCTCTGCAGTTTCTCATAAACCTGCCTTTATACTGTGTAGTACCGGTACCCAAGTGTTGGTCTGTGGACCATTTCATCTGTATCAAGTGAGAAAATTAAGTACAAGAGGATAGTTTATAATTAAGCTGAATATATGTAATTTTAAGGATTACCCTTTATTCTGATGTGGTGACTGTGAATTTTTTCTCGTCACATGCCGGTATAAGCAACACCCCATTACTTTCCTAACTTGAATAAAATCTTTCCCTGAGTGCCTGCTCACCAGAGTGGAAATAAATGATACCTCAATCCTGTTTGGGAAGACTTCTTCCCTTCCCTAGAGTTACATAAAAATCTAAGGGCCTTACATGGTGCCTGGAAAATGGGAGTCAGGGTTTTAGTGCAGACAGAGTGAACAAGGTACCTTGTGCTCTTAAACGATGAGATCCTACGTGAAACATTTTTTTTTATTGCATTGCTGGGCTTGTGGGAAGGGAAATCTCAAAGAGCTCACAAAACAAAAGAAAACAGCCCTCTTAGGCATGGTGAGTGGACAGGAAAGGTGGAGTTGTCCTAAAGGAAAATGCCAATATTAGCATCTTAGTTGGTAAGTTAAACATAAAGCCAGGGTCAAGGTAAGATAACCTGAGATTCTGGTAAGTTAGGGACCTGGTTCCAAGTTGGTATCTTTATCCTGGACCCATCCTGACAGAAGCAAATGCAAATCGTTTCTGGAGGAAGGTATCCTCAATTTAAGCCCCCAGATTTTCCGTAGATTCATCCAAACATGAGCTCACAACAAGAGATCACAAAATTCAGAGAAACGGACCACCATGAACAATAGTCAACATAAACAACAACATATTTATATGTCCAAGAACTTCTGATATTAGGCACAAAATGTAAACTAACCATGTGCGTGTAAATGTTTAATGAAATAAAAGATGGCATTACAAAAATTAACAAGCAAGAAGACACTAGAATGGACAGTTAGTTTTGAAGGAGAACCATCCAGAACTTATAGAAATAAAAATACAATGATCAAAAACTAATTGGAGGGGGTTAACAGCAAATCAAACACAACTGAAAAGAGATGAATGAACCAGAAAGGTGCTCCCCTAAGTATGGTCCTCAGATTAGCATCATCATCGGCCTGGGAGCTTGTTAGAAATGCAGCTCTCAGGCCCCATCCAGAACTACTGCATCAGATTTGCAGTTTAACAAGATTCCTTGGTAATTAATAGGCATTTTCAAGTTTAAGAAGTACTAAACTAGAAGATAGAGCTGAAGAAATTATATAGAATGAAGAACAGAGATAAGGAGAAGGGAAATATGAAAGAGAGGGTAAGAGATATGGCAGTTACAAAGATAAGGTCTAAAAAATTTTTTATCCTGGTCAATGGAGACATTAAAAAGAATGGAGTATAGATAAATATTTGAAGAGAATTTTCCAGAACTGATGAAAGGCATGAATCCACAGATGTAAGGATTTACACCAAACAAGAAAAATTTACTCATGGTCAGGAGTAAAACTGCAGAACACCAGTACAAGTAGAAAGCAGTCTGAGAAAAACGATCACATCACTCAGTCTGACAGCAGACTTCCCAACAACAACACTTATAGCTAAAAGACAAAACAATAGTATTTCCAAAATGCTGAGAGAGAATGGCTGTAAACCTAGAATTGTATACCCAGCAAAACTCTTTCAAGAATTTTTATGAAGTAGAGCTTTTCAGATAAAAGCTGACAGACTTTACCACTAACATGACTTTTTAAAAAGAAAATCTGAAATGTAAGAATCTAAGTAAACATTGTCTGTGTAAAATAGCAATTAACAATAATGTCTAGTTTGTACCTTCCTACAAAGAAAATTCTAGGCCCAGATGCCTTCACTGACGAAGTCTACCAAACATATGAAAAAGAAATATTACCAATTCTACACAAACTCTTCCAGAAAATTGAAGAGGAGGGATCACTTCTCAGCTTACCCTGATACCAAAACCAGGCAGAGAACTTAACAAGAAAAGAAAACTACATACCGGTACTGACCAAGTCAAGTTAATCCCAGGTTGGCTTAATGTTAGAAAATCAAAGAATAGAGTCATATTTGCAGACTAAAAAAGAAAAAACATATAATCATCTCAATAGTTGTTGAAAAATCATTGATAAAATCAACATCAATTTCTGATTTAAAAAAGCTCAGTAAACTAGGACTAGAAGGGAAATTTCTCAACCTGGTAAATGGTCTCTATGAAACACACACACACACACACACACACACACACACACACACACACACACACATATATATTCTTTTTCAGTTTTTTTTCCATTCTAGGTTATTACAAGATACTGAATCTAGTTCCTTGTGCTATATGGTAGGTCCTTGTTGTTTCTCTCTTTTCTATGTAGTAGTGCATATCTGTTAATCCCAAACTCCTAATTTATCCCTTCCCCACTCTTCCCCTTTTGTAACCAAAAGATTGTAGAAAATCTCTCTTCAATAGGCCTCAGTGGATTAGGATCATAACATCCAATTCTTTGTCTAGGGGTTGATTAGGGAAGGCCTATCTTAAAACATTCATTTTCCCATCGACACTCTCTTTGGTGTTAAAATATTTCTTTAAAAGAAACTAATGGGAGGATAAAGGGTAGTTTATTATTATAGCTAATATCCCAATTTGGCAAAACAGAACTTTAGCAATGCTGATGTTCCCCTAGTTTTTACCTCTCAGCAAGTTCCCAGGCTGGAAACCCTTGCTCTTGGGATGGGTGAGTAGCGACTTATTGCAATTCTTTTGTTCAAGGGCCTCTCATAGGTACACGAGATCACAGAGCTGAAGATGTGGGTGTACAAATATAAAACCAAGGTGTATCAAGATGGGGGACTGCAGAGTGGCAGCTGGTGAGGGAGTAGACTTCTTCCCCTGCCCAGGAGGGTGGCACTGGGCCAGCACTGTGGCAGCACTGGGAGCTAGGACAGTGTGCCAGGGTCTATGAAGGATGCTTGAGTATTTAATAAATCCACGGAAACTTGGAATCCAGTGGATGCCAATCCTAGGCTGCCTTGGAGAGAGCTCTGCTTCACAAAAGACACAGATCTCTTTAGCAGGCACATGGTCTGAAATCAGGCAAGGGGTGGGACTGGGATGACCCAGCTGAGCATTCCTGGTCCCCCAAAAGCTGCTGTAGGTGACAGGCTGAGAGGACAGGAAATTTCTTTCCCTTCTGAGAAGCCCCTGTTCTCACCAGCCTCCAGCTGAGGGATTTCTCATGGGGGAAGCCTGCTTTGGAGGAACTTCTGGGGTCTCTGAGATGACCTGAAACTTGCTAATTCCTACTTCCCCCAACATCTGGGCACACACTGTGCCCAGATCCTGGGCAGAGTCCCTAGAGCTCAGACTCGGGTCTCCCTTTCCATTCACAGAAGGTAAAAAGTGCTCACTACTTCACCTCCCGGGGAACTGGCTGCCACCTTCTGGTGAGTTTCCCTTGCATCTTCAGACCGGCTCCACCTTGCCCAGCCCCCTAGGCCCTCATTCCATAGGCCTTACGGGTGGTTTCTCCTCCCACACCCACTGGGATGGGTGCAGAGGCTGGTGAGGACTTTGAGAAATGCTGACTGCTAGGCCCTGGTGGGGGTGAAACTGGTACTGCCATTTCTCAAAGCTGTTTAGCAATGGGTATCAGTAACTTCAGAACCGTTCACACCCTCTGACCTGGCACTTCCACATATGCACATCCTTCTGAAAGAAATCTCCAGATGCAGGCAAAGCTATGTGCCTAGATTCACCATGCTGTTATCTATAGCAAAAATAGAAACAAATTAAATATCTAGTGAGAGAGAACTGAAATAAACTGAAGCATACCAATCTGAAATATTATGCTGCTGGTCAACATTTAATTTATAAAAGGTTTGTAAAAACATTACGCAAAAACATGCTTATGATATAATAATTAAGTGGGAAAAGCAGGATATAAATTTATATGTACAAAATAATTTGTAGAAGCACATCAGCAAGTGATGTGGAGAAAAAAGACTGGAAAGAAATACAACAAGTTGTAGTCATTCTGTCTCCGGGTAGCGGGGAGACCATGGGTGACATGTGTTCTTCCTTTTATCCCCCCATCTTTCTAGGTTTTGTATATTGAGCAGCCCCCGGTTCATTTTTCAAAAACCCAGTCGTTCTGTTATTCTACCTTCCCTCTGCCCACTCCAGGGGACCAAACTCCAGGTCACCGTCAGGTTCCCCTTAGGGTCCTGCCCTGCCCCTCCCTCCTCCCTTTTAGATACCTACCTCCACCTGCACCCTGTGTTTTCCTACCCCCTCCCCAGCTCTCAGAACCCACAGGTAGTCAACCCTTTCTTTTTCTTTCTTTTTTTTTTTTTTTTTTCGGTACGCGGGCTGTTGTGGCCTCTCCCGTTGCGGAGCACAGGCTCTGGACGTGCAGGCTCAGCGGCCATGGCGCACGGGCCCAGCCGCTCCACGGCATGTGGGATCTTCCCGGACCAGGGCAGGAACCCGCGTCCCCTGCATCAGCAGGCGGACTCTCAACCACTGAGCCACCAGGGAAGCCCTCAACCCTTTCTTGACAAGGAAGGAGCCGTGCTTTTTTCCATCCTCCTTCCAAAGCCTGGAATGCATGGCTAGGTAGGGAGATCAGAAAGACAACCGCTCCCCGCCAGTCCTGGGCTCACCCCTTCCAATGTGCACTTGACCTGGAACTGGACTCGGGCAGGTCCAGGAAAGCCCCCAGCTGGGTCATGGTGTCATGGGCAGAGCAGGCCCTATAGGGGGCAGGGGGGAGACTCCACACACCAAATGTAGACTCTCTAAACTGGAGGGGCCTGAGAGCTCAACCAGCCCACTGGTGCTCAAACTCAAGAGTTAGAATCACCAGTGCACTTTTTAGAAATGCAGAGTCCTGGGCCCAGCCTCAGAGATGGTTTTCGTAGTTCTTTTTTTTTTTTTTTAATTATTTTTGGCTTTGTTGCTGCGCGCGGGCTTTCTCTAGTTGCGGCGAGTGGGGGCTACTCTTCGGTGCGGTGCGTGGGCTTCTCATCGCAGTGGCTTCTCTTGTTGCGGAGCACGGGCTCTAGGCGCATGGGCTTCAGTAGTTGTGGCGTACGGGCTTAGTTGCTCCACGGCATGCGGGATCTTCCTGGACCAGGGATCTAACCTGTGTCCCCTGTGTTGGCAGGCAGATTCTCAACCACTGCACCACCAGGGAAGTTCCGTTTTGGTAGTTCTTGATGGGGCCCAGGAATTATCTTTTTAACCAGCTTCCTGAAGGACTGGAACGCAGGAGGTTCACAGCCCGGCTTTGAGAAATCAGAATCCGGTCTAACCCAGCAGTCTCCCTCCTCACCAGCTTATGTAGGAGAACTTGACCTTGCGTCTGAGGATGGAAGGAAGGGAAGAGAAGGTGGGATCTGGAGGGGGAGTTAGGAGCGGCCTGTGACTGGGCACCCAGGCCCAGGGGAGTTCCCGTAGCAGATACAAACTTGGACCAGACCCCCTGAGCCCTGCCTGGCCCCTTGAGGGTCCAGCGGCTGCACACTTTGCCCAGGAATGTGACCATCTTGGGGAGGTCCCCGTCTCCAGCTGGAACTGTGAAGCCACCACTCCAGGCTCCAGTGCGGACGAAGCCTTCTGGGTCAGCTGGGGCATGCAGGAGGAAAGCTTGGGGAGGGTGGAGGAGAGCCCTGGACTCTGGCAGGAGGACTCTGAAGCCGTAGCAGAAAACTTATCCGAGTCAGTGCAAATTCAGCCCTTCCAGAGATTCACGGAGGGTGTTAGGCGGCTAGACTGAGACGAACTTAGAAAAGTCTGGCTCTTCCCCAGACACAGGGAGGGGAGGGCCTGGGGTCATGTCTCCCTCAGGGGTCTGCCACGAGGCTTCGTCTTCCTTTGAAGTCTGTAAAGACAACAGTAGGGGTTGAAAAGCAGAGTCCGGCTTGGGGGGGTCTCCAGGTAGCTGCTGGGTCCAGCCCAGCCTTTTCTGCATATTCTGGGCCTGTCCGTCTGGGGGTCACAGGACTAACCACTCCTTTTTCCCAGAACCCCCAGGCTTTGATTCATTGCCCCCCCCCCCGCCCCGCCCCACACACACCAGGCGCCACTCCCTGGGAGATCAACCTCATGGCCTCGGGCCCAGTTGTGGCTGCAGACGTGGGGATCCTGCCAGCTCAGAACTCTTTAAGCTGTCACTGTCACCATGCTGTTCAAGAATTTTCTGGATCAGAAGAAATGAGGACGTGAGGTCAGGAGGCCTGGCTTCCTGGGTGAAATGGTCTAAGCTCTGGCTGTGATGCGGAAGGTAGGTGGATGCTGAGGGCAGAGACCTCCCCCACTTCCTTGCATTGTCTGAGTGGAGCCAGGCTAGGTGGCTCCAGACCCCCAGCGCCCTCTGTCCACACCTGGCTCAGGCACCAGATCTCCACGTTGGGGCTGGCAGGAGGCCCAGTGGGCCCTGCAAGGTCGATCACAGCATACTCTGGGACCCCGCTGTTCCCCAGTGGCTGAAACACAGACTCAGTCAGAACGGCCTGTTCTTGGCAGCAGGGATGGTCCGCAAGCCAGAGGAGGAGGAGGGAAAGGCAGGGGGTGGATTTTGCAGAGTCAGAGTCCTTGCGGCCCATTCACTATGTCTCAGCGTGACCTCAGGTGAGCCACCTAAACTTCTCTGAGGCCCCGCTTCCCAAGCTATAAAATGGGGATAGAAAGTTTTCCCTTAGGGTTATAATACATATTTCTGATAATGCTTTTATCACTCAACAACTGGGAACTCCTGGAATGATTAATTTGTTTCCATGATTATTATTTCTATCCTTGAAGCGGGAAGAACGTACAGGCTGCAGGATCTTTGTAATAGGCCCGGAGAGAGCAAAGTTGGACACCTCAAAGATTCACCAAATAACAAACAGCACAGGAAGAATTCTTTAGGGATCATGGGTCTGAGCAATCCCTCCCTGATCAGATGAGAAAGCCGAGGCCCAGGGAAGCGAGGTGGGTAGTCCAGAGCGAGTGCGGAAGCCCGTCTCCTGGCCTGGGCTCAGCTGCCCCCGTGGTCCTCAGGTCAGAATGCCGGGCCCCTCCGTCACCTGCTCCCTTGCCCAGCAGCTGAGCAGAGCAGAGGCTGGAGCTGGCCAAGGCCCCCAGCCATGTCTCCTAACAGCACAGCTGCCCTGAGGTGGCCTGGCCAGCAAACCCCTGGCCTGATAGGCACCGAAGCCAAGGAAAGAAGCTCCCATTTTCTGGCTAACTACGAGGGTCTCATCTCACCCGTTCCTAAACACAGTCTCGTGAGATGGGGAAGCCGAGGCTCAGAGCGGTGATGTAACTTGCCAGATGTCACACAGCTGGTGAGTGGCTGAGCTGGGCCTTGTCTTCGTGATTCTTTGGTCTCAGACTCTTTCCTACACCTACACTCTTTCCTGGTAGGGCGTCCTGCACACTTCTCTTTGTGGCAGTGTCCCTTGTCTACTAACTGGGCCCCTGCTTCTATCAATACCCTAGGTGGGGGACATGGGGGCAGAGGTAGATGTTTGAGCCACCTCTGGTGACACCTTCAGTTTTACGGGGACAAGGTAAGAGTCAGAACAGAATCCCTCAGGTGAGATGTGACTGGGGGGATGAGGGCCTGAAGGAATAGGGGAGGGGGAGGGAGAATTCACAAATGCTGTCACTCACGGCCCTCCTGCGTCCCAGCCCTGCCTGTGGGGAGGACATGGCAGAGCTGGGGTTGGGCCAGAGGACTCCTGACATCAGGTCCATTTCCCATGAATCCCATACTGACAGCTTTCTGATTTGGTCGAAACCCAGCCACTGCTGACCGCTGACCACCAACAGCTGCAGAAGCGTCACCTTCTCAAGGGTGACAGAATTTGAGGAAAGAACCTCAGGGGACAGAGAGCAAACCACACATGTAGGCTGTGGCCAGGACCGCTACCCTCTGTCCAGGGGGGCGTCTGCATCTCTCAATGGTCCCTCTGCCCACGCAGTGGACCCTGGGCTGTTCCAGCGAGCGTGGAGGCATTTTCTGGGTTGTTGACTATACGAGATCTATACGAGAGCCTCTACTTCTAGGCACTAGAAAAAACGGTAGCAAGGCATGGAGGTTCTCCCTCCTAGCCCAGCCCCTCTTCTGGAGTTGGGGGAGGGGTGAGCCTCAGGACACCGAGCCAGGAGGAGGGCCCCGGCAGTGGCCGTGGCAGCCCCTCCATCTGTTTCCATGACCTTTCCCTCACTCCTGTCCACCTCTTTGGTCTTGCTGAGCTTCCTGAGATAACAACAGCTGCTTCCTAAGTGAAGAAAGGCTCGGTACCCCATCCCACCGCAGCCCCTCCCTAGGGGGATCGGGCCTGAGTGTTTTGTCCCTGCTGGCGCCAGGAAAGAAGGCAATGGCAGCCCCCCTTTCCTGCTCCAGTGTTTAAGGGAATCAGGGTAGAGGCATCTCAGTAAACAGCTGAGGAAGGAGAGGCTGGGGACGGGGGTGTTGGCGAGGCAGATGAGGCAGTGACTCTCTCCGTAGGAGTGCTGGTGTGGGAAGAGGGTCTCTCTTTGCAGGGGTCAGGGAGGGGCCCAGCAGCAGGTAGACTCAGGGCAGCTTCCTCTCTCCAGGATGATGGGCACAGGGACCCCCATTCTGTCTGTCCCCCGGTCTCCAGAGCACCACCCGCAGCCCGAGTGTCAAGGTAGCTACACCACCTTGGTCTCAGAGCCAACGAAAGCTCAGAGAAGGGTGTTATGGAAAGAGGAGAGATGGGAGTCGAGAGCTCTGGATCCTGCTCTGTATCTGGGCCACAGCCTGCTGTGTGACCTCGGGCAAGACTTTTTCCCTTTCTGGGCCTCAGTTCTCCCTTCTGCAAAAGCAGACTAGAGTCTATTGGTAGTCACACTCTGGTGTGCTATCAGAATCCCCCAGGGCAGCATTTAAATTTCAGGTTCCTGGCCCCCACCCCAAGAGGTTCTGGCTGGGACCGATGTCGGGGAGAGTGTATTTCTAATAAATAGCCGCCCACACACACCCCAAGGTGTTCCGTAGGGGATTTTGCACCAAATTTAGAGAAAGGCTGGACTAGCTGATATCAAAGCCCCCCTGTGGAGCCAGCTCCAATGTTCTCTGATTCTAAAAGGGGAGATGGGAAGAGGGCCTTGGGCCTGGAGCAGAGCCCCACTGGCACCCGGTGGGAAGTCTGGGTGAGGAGGGCAGCCTGAAGGGCTGATCTCGGGGCTCACACAGATTCCCTGGATGTGGGAAGCAAGTCCTGCCTTGAGGTCAGCCGTGGAGGACCAGGCAGGGAGCCGGAGAGGCAGGGCCTGGGAGTCGGACGCAGAGGGATCTGAGCTTGGGCTTGCCTCCTTCCTTACCAAGTGGGAGAGATGGACCTTCTCCTTCCTCTGTGTCTCCGTGGCCAGTTGAGCTGAAAGAGACCAGAAGTGTTAAGGGAACCATTGACTGAAACCGCCCACCCTGGCCAGGCCTGTTAGTAACCACTTGCAAGAGTTATCTTAAACAGGAGGTCCTGGTAAGGAATGCGGAACTAACAAGCTACCACCAACCAGAAGAATTCAGGAAAGGTCAAAAGGAGAGAGGAGACTCCAGTCCGTATGTCCTACCAACCTCCCAGAATCCTTCTCGCTGGAATCCATCTTGAGTGAGTGATGCGTGGGCCACCAGAAAGGACCCTGAGTCAGAATGATTGGCCAGAGACAACCCGGAAACTAACCCCATTCCCATAAAACCCGAGACTGCGAGCCACGTGGCAGAGCAGTTCTCCTGGGTTCCCTTACCCTCCTGCCCTCCGCCCGGGTGCCCCTTCCCAATAAAGTCTCTTGTTGTGTCAGCATGTGTGTCTCCTCAGACAATTCATTTCTGAGTGTTAGACAAGAGCCCACTCTCGGGCCCCGGACGGGGTCCCCCTTCCTGCAACAGAAGGAGCACCTTGAAGCCAGGAGTAGCTGGGAGTCGTTTGCAGCTGCTCCCACATAGGTGGACCGGGTTCCTTGCACCTGGGGCTTCCCAGAGGGAGCTGGCAAGCAGATTGGGCCGAGAACCCCAGCACCTCGGCAATGACCTGGACTTTTGAGATTGGTACATGGAAATCCCCTCGCGTGGGCCAGAAACTGGCTAGGGAAGTGATCCTGTATGCCAAGGTCATTGCTTCTTAAATCTCAGTGTGTGCACAGGACCTTGGGAAATTTTACCCAAACACAGATTCTAATTCAGTAGGCTGAGGTTGGGGCCTGAGGGTCTGAGTTGCTAACAGGCTACCAGGGGATGTTGCTGCTGCCAGCTGGGGACCACAATTGGAGGGAGAGGCAAAGCGCTAAGAGGCTCTGAGGTTGTGATGGGAACGTTCTCACCCTGTGTGCTCCTCCCGACTCCTCTGAGGGGGCCTAGGGACGTGGGCAAAGCTGACATTTCTTCCTGGGGGCCACACAGAGGGGAGTCACGTAGCAAGCCCAGCGTTCCCCACCACGGCCACCAGTGCTGGGACAACACTGCCAGTTTGCAAAGTTGGTTTCCTGGTTCTGCCACTTTCCAGCTGTACAAACACAGGGCAAGTTGCTTAACCACTCTGTGCCTCAGTTTCTTGCCCTGTAAATTGGGGGTATTTGTACGTGTTGAATAAGTAGTTCCTAACTCGACAGTATTGAGGAGATTAAAGGAGATAAAAAGAACATAAGCCACACCACTGCGCTGGGCACAAGGCAGCTCCCGTTACTGTTACTTCGGTTAAACCCTCTTAATCTGTGCCGTCCACCACGGGAGCTACACACGGCCACTGAGCACCAGAAATGTGACTACTCTGAATTACACTGGGGTTGAAAGACTCAATTGGAAAAAATGAACGTAGAATGTGTGTCAGTAGTATCTTTTTTTTTAAAAATAAATTTATTCATTTATTTATTTATTTTTGGCTGCATTGGATCTTCGTTGCTGCATGCGGGCTTTCTCTAGTCGCGGTGAGTGGGGGCTACTCTTGGTTGCTGTGCGCAGGCTTCTCACTGCGGTGGCTTCTCTTGTTGCGGAGCATGGGCTCTAGGCACGTGGGCTTCAGTAGCTGTGGCAGGTGGGCTCAGTAGTTGTGGCTCGCGGGCTCTAGAGCGCAGGCTCGGTAGTTGTGGCGCACGGGCTTAGTTGCTCCGCGGCATGTGGGATCTTCCCGGACCAGGGCTCGAACCCGTGTCCCCTGCATTGGCAGGCGGATTCTTAACCACTGCGCCACCAGGGAAGTCCTCATTAGTATCTTTATATTGATTCCATGTTGAAATGATAATGTTTTGGATATATCATATTAAATAAAGTGTATCATTTGAATTAACTTCACTAGTTTCTTCTTTTTCTCATGTGACTATTAGGGAATTTTAAATCACACGTGTGGCTTCTATTCTATTTCTGTTGGGCATATATCTGAGGAAGCTGAGGCTCAGGGAAGTTAGATGACTTACCCAAGGTCACACAGCTAAAAAGTGGCAGAGCTGGAATTTGAAGCCAAGTCTTGAAAGGAGCTGAGCACCTCTAGAGACCCAGCGGCAGGTGCGGGGCCATAGCACACATCCTGCTCAAGTTCAAGTGCTCAGGCCTGCACTTCCCCCTGTAATCAGTCCTCGTACAAGAAGCAGAACCTACAGAGACTGGACATGGATTCACTGGGATTGACAGGGAGAGAAGTGGCTGATGAGCTTGGTCGGACAGACCAGAGCAAGATGAGAGCCCCCCAGCCTCTTGCTCCCCCATTTGAATTGCTTGTGCCTGGTGTGGACGGCCCTGCGGGTCCCTCAGAAAAGAGGAGCAGGGCTCCTGATGCCCACGTCTCGGACGCATACGCCGAGGCCCGCGAGGTCTCTCTGGGGCGGTAGTGGGGACTGTGGGTCTCAGCGAGGCCCCTGGCTGACAGCTTCTCACCCCTCCTGTCTACACTGCTCACCTTTCTTCCTCCATTGGAGCATGTAGCTGCCGAGGGTGGCCAGGCCTGTGGCCAGCAGAAGGGCCAGCAGCACCAGGACTGGGGCCAACATGCGGGTCATCGGGATGGACACCCTGCGGACGAGATGGAAGGAGACTGGTGGCTGTCATCAGATGTTGGCAGCACACTGGGCATTCTCATTCTGAGTCCCAGTCATATCCCTCATCTCTCCCAAGGAGGTCAGAGGGTACCAGGGACCACAACATCTGGTTAGTCCCAATGGAAGGGACCTCAGCCCCCATCGCCAGACCTAGGAGGCACTTTCCGCTGGGTCTGAACCTGTGAGTAGTTACCTGGCCACCAGCAATGGAGGGCAGTTATATATAAAGACCCAAGAGCCAGTCCTTCAGGCTGGGATTCCAGTTGGGTAAGAAAACAGCACATTGTTTGGTTCTACAGTTTCCTACTTAGCACAGGGCCCAGTGTAAAGTGCACAAACGAGAACTACTGAACTGGGGTGGCTGTCCCTGAAGCCGGGCAGGGAGCGAGGTGGGGACTGGGGCCATGGCGGACCCTTCACCTTGGGCGGGCCTGCATGTCCAAGGCAAAAGGGCTGCTGGCCCCCGTAATGTAGGTCATTCACTGCTCCAGGGCCCTGCTGGGTAAGGGGTGGGATGGGGGCTGAATCTGCCCTCTCTGCATGTCTGTGGCCACGACAAGAAGCTGTGTTCTCCCAGAGGAAGGAGTATTGTGTTCTTATTTGCTCAGGGGCACCTTATGGTTCAGTGATGACCTGAAAAGGTGGCCTTGGTTGGAGCTGCTCACCTGGTCTTCGAGCTGCTTCTGATGGGGACAAAACTGGTGTCCTCTGTTGAGGTAGAGTCTAGCCGTGTGGCTTGGCGGGAGATCCCTGCAGGAGGAGAGGTTGCTGGGTGAGGAGAGGTCCTTGCATTTGGAAGGGTTGCTGCATACGGAGAGGTCCTTGCATATGGAGAGGTCCCTGCATACGGAGAGGTTGCTGGGTGAGAAGAGGTCCTTGCAAATGGAGAGGTTGTCGGGTGAGGAGAGGTCCCTGCATACGGAGAGGTTGCTGCATGCTCGGATGGGGAGGTCCCTGTGAATGGAGAGGCCTCTGCCCCTGTCTTCCCCAGCTTGGCTGTGGTGACTGTCGGGTGGAGACCAGCAGAAGCTACAAGTCCAAAAGCAATGCCTCAGCACCTGCCCTGATCCTTGATTCCCAGCATTCCCAGACCTCTGACCCTTGACCCCTGAACCCTAATCTCCCCAGGACCAATTTCTCAGAACTTCCCCAGCTACACCTCAAACAGAGGCCTTGAGGAAGCCATTTTGAGCAAGCAGGTCATATCTCAGGAACACCCCAAACCTGTGCGTGGCTCTCAGCTCCCCCCCATTTGAGCTGCAGCCTGTCCTTTATTGTGGGGAGGTGCCATCCTCCAGCCCCCACCTCCATGACCCTGAACCCCTCCCAGGGAAGGAGGGACATTTGTTACCTGGAAAGACGAGCAAAGAAACCGAGAAAGTCTTATCGAAGCCCACTCTTTTGACCCCACACCAGTACTTCCCCACGTCCTTCAGGGTGAGGTTCCTCAGGGTGACCTCAAACCTGAGCTGCCGGGGGTTGTCGTGGACGGACACCCTGCCTTCCTGGCCATATTCTCCAGCGTAGACAGTCCCAGAGCAGCGGGAGATCAAGAACCCGCTCTCCCTGCACCAGTATTTCCTGTACTTCTTCAGCTCTTCCCCGTAGGTGCACTGCAGGGACACGGTGTCACCTTCAAAGCCGCTGATCTCCTTCGGGCCCTCCAGGGCTCCATAACCTGAAACCACAGCAGGGATGAAGGTTGGAATTCCCTGATTCAAGTACCCAGGATCAAGACCAGAAGGCTTTCCTCAGTCACTCCCTTCTTGGGGCAGCCCTGGTAGGAGCTGGTACTCCACTCTGCCACCGAGGGATCTTGGGACAGGACTGTTACTGTTTCTCTACACCTGGCATATTGAAGGCTGGTGATGGGGAAGATCTAGATTCATACAGCCCAGAGTCTGAATCCCAGCACTGCCACTTAGTAGCTGTGTGACCCTGGGGAAATTGCTTGACCCCTCTGAGTTTTCTCACCTATAGATGATGACAATGTCCTATTTCATTGAATTAAGATGCTATCATATGTAAGAGCCACCATAATTTTATAAAACATTAAGAAAAAAACACTGTCATTTGACCAACTGACATCAGTTATAAGATGCATCCTAATTTTTTATGTTAAAAGGTTAAAAAACGAAAGAAAGAAAAAAAAGAAAAGCAGGCTTGTGAATTGACGAAACAGGATAATTTATCTCTCGGGGCTGTTGTGAGTGGTACAGCAGAGGTTTAAGAAATATTTGCTGAGTTTAATGTGGCAACATTAAATAAGGGGTGTCTTGTCTGTCTCCAGGCTGGCACAGAGTCAGGAAATGAAGACAAAAGAGGTAAAGGTACTC
The DNA here is from genome assembly GCF_963924675.1 of Phocoena phocoena. Classification (NCBI taxonomy): domain Eukaryota; kingdom Metazoa; phylum Chordata; class Mammalia; order Artiodactyla; family Phocoenidae; genus Phocoena; species Phocoena phocoena. The sequence continues at coordinate 18,286,984 of NC_089237.1, forward strand.
TCACAGCCACTTGGACATGAAGGGTCTGGAGCCCACAGGTCTGGGGGAAGACCTGGCTCTGGGTTCCAGAAACAGCAAGAGCCCGCACCCTCTGAGGGCTGAGGACGAATGGGGAGGGGTGAAACCTGGAAGGATCAGGCGGCTGGGCTGGGTCACCCCCACAAGGAAATGTAGGTTCAGTAGGTCCCTCTCTTGCAGACCCAACGGGCAATAAGAATAAGCAATAAGGACGTTGGGGATAAGCCCCACATCCCTCCATCCCCGTCCCGCATCTCACCATCCCCGCCCTCCATCTCACCTGGGAGCACGAGGCAGCCCCACAGCAGGACGAGGGGCCGCATGGTGAGCGCTGGCCAAGCGGGAGTGCACGCCGGGAGCTGGGAGTTCCTCTCCGGGCCACGCGGGACTTTAACTTCCTCCAGAGGCAAAATCGAGAGAAGGAAGGGAGGGGAGGGGCCGTGTGGCTCCCCCAACCGGGGGAGGCGCCTCTGCTGATCCCTTCAGTACTTACCCTTGGTTCACAGCGACCTGCACCCGAAAACCCACCGAGCGCTTCTCCCAAACCCATGCCCTTTCAGGGGGTCTTAACCATGCCCCCGGCCGCGCACCCCAGAGGGCCTCTGTGTAGAAGTCAAGGAGCCCATGAATCTGGGCGGGGAAATAGTACATCTTGACTTTTCACTAAACTTTACGTAATATTTATATAGCTTGAAATACTGTGTACGCACCTCACTACTTGGAAAATCATTAGTTATTAGATCTGCCACTGGAGTTGTTATTTAACGTGCTAATTTTAAAAAGCACATTTGGGCTTCCCTGGTGGCGTGGTGGTTGAGAGTCCGCCTGTCGATGCAGGGGACACAAGTTCGTGTCCCGGTCCGGGAGGATCCCGCATCCCGCAGAGCGGCTGGGCTCGTGAGCCGTGGCCGCTGGTTCTGCGCGTCCGGGGCCTGTGCTCCGCGGCGGGAGGGGCCGCAACAGTGAGGGGCCCGCGTACCGCAAAAAAAAAAAAAAAAAAAAAAAAAAAAAAGCACATTTATTACAGTATTACACAATTATATTTTGATAACCACTTCATTTATTATTGGTTTTCTTTCAAGCATGTGTATAGTATTTTATATGTTTTAAAAGACCATTATTCTGAGGCGTGGCGCATAAGCTTCACCAGACTGCCAAGTGGTCTATGGTACAGAAGTTAGGGGTCCACAGGCAGCCGCCACGGCTTCTCCTCCCCATCGCCTCCCGGAGGGCGCAGTACCGCCCTGGGCCACAGGGCGGCGGTGCAGGCGGAGGGTGAGGGAAGCTGTCCGGCTGGGCTGAGCCGGGTACCTGGAGCCACCAGCAGGCCGAGCACAAAGGCTAGGGAGCCGCGCTGAGGTGTCTTGCCTTTTAAAAAGTTAATTAGCGGCTTCCCACCGCGGAACTGAATCCTTCCTGAAAGGAATAGAACAAACACGCACACTAGAGGGAGCCCTGACATACCGTTTTTCCAAAATAGTTCTGTTTGTTTTTTCTGATTGCAAAGGTCACACCGGTTGCAAGCAAAATTTTACACGGTGCAGATATGTTTAAAAAAAAATGGTAACGTTTCCTGTTATTCTCCTCCTCTCTTAGAAAACCACTGTTAATATTTTGGCATATATACTTCCATATGTACAGGTGGAATTTTTACCCACTTGCTGGGCTAATATTTGAAGCATTAACTCAGTGGTTCTGGGAGGGGAGATTGTGTGTGTGTGCGTGTGCGTGTGTGTGTGTGTGTGTGTGAATGATGTGGGAGATATGTTTGAATTTCACAATGTTGGCGGCTTGGGGGGCGCTGCTGGCATTCAATTGGCAGGGACAGGGGTTCACATGGGTGAAAACTCTTATCACCTCAGACTACAAAAGGTAATCACAGTTTTTTTAAAAAAATTAATTTAGACTGCATTTGGTCTTCGTTGCTGCGCGCGGGCTTTCTCTAGTTGTGGCGAGCGGGGGCTACTCTTCGTTGTGGCCCACGGGCTTCTCCTTGCAGTGGCTTCTCTTGTTGCGGAGCACAGACTCCAGGCACGCGGGCTTCAGTAGTTGTGGCACGCGGGCTCAGTAGTTGTGGCTCTTTGGCTCTAGAGCACAGGCTCAGTAGTTGTGCGCATGGGCTTAGTTGCTCCACGGCATGTGGGATCTTCCCGGGCGAGGGCTCGAACCTGTGTTCCCTGCATTGGCAGGCGGATTCTTAACCACTGCGCCACCAGGGAAGTCCCGGTAATCACAGTTTTAAAAACACAGATTAAAATAATGTTTATTCTAGTGTTTAATAGTATATCTCTGCTCTTTTATTTTTTGGTTCTTATACAGAATAATTTCTGATCTTCTTGCTTTCGTAAACCCTAACTTATTTGTTATAAGCAGGGACAAGCATCTGACACGTTATTGTGTTTTCTAGTGTCATGAGGCCTCAGCATCCACACCTTGAGTATGTGTTATTTGGTTACAAATCGTTTTCCTTCGATTTTTTTCCCCCTCTATTACAGCTCAGGCACTATATTGTGATTTTTAAAAATTGAGTATGTGAGAAGGCATATTATTGATGATTGCCATTTCGGGAGAGTAATGGAAGCATTACCCCAATTTTTATTTTTATGAAGAGGGTGTGGGGTGTACTGTGCAACACTCCTGATGCCTTCATGTGTATTGTGAGGTCCTTTTCCTCCACCCCCGCCAGCCCCACACCTAGCCAGGAGTGAGGTTCCGCGGAGCGGCTGGGCCCGTGAGCCATGGCCGCTGAGCCTGCGCGTCCGGAGCCTGTGCTCCGCAACGGGAGACGCCACGACAGTGAGAGGCCCGCGCACCGCAAAAAAAAAAAAAAAAGTCTCTCTAGATGTTGTCAAATATTTCCCTGGGAGGCAAAATTACTCTGGGTTGAGAACCACTGCCTTAGATGATGCATGAAACTTTGGGGAAAAAAACAGTGTCAGTTGTGTTTACATAGGTACAGTAACCAGGTTTTAGATGTAGGAGAGTGAGCTCTCTACTCCTGAACCTCAGAGTTAGGCGCACTATGCACTCACAGGCAGTGCAGAACACAGTCTCTGCAGGCGAGCCAGCTCCCAGGAGGAAGGGAAGTAAAAAGGGCTGGGCGACACATGTCTTGTCCTCCTTGCAATTCATCTATCAAATAAGTAAAGGTGTGGGGAGAGAGCAAGAGTGTTACACCCAGCAAAGATGGGCGAACCAAAAGCTGGAAAGAACCTGGATCCTTGAGTCACCGCTTGGAAGAGAGCTGACTCTCTTCCATGCCGGCGGCAGACTTGCTTTTATGAGCAAGAGAGGCTTTTATGTGTTTAGCCACTGAGATTTTTTAAAAAGATTTATTTATTTATTTATAATTTTGGCTGCTTCGGGTCTTAGTTGTGGCACACGGGCCCTTCATTGCGGAGCGCGAGCTTCTCTCTAGTTGTGGTGTGCAGGTTTTCTCTTCTCTAGTTGTGGCACGCAGGCTCCAGGGCATGCGAGCTCGGTAGTTGTGACGTGTGGGCTTAGTTCTCCCGCAGCATGTGGGATCTTAGTTTCCTGACCAGGGATCAAACCTGCGTCCCCTGCATTGTAAAGCGGATTCTTTACCACTGGACCAACTGGGAAGTCCCTAGCCACTGAGATTTTGCAGTTTGTTTGTTTCTGGGGCATAGCCTGAGCCAACACAAAGTTTTTTGTTTTCTCACATACATTTCATCCTCTATTCCACTTACAGTTCCCCCATCCCCAGCCAGTGACAAACTCAATTGTTCAACTTCCTCCACTATACAAGTCTAAAAACTGCTTTCGAGATTTTTATGTTGACTGTTTAAAGGATTTTTAAAAAAAATTTCTAGGAATGCCAGTGAAACAATGGGGGAGGGCAGCAATGCAAGACGAAGTAGGACCATCCTCCCTCAGAAGCTGGATGAAATAGACATATATTTTAAAATATTCTCAAAAACATTTAAGGCTAACTGCAACGTGGTGTCTTGGATTGGATCCCAGAACAGAAAAAGGATATTAGAAAAACTAGCGAAATACTAAGAAAGTCTGGATTTTAGTTAATAGTAATATACCAATGTTAATTTCTTAGACGTGACCAACGTACATGGTTATGTAAGATGTTAACATTAGGGGAAACAGACAGAGTGAAGGGTATTCAGAGACTTTCTGTACTAATTTTGCAACTTTTCTGTAAATCTAAAATTATTCCCTAACATAAAGTTTATTTTTAAAAAAAGCAGTGAAGAGCTAACAAGAGTGGGAAGGATTACCCGGCTGAGGTCTGCAAGTAAAACCCCAGAAAGATGAACTGAGTAGGCAAGGTCCCTTTGTCCTTGGGAGCATTTACTGATTCAGAGGAAGCAACTAAGGGGATGAGCTAGGAGTGGGGGGCCCTCCAAGGGTGAGAAATCTGGTCTATATGTAATTTTTTATCACCTTAGGCTAGGACCCCAAAGAGCTGCACTTTGGGAGAAGACTGAATTGCAGATAAACCAAGCCACATGGACTTCACTCAGCTTCCTGTCTTTTGGGTGTCCCAGGAAACCTCAAACTTTGAACTTGAATTTTAAATGGTCTTGGTCCGACAAGAGCTTAATCTCCAAAATATACAAACAGCTCATACAACTCAACAACAAAAAAATAAAGCAGAAAAATGATCAAAGAATGGGCAGAAGCCCTTAATAGACATTTCTCCAAAGAAGACCTACAGATGGCCAGTAGGCATGTGAAAAAATGCTCAGCATCACTAATTATTAGAGAAATGCAAATCAAAACTACAATGAGCCATGGCCACTGAGCCTGCGCGTCCGGAGCCTGTGCTCCGCAACGGGAGAGGCCACAACAGTGAGAGGCCCGCGTACCGCAAAAAAAATTATAAAAAGATGCCTTGAAGAGCGAAGAGACACACCCACAGAGAGGGAGAAAAGGTCAGCAACGCACATGACAGGCAACATGGATAAATCATAAAAAAAGATGACGTTGAGTGAAAGAAGCCAGGCATACAAAAGACTGATTTCATTTAGATGAAATTTAAAAACAGACCCAACGAAATGGCATTGTATTGTGATATATATATACTTAGAGGGTAAAACCAGAAAGCAGAAGTGATTCCTATAAAAGTCAGGGTAGCGGATGTCTTTGTGGGAAGATGTTGTGCTCTCAGGGGTCACATGGGGGCTTCTGGGGCTGGAAGGGTTTATTTCTTCATTGGGGTGGTGGCTACCCAGGTGTTCGTTTTTTATTAATTTGTGAAGTTGTCTTGTTTATGCCCTTTCCTGCGAGCATATTTTATATCACAAATCTAAACTTTCTTTTTGAGATGGAGTAACAGAAACAACAAATAGGAAAAGTTATCAGAAATCTCAAAAAACAAAACAAAAACAAAAACCCAAGGTTACAGTACTTTCCCTAGTTCTCACTGAGATGTAAACAGGCTGAGCCCGCCCTTTCTTCAGACCCTCTGACTCACTCTCTTTGTCTGGGAGTGAGCCCATTTCTCCTCTTAGAATTATTCTTCTTTCTCTTCGGTGTCTGGGCTGAGTGCCAAACCAAACGATGCAGACCTGTAGCCTGAAGCAGAGATTCTGTCACCTCTAGGAGGATAAAGGACCATTGACATTCTATCTTTGCCAGAGCGTGCCTCCTCTACTTTCTCTCCCTGCAAAGATGGACCCCCAAGTTATTCATTCCTCTGGCCTCAAGCTCATCTTTCTATTCCATCTGTGGCTGCCCTGGCTGGAGCACCTTGACCAAGGCCTGGGTGGGTGAGGTGACCCTGCCTGGGCTTCCAGCTATCTTGGCCACCGCCGCCCTGAGTTATCTGCTCTGTCCTGGGGTTCAGCCCTCTCCTCAGCTCCCCAGCTCTAAACTCTCATTCATCCAAACATCTAACACTATGTTAGTTTCAGGTGCACAACACAGGGATTTGATATTTCCATACATTGCAAAATGATCACCACAATAAGTCTAGTTACCATCTGTCACCATAGAAAGTTACTACAATATTATTGACTATATTCCCCATGCTGTACATTTCATCTCCCTGACTCATTTATTTTTGTACCTGGAAGTTTATACCTATGAATCTCCTTCACCTATTTCATTCATTTCCCCACCCTCTCCCCTCTGGCAATCACCTGTTTGTTCTCTGTATCTATGAGTCTTTTACTGTTTTAGGTTTGTTCTTATGTTTTGTTTGTTAGATTCCACATTCGAGTGAAATAATATAGTATTTGTTTTTGTCTGACTTATTTAACTTAGCATAATACCCTCTAGTTCCATCCATATTGTTGTAAATAGCAAGATTTCATTCTCTTTTATGGCTGAGTAGTATTCCATTGTATATATATATATACCACATCTTCTTATATCCTTTCATCTATTGATGGACACTTAGATTGCTTCTATATCTTGACTGTTGTAAATAATGTTGCATTGAATATAGGGGTGCATATATCTTTTTGAATTCGTGTTTTTTTCTTCTTCAGAAAAATACCCAGGAGTAGAGCTGCTGGATTGTATGGTAGTTCTATTTTTACTTTTTTGAGGAACCTCCATACTGTTCTCCATAGCAGCTGCACCAATTCTCATTCTCGCTAACAGTGCATGAAGTTTCCCTTTTCTCTCCATCCTTGCCAGCACTTGTTATTTGTTGTCTTTTTGATAGAAACCATTCTCACAGATGTGAGGTGATATCTCATTGTAGTTTGTTTTTTTTGTTTTTTTTTTTTGCGGTACGCGGGCCTCTCACCGCTGTGGCCTCTCCTGTTGCGGAGCACAGGCTCCGGACGCGCAGGCTCAGCGGCCATGGCTCACAGGCCCAGCCGCTCCGCGGCATGTGGGATCTTCTCGGACCGGGGCACGAACCCGTGTCCCCTGCATCGGCAGGCAGACTCTCAACCACTGCGCCACCAGGGAAGCCCCCCTCATTGTAGTTTTGATTTTCATTTCCCTGATGATTGGTGATGCTGAGCCTGTTTTCCTGCACCCGTCGGTTTTCTATATGTCTTCTTTGGAAAAATGTCTATATCAGTTCTCTGCCCATTTTTCAATTGGGTTGTTTGTTTTTTTGATGTTGAGTTGTATGAGTTTTTTGGTATATTTTGGATAGTAACCCCTTATCAGATGTATCATTTGCAAATATCATCTCCCATTCAGTAGGCAGCCTTTTGTTTTATTGATAGTTTCTTCTGCTGTGCAAAATCTTTTTAGTTTTTTTTTTTTTAAGATTAAAAAAATTTTATTTATTTGGTTGCGCCGGGTCTTAGTTGCGGCAGGCAGCCTCCTTAGTTGTGGCAGGCGGGCTCCTCAGTTGTGGCATGCAAACTCTTAGTTGCGGCATGCGAACTCTTAGTTGCGGCATGCATGTGGGATCTACTTCCCTGACCAGGGATCGAACCCGGGACCCCTGCATTGGGAGTGCGGAGTCTTTTCCACTGTGCCACCAGGGAAGTCCCAAAAGCTTAGTTTGATGTAGTCCCATTTGTTTATTTTTGCTTTTGTTTCCCTTGTCTGAGGAGACATACCTAAAAAATATTGCTAAGACCAATGTCAAAGAGTATGCTGCTTTTGTTTTCTCCTGGGAGTTTTATGGATTCAGGTCTAACATTTAAGTCTTTAATCCATTTTGAGTTAATTTTTGTATATGGTGTGAAAAAGTAGTCCAGTTTGATTCTTTTGCATGTAGCTACACTATTTTTTTTAGTAATTTCTCCCCCCCAACTGATTTATAATGTCATCTTTCTTAAAAGTTAAATTAGCATATACATGAGGAATATTTCTGTACTTTCTATTCTGTTTTATTTGTCTAGTTGTTGATGGTTTCTTCTGTACAAAACTTAAAAAAAATTGTTTTCATATCAGAAATATTTCGTATCTGATAGGTCTAATGCCTCCCCACCCCCCAATCTAGTCCCATAACTTTTCTTTTTCAGAATTTTCCTGCTATTCACCAATGCTTATTTTTCATGAAGAACTTCTGTATCATTTAATAAGTTCCCTCTGCAAATCCTCTTTATATTTTAATTGAGATTGCATTGGGTTTGGAGATTATTTTAGAATGAATTGACATATTTACAGTATTCAATTGTCCTTTTCCCTGAGTTATAGTTTGTTGTATATGTCCTTTACTAATGTTTTAAAGGTCCCCCCTCCCATATCAATAGGTCCTTTACTTTTCCTATTCAGTTTATAACTTGGTATTTAATCTTTTGATTGGTATTTTAGTTTGGAATTTTTTTCTTACATTATGCTTTTTTTTACTCTTTTTTTTCGTTTTCGTTTTTGCGGTACGTGGGCCTCTCACTGTTGTGGCCTCTCCTGTTGCGGAGCACAGGCTCTGGACGCGCAGGCTCAGTGGCCATGGCTCACGGGCCCAGCCGCTCCGCGGCACGTGGGATCTTCCCAGACCAGGGCACGAACCCGCGTCCCCTGCATCGGCAGACGGACTCTCAACCACTGCGCCACCAGGGAAGCCCGATATGTTTTCTTCATTAACTGATTCCCTCATCATTATGAAATATTCATCTTTATGCCTGGCAATAGTCCTCGTCTTGAGGTCTACTTTGACTTGTATTAATGTAGCCGCTTCAGCTTTCTCAGTTAGTATTTCCATGGTAAGTCTTTTTTCACTCATTTTCTTTTAACATGCGTGTCTTTGTGTTTAAAGTGAGTTTCTTCTAGCTAGCACATAGTTAAGTCTTTCTTTTTAAATCTATCCTGACAATCTCTGTCTTTTATTTGGAGGATTTAGACCATTTACTTTATACAAAACAACTTTGAGATATAATTTACGCACCATAAATTTCATCCATTTAAAGTGTACAAGACAATAGTTTTTAGGATATTCACAGAGTTGTAAAACCATCACTATAATCTAATTTTAGAACATTTTCATCATCTTAGTAAGGAACCTCACGCCCACTTGCAATCGCTCCCAACCTCCATCTCTCCCAGCCTAGGCAACCACTAATGTACTTTCTGCCGCTATAGATTTGCCCATTCTGGATTTTTCACATTAATGAAATCATACAATATGTGGTCTTCTGTGACTGGCTTCTTTCACTTTGCATTATGTTTTGAGGTTTATCCACGTTGTGGCACAGATCAGTATCTCATTTCTTTTTATTGCTAAATAATATTCCATTGTATGGTTATACCCCATTTTATTTATCCCTTTATCAATCGACGAACCTTTGGATTTTTTTACACATTTGGCTGTTATGAGTAATATTGCTTCAATATTCTTGTGTAAGTTTTTGTGTTTTCATTTTCATTTCTCTTGGGTATATACCTAGGAGAGGATATATATGAAAACTCTATGTTTTACATTTAGTTCACCTTCACTTTTGAAAGACATTTTGAAAAACCAGCATCTGTGGACATAATAATATGAAAATTTCACTTTTTATTCTATTAATAGATTATTTTATATGGAGTTATAGTAACAGATTTCCAGAGAGTAAACCGTTTAATTTCCAAATATTAAACCATTTTTAGAATACACTCTACTTGATCATTTGTATTATTTTTCTGGTATTCTGGTGACACTGTCAGCTAATATAGCTTTTAGGATTTTTTTAATAAGTGAGACTGGTTTGTAGGGTTGGAGTGTGTGTGTGTGTGTGTGTGTGTGTGTGTGTGCTGCTTTCTTTGACAGGTTTTGGTGTCAATGTTATGTTCACTTCTTAAAAAGAATTTTGAAGATTTCCTTTTATTTCTGTGTTCTAGAGGAGTTCAAGGTAACTGTTCCTTAAATGTTTGGTAGAATTCTTCTGCAGAACTATGTGGTGCTTCTTGAAGGAGAAATTCTTTGACATCTCTACTCTATTAAAATCAGCCTGTTAGTATTTCTCTTCTGGGGTAATTTGGTAATTTGTATAATAATAATAAACTGGGTTTCTGGACCAGCCAGGTCAAGGCCTCTGAGTGCAGTGACAGCATCAAGATCACAACCCTCCAAGAATCATACAGTGTGTATTTTTCGTGTCTTCCTTCTTTCATTCAGTCTAACGTTTTGACATCTACCCATGTTGTTGCACGGTGGGGATAATCTTTGAATATTAGTTTTTTTTCACTTGTGAGTCAATATACCACTGTATGGACGTACCACAATTTATTTATCCATTCACTTGTCGGTGGAATCTGGATTGTTTCCCTTTTTTGGCAATTATGAATAATACTCACATGGCAGTCTGACAGTTTCAGATGCTCCCCGTCCTTATGTGTTATTCAGTCTAACACTCTAGTGTATGCAGAGTGGTACCTGCTTGTGGATTTACTTTGCAATTCCCTAACAAATAATGTTGGATGAGCACTTTCTCATATGCTGCTTATTGGCTATTTATGTATCATCTTTTGTGAAGCGTGTGTTTACACGTTTTGCCTGATTTTTGGTTGGGTTGTTTTTCTTTTTATTATTATTATTTCTTTTATTATTGGGTGGCAGGAGTTCTTTATTGTGGATACAAATCCTTTGTCATATATATATATATATATATGTTGTGAGTATTTCCTCTCAGTCTGCTGCTTGCCTATTTATTTTCTTGACAGTGTTTTTTGATGAACAGAAATTTTAAATTTTGATGAAGTCAGTTTTGTTTTGTTTTTTGGAGTCCATGCTTTTTATGTCCTT